>NC_045616.1:41251783-41565053 GCF_009829155.1 Mustela erminea | reverse complement strand
CAGGTACAGGGGGAAATTGTGAAAAAGAAACAAAAAATTAAAGCTGTGAACATATGGTAGTCTCAAAAGAAAAAAAATTCAGATGTTTCAAGTATGTATTTATTATTTGATATTATCATGATCCCTTGTGGCCCCATATTGGTTAAATGGAATTCTTCTTCTTGCTTTTAGCCTTCAGCGATCTCCTTGCCTCATCCTTGTAAGAAGGCCACAGTAGCTTGTGAAGGTGGTGGGGCAGATGGAAAGCCATACAATAGGGAATGGAATGGTCTTGTACAGTTTGTTTTCTTTGAGCACTAAATGCCTTTAACTGAATTCATTCTTGAGTATTGAAAGTTCCCTGAGATGAACAAAAGTAGTCTCAGTCGATACTGAAGCCCTTTTTTATATGCTGAACAATTTTAGAACTGGGCAATTAATTTAGAGAACACAAAGTATAGGGCAACAAAGCAATGCGAAGCTAAAAAGGCACTACTCAATGCATCTATGAGATAAACATTAATGCACTAAACAGTGAGCGGCTGGGATGCTTTTGCTGTGGCCTTAAAATTGTTTAAACACATTTGTTGATAATGCAGTAAAAATGGCAAGGTTCCTTGCTGCTGCTTTTGAAGACATACTTTGAATGAGTTCTGAGGTGGATTTGACTATCAGAATTTACTTGTAACTTCAAATTTTTTATTGAATTCAAATTAAAGCCTACTCAAAAAGCTTACCCATAAGTAGTAAAAATTAAGGTTCTATAAATCATCTACTTTGGATTTGTTACGTGGATCAGACTTTTCATCTTTACATTCTGAATTTGTGCCTAGTTCTTTAAGATTTCCAATAGATAAGAGGTTAATGACAAAAGTGCATCATGTTCTGTCCATTTTTAGCTCTGCATCTCCTTTATGCATTCTATTTTGTTTTCTTAGAGACACATGAATTCTAAAAAATAGTATTCTGAAACCCAAGGTTCTCATATTTTTAAAAATTATACCACATATTATTAATATATTAAGAACTGTCCTACTGTGAACATCCTTTTCTATGAGAACATGTATGTGTATATATATATTTATATATCTATAAATATATATATGTGTGTATATATATATATATATATATATGGAAAATCTCCATGCTATTTCTTTTTTCTTTTTTCAGACTGTCTTTCCTAAGAAACAAAACATACATATTCCCCATGCTATTTCTTCTTTCCTCAGACTGCTTTCCGTAAGAAACAGTAAGTCACGTAAGTGTTTCAGGCTAAGAGTAGAAGTGGGAACATAGTACTCCTGCTTTCTAAACAGTTTGCCATTAGGATTACCTACCAGTATAGTATAAGTTAACAGAAAACTGGCCTATTGGTCAATTCTATCACATGTTAAAACTTTTTGAATCACTTTCTTAATAATCTCATGTGCTTCTTTGAAAACACATTAATGTGATAATGTGAATAAATTTAACCACAGGAAAATATTGGCCAATTTAATTCACTTGAAGTGCAAATACTGACACACAGATTCATTATTAAACCTCTTAAATTAATCATCTGTTATGAAGACAACATTCTACTAATCATGTTGTTTCTGCACTAAGAAAATTTAACAGTGACGTAAAGAGAATGCCAATCTTTCCATCTGAAGAATAAAGGGAATATCAAAGAACTGGAAGTCTCATTTCAGCCCTCTCAGTCTAATACTTATTCTAAAGGGCAAAATGCTTCCACACAATTATTACGAAATGTAAAAGCTATGGAAATCTTCCTTCAAATAAAGATGAAGTCTGAGTTTGAAAGCTTTAATATCTCTAAAGACAACTTCCATATTAGTAGCATAATAATATATTAATACAATATTTTCATGAAAGAAGAATGGTTTGTTGTGTAGAAACATCAGCACAATCTTTGGTACCAAAAGTGCTTGTTTTCTTTCTGCTAATTTTACCATCTCAGATGACACAGAACATCTCTCCTTTAGAATGGCTCAAGATGACTGAGTGGTACAGTTTAGCTGGTACCTTCTACACCCCTGGAAAAAAATCTGGAGGTCTAGAGTTGTGCAAAATAAAACTCTTTTACAAAGTCGTCATGTGATTGCTCTTTAAAAATATAAGAACTTCAAAAATGATTCCTTGAAGATTATTTATCTCATTCATATTTATCTCAGAAAAGATTTCTAAACACCCTATACCCAAACCAAAAGAGACTCCAGAAGACAAAAACAAAAACAACAAAAACAAAAACATAAAGTTCATGATCAGACTCAGAGTCCTGACTGAAGGCATTTACTTGAGTTGTTTCATCTTACGGATTTCACTGCTCAAACTATTTCCATCTCGATTTCTGCTGACAAGGATGGTTTAATCCCCAGGGCTGAGTTGTATTCCTGGGCGACTCTTTTAATGTGCTTGGCATTGCCATGGCAGCCCAACAGTGATGAACACATTTGCCTCATTAACTAATGACAAGTGCATTGTTGGATCTTGTAAACACTACTGATTATACATTCAAACTGTGTTCTTAGTGGAAGTGGCACTTACTAGGACCCTTGAAGTCAAAATATGTGTTTTTTAGAGCACTTTGCAGGTATTTCATCAGCTGGTAGCAGATTTCTCATAAATGTCCTCTATCACCTTGTATCTAGATTCTTGGTGGATGCTGAAACTCAGTCTGATTTTGGATCCCATTTTCAAATCTTAGGAAGCATCTTCAGAAAAGAAGTGCGTATTCAGTTTGTATGTTTTCAAATGTGCTTTATTGCTTTATACACTTTCCTGTTGTTAGTTTCAGAGCTCCTCTATTATGCAGCACATTCAATGTTTTGAATTCTAATGGCATTCTGTGAGGACTGGCGTTGGAAAAGTACCTATATTTTAAGTCATCATAGTAATGATATTTGACGGCTTTTCCATTCAAATCCTTAGGGAATGGCCAGAATCCATACAGGTGAATTTCATCACAGAATCTTGTGGCAAGTGTATACATGAGGAGACCTGTGCTGGGTCTTTTGATGGGAACTTTGTTTGTCAGCCAGTAACTGGAAAAGAAAAAAACACACACAGAAAAGAATTTAGAGAAACATACAACATACCCTATGGCAAAGTATATACGATGTGGTATGGAAGTAAAATTAAATTTGGAAAGTATCATTATGAGTAACATTCGAAAGACTGCTACAGCAATAACATATTTCTCAAGCACTTAGAAAATTTAATATATGTATTTTATTTTTCCTTATTCTTTATCTCCTTGCTTATTTTTGAGGTCGTATAAAGTGAGAAAGTGTGTAAATATTACTGTGGAATATCATATTCAAAATGAATTCAGAGCAAACATTTGTAATAATATACAGAACAGAATCTTCTCAGAAAGTGTTAAATATCACTGTGAAGGACACAGTAATTGGGAAGAGATTAGGTAATTCTCCTAGAAAAAGAATTTGAAACTTTACCCATAAGTTTTTCAAAATCTCTGATATTTCAATTAAAAATCCAAACAAATACTTCACTTGCCTTATACTGACTTATTTAATTTCAATTGTCCAAATTCCATTTTACAAAATTAAAAATACTGCCTTAACCCACAGAAAAACAGCATAAAACAAATAACATATAAACAAACAATTCACCACTTAGTTTAACATTTTGTTACATAGATAAAAGAAATTTAATAAATATTTTATACTATTCATTTTCAAAGGCAATAAAATACTCCAAAATGTTCAGATCCATCATTGTTGCCAAACTTTGTTCACCTGAAAAGCATGCAAATTCACAAGTTAATCATCACCCCGGGTGAGGAAGGGGGTTTCCAAAACTTCATGGCATACTCATTACCTTATGTGGAAACAGCTAAAAGAGGAAGGGTGTAGATTTTCTTTAACTTTTAAAGTTGCCCAATTACAAATAGAATAAAGCTAATATGTATTTTTTTTTTTAAATTTTTGTTTTAACTCTTGTCTCTTACCTGGGGATATATATATACCCTGCCTGCCATTCAAACGTAAGGTGGAAGATTCTACTAGATTCTAGTCATTGCTGTATTTACATATTTGCCTTAGAGTTTATATAATATTCTTTGTCTTTTTTTTTTAATTAATTTATGAAGCTTTCTGAGGACACCAAATACACCTGGTCTACTGAAAGTTGACCAACAAATACTGGACTCTGAGACATCCCTACATCCAAATAGGGAAAATACACTTATGAACTATCACTCCTCTTTCCCACCCCCTCTTTTGAACTGGGATTGAACTTTCACCTTTTTTTTTTTTTTTAAGATCTTGTTTATTTATTTGACAGAGAGAGAGATCACAAGTAGGAAGAGAGGCAGGCAGAGAGAAGTGGGGGAAGCAGGCTCCCCGCTGAGCAGAACCCGAAGTGGGGCTCCAGCCCAGGACCCTGGGGTCATGACCTGAGCTGAAGGCAGAGGCTTAACCCACTGAGCCACTCAGGTGCCCCTAACCTTTCACATTTTTAAATTTTCTAGCTGGGTGAAGGCTACGTGCTGAATGTTTTAAGCAATATGAAAGGCACGGTAGATCTTTTGTTACCAGAAGTGTGTTAAGGAAGCCTATTTTCAGTAGAGGAGATTTATAAGGAGTTTTCACAGATTATTATTAAGAATTTTTCCACAGCACTAAGTTAGCTAATGAACAAAAACTATCGCACTTACATTGTAAGCATTGTGAAGAAACCATGGATACTGGTTCTGTGCCAGGAGCTTACACTACAGTTTGAAGGTTTTTTTGTTTTGTTTTGTTTTTTTAAAGATTTTATTTATTTATTTGACAGAGAGAGATCACAAGTAGGCAGAGAGGCAGGCAGAGAGAGGGAGAGGAGGAAGCAGACTCCCTGCCGAGCAGAGAGCCCGATGCGGGACTCGATCCCAGGACCCTGAGATCATGACCTGAGCCAAGGCAGCGGCTTAACCCACTGAGCCACCCAGGCGCCCCAGTTTGAAGGTTTTGAAGAGACTGTGATTTAACCGAGAGCCCTTTCAGCTTTGAGAAAGCAGATGCTCTAACACAAAATGATGATCATTGGAAAATTTTGTGAATGTGATCTATATGTGATTACAAATGTCAGTTGATAAAGTTGGTTAGTTTTTTTAAAAAAAATGCACATATTTATAAATTTTTAAAGAGGCTGAGGTAAGTTCAAACTCAAAAAATGATTATTTCTATTGGGGAATGTCAATGATTGGGAATAGTCCAGCAATACAAAGGTCATGCTAAATTATCTTATTTCTAAAGTGAGGGGGAAAAAAATCATCAGGCAATAATATACTGCATATTATTTGTAGGGGACTCCAAGGTCACATTATATGTGACTTCAAGAACACATTATAAATACGCGCTTTCCATTTTCTGGAGAGATTTTCTGGATAGCCAATCAACCATGGATAATCATAAACAAAATACTGAAGAACTTTTATATGTAATACAAAGCAGCAGTTATAATATTAGAAAAAAATGCCAAAGGCAAAATTATTAGCCTAAATGTTTTAAATGTTTTAAAATAGTGTCAGAGATATACAGTCACTCAACATTTTTTGATCTGGGACACCACATGTGACACCACAAGCAGAAAATCTTCTTACCCTCAAGTACCTGACATCTAAAAGCAGAGCAGGCCATGAGCTGAATGGAGACGTCAGCACATCCAGAAGAAAGCAAGAGAAAAATGTGATTCTTGGGACAATTCTCAAGTATGTGATGCAATTTCAGAGAAGATTTTATAGAGGAAATAAATTTGTGGCTTTGGGAATAGGGAAGCTATACCCACAACATTAGTTAATTGATATTAATAAATACGGTGTTTTGAAAACTAAACTCAAATCGCAAAGCCTCCTATTTAAAAATAATGGGTACAGAGGCTTTAGAGACGTGTTATTTTAATCTATGCAGTTCAAAGACTGGTGCGAAAAAACGTTGCTTTAGAACTCCTAACACTCTCTGATGTTTGACTTGTAACAATTTCAATAATCTCAAAGAAATAATAAACTACCCATTTCCAGGACATTTTCGGAGAAAAAGCACACAATAAATGCCATTTATCAAACAGCTCTTAATAAATGGTATCAACATGTAACAGATAAATTGAAACAAAACTTGAAAGCAGGTTAAGAACTAAGGTCACAGCTAATAACATTCTGTGAAGCTAAAAAGAAACAAGAACTGATCCGAATATAGTCAGTAAGAATTTCCTATGTGCTCATTATAAATCTAATGTTGGGCTTGAAATTGTATAGGCTAACATAAATTACTGATATTCAGTAGTTGCCCGGGAACACGTTCCATATGTGAAAAGCACAAAAATGGATATTCTTTTTAAATTCTATTAGCACAGTCAGAGAATATCTGCCAACTTTACAAGCCAAAATCCAGGGAACAATTTTAAAATCCGTATCTGGAAGTATCTAGTTATGTACAGGCTGACATTTAAAAACCACAAATTTCTTGTGAAGAGTTAATCAAAAATAGAATGCTAACTTAAGTTTTTAACCCTAATTAGGAAAAAGAAAAAGAACTGAAAGTAATGCATATATAAAATAATGAACTATTTATATTCTAATTCAGTATAAGCTTTTCTAAATTTTATCTCAAATTCATTTCCGTTGTAGTTTAAAATTGGCAATGTTTTCAATTCAGCAAATAATCTAGTTTCCATGTATGTATTTCTTTTTATAGATTGATTTTTTTTCATCATAAAATCAATGTGGGCTCCCTGTAGAAAATTTGAAGAAAAAAGAAATGAACGAGGAAGAAAAACATTCCTTATAATCCAACTACACAGTGATAATTACTGTTATAATGTGCTGCATCCTCTTGTTTCCCTGGCTGTTTTGGATCTTAATATATATTATGATCATTCATACACAGAAGGTTTTTCACCAGCGAGGCTAAGTTTTATTTCAGATACTATCAATTTCCTTCCTCCCCTCCTTTCTGCTACAGTGTTGGAATACTCTGTCTTGTTGGGCGAAACAAACTCACACTGGATTTTAAGTGTAAATTGAACATTTCTTTTTTTTTTAAAGATTTTTTTTTAAATTTATCCATTTGACAGACAGAGATCACAAGTAGGCAGAGAGGCAGGCAGAGAGAGAGAGAGAGAGGAGGAAGCAGACTCCCTGCTGAGCAGAGAGCCCTATGTGGGGCTCAATCCCAGGACCCTGAGATCATGACCTGAGCCGAAGGCACTGAGCCACCCAGGCACCCCGACATTTCTAACTTTTTACAGATGCAATAGCCTCCATTGGCCTCACTACTTCCCAGCACGGAAGCTCTGTTCTTGCCAAGCAAGGCGTCTTACCTCCCTTTCCTCCAACATATCCGTCTCATTTCTTACTTCAAACTAACTCAATATTTTGTCATGTTTGCCTACCAAATTCGTGTCACAAGATGTGAGTGTGAATCTATGATAATAATACTTGAGTCTTTGGGAAAGCTACTTCACTTCCTTGGACCTCAGTTACTAATATTTAACCTCTAGGGTTGTTATGATAATGCAAAAGATATAGTAAGTGTGAAGGTCATTGTACAAGCTTGACACCGGTAAGTAATATTAACTGAATTTTAGCATATCCCATAACCCATTCCTCAATCCCACTCACACATCCCACTTCTCTCTTGGTGCTTTGTATAACTACATATTGCCTGGAGAATTGTGGTCGTGTCATTTAACCTCAATGGCATGTTTCCTTAGTTGAGAAACAAAAACAGCTGATTATATGGCCTTGGGGTTTCCTCTATCCGTAAGATGCTATGGCTGTTTCAAATCATCTTTCTCCATGAAACTTCACACTGCTAGAAACTGGGTGAAATGCTCTTGATGCTTCTCTCCTACCTTCTCCTCATTCTATTCTCTATAATTTTTTTCAGGTTTTAATATACTGAAAGCAAAGAAAGTACTTAATACAGTAGTTTTGATATTAAACCCCACACTAGATCAGATTTTGTCTCATAATAAAATTAGGTAATGGGGCACCTGGGTGGTTCAGTGGGTTAAAGCCTCTGCCTTCAGCTCAGGGGGTCCTGGGATCGAGCCTCTGCTTGGTAGGGAGGCTGCTTCCCTCTCTCTCTCTGCCTACTTGTGATCTCTGTCTGTCGAATAAATAAATAAAATCTTTTAAAAATATATAAAATTAGGTAATAATCACCTGAGAAGCCAAAACATATTATTTCAAGCAACCAACATTTTCAAAATAAAAGAAAAAAAACTTACTTTCAACAGCATTCAGCATTTGATATACTTATGACAGTTCACACTCAACATTTTGGCAAACAAGGAACATTAATTTGCATTTATGTTTAAACAAAGGAGTCTACAAATTTAGAAGTAGTATTTTTTTCCTCTACAAATCAAACATGCTGCAAAGCACTTTTTAAATAATACCTGAATATTATACACAAGTTTTCATATTTGTTAATATGTTGGCTTGTTCTTAGAAAAAGGACATGGCATAGGCTGTATAATATAAAACTTAAGGCAGTCATCCCTGGGCATATTGAAATGGAGTATCTCCACTGTTTCATTTTCAACTGTTCACACAATCCTTCCATTGTATCCCCAGTCTGAGCTATGCTCCCTCTCATGAATTGACTTTTTAAAGTGCAGAAAACTTAATTTTTTAAAAAAACTCTTTTAGTAATTAATCATGTACTATGTATGTTGGCTAACTGAATTTAAATAAAAAAATAGATAAATGAAAATATCCAAAGACAACAATTAAAGGTGATTATATGGGAAAAAAATTAAAAATAAATAGAACTGTTTTACTACCTCTTACTAAGATTATGATACCTCTTACTAAGATTATGAAATAGATTTGTCTTTCTGTAACAGTAGGTCTGGTGATGATTTAAAAACAAACAAACAAACAAAAACTTCCAGCACTATACTCACAGAGAATAACAGTCCACCATGAATTAACTCTTATAGTATCCCATTAAAGGAAAAAGCGATGGATCTTAGATCTCCCTTTCATATGAGGAAACAAGGGGGTGAGAGAGGCATATTTCATGCTTTCTGGCAAGCCAGGAGTGAATCCAGGAATAAACACTTAAGCGATATCATACAAGGTAGCAACGGTAATACTAATTTATTGAGTGTTTATAAAGGACTAGAGACCGTGTCAAGAGCTCTAACTATGCTGTCTATTTCATTTAACCCTCATCACAAACCCGTGAATGGATGGATGCTAGTTCACAGATGAGGACACTGAGTCTTGGGCAGGTTAAACCGCCAGTTTAAGGTCATGGAGATGGCAGGCGACAGGACCAGATTTTAAGCCCACACCTAGCTGGCTATGATGACTTCAATTTTAACTGAAAAGGAACAAGATTGTTTAGCTTCTCAAGAGAATTCAGCTTGGAATAGTAATTTCCTTGGTACATTTTCAACATAGGGTTCATATGGGGAAAAGAAAAAAAAGTTCTGTATGGTGTTTTGATGATCGACAGTCTGTGTGTTTTACACATGGAGCTTTTCTGGCTTTTTGTTTCTTTCAAAGGTCAATAAGAGCTGACCCACTTTCCCCGTGAACACTCTCAAAAGTACTCCAAGTCAGATGATTTTGTAGTTTCAATATATAACTTGCTTAACCACATTGCAAATGTCAAAGGCAGAGACACTGTATCAAAGGGTGGGGATTTCCATGCAGATATGAATCAGTTTCTTAAAAGTATTTGGAAGCATTATTAAAATGAAAGCAGGAATTTGTGACCTCAAGGGGTCAATATGTCAGTATTTTTTCTAGGTATCCTTTGCATGTAGAGCTCTATATGGTTATACTGACCTTCAAAACCTGACTGATCAGAGTCATAGAGTTCTCATGGCATGGAGAAGGGAACAGGAATACTAAGGCCCCCAAATCTCTATATTCTGCTTGTGTTATGTCTACTACAGGAGTCAGACTCTGACCTTAACTCTGAATTTCAGCCTTCTTTTTGTCTAGCCAGATACATAGCCTGGTCGAGCATAGACAGTATTATAAAACTCAAGATCTATCTATACTATGTTGGTTTTGCCAAGTGTCTTGGGTTTTATTAGTGAAAATATAACTCTGGTTATTCATATTCACAGTTTTAACATATTTTTACATGTTCCTCATAAAATTCCGTATAGAGGCTGTAGTATATATCATGATTTCTATTTCACAGTAGATCTAGTGAAAAGTTCAAGAGGTAAATGCTTTGTCTGAGTTGGCTCAGCCAATGTGCTGTCTGTCCACTGGTGTGTTGGTAACTGTTTAACAACAAATATTAACTAGTAGGATAGAAGGAATTGCTGATTTGTAGCCTTTGCAAACTTCTGTAATGTAAATACTCCCATCAGGCCCGAGTTCAAGCTATGGACCTGACATCGGTGAACAGTGAAGAGGGACCAGATGGTACCACCCACTCTTGGCAGCCGGCACCAGCTCTCTCCAGTATATCACCAGCTGTAGAACACACAGAAAATATTCTTTCTGACCTGTAGCCCCAAAAGGTTTGCACAAGAAAATTCAACATTAAAGAAACTTGCCTTAGAAAAATTTCCAGGTAATTATTTATATACACCTCATTTGTAAAAAGAGAAGATGGGGTATAATTTGCTTCTTAAAATAGAGAAGTTTAACATTATCATACAATGAAAACAGAAAGAGATGAATGAGTCTTTTATTTTTATCTCTCAAATAAGATATTTAAGCACAGTGTTGGATACACAGCAGATAGTTAATGAGTGCATATTTAATTTACTCCTGCTGCAGTTTTAGAGATTTTTGGTGTTAATAAAAGGGAATATACTCATGGTTTGGCATTCTCTGAGTGACAGTATTTAATAGGATAAGCACTGGAAAAGCTGGAGTTTTGACTTTGCTTTGTCTTAAACTAAATATATGATCTTGGGCAAACCACTTAAACTTATTCAGCTTTAGTTGACTCAATGATAAAAAGAGATTTTTAGTATGGCTCCTACTACATCTAAAACTCTCATTTTTAAAATGTCACAAGTAATCTAAATTCAGACTGAGAGACATGAGAGTTCCTCCATTTGCAGCTGGAGTCTTATGTTTTGCTTGTAGTAATTAACTACCCCCATTTTTATAACGTATGATCTGACATCACAGGCAGCATATCCCTTTCAGTAATGTTATAGAGCTGTTGGATAAAATCATCCCTGCCAACATTTTAATATCATATCCAATTTCCTATAATACTTGTATCTAGAGGTCAGAAAATTTTCTCTACTTACAAATTCATAATAAATTGATTTTTGACTATTCAAAAATTATAAAATTATCCACCATAATTTCAAAGATAAAACTAGTGGAAGAGAATAAGGTAAAAGAAAATGGGATCTTGCTCAGATGAGAGAAAAATTAAAAACAGAGGGGATCCTTTGAAGGACTTTATTTGCCATGAAATAAATCTGAATGGAATTTAAATGGATCATTCCAAAAATGTATTACATGTTGGTTAGATTTTGGTGAAAGGGAATTGAAAAAATTATTATAGATGAATTCTATATTGTATCTATTGAAGATCGGGTGCCTGGCTGGCTCAGTTGGCAAAGCATGCAACTCTTCATCTCACGCCTGTGAGTTTGAGCCCTACCACTGGGCATAGGAATCACTTAAAAATAAAATCTTAAAAAGAATAGATTAAAGATTGTATCTTTGGGGACCGCTCAAAGATTATACTTAAAAACTTGAACTGGAGCATGGGGGCTGTGGGAAAAAAAAAAAAAAAAGTAAGTAGATGTAAAGCCACAGGTTTTAATTAATGACCTTCTTTTTTAACCCAATTGAACTCTGAAAGACAACCAAAATTTATGACCTGAACTGCCAGAATGAGGAAGTGATGATGTCTGAAAGGTGAAATACTGGAAACAGAAGGGGGATGGTCTTTTGAAACACGATGATAGAATTAAATAAGGTTCATGCTAATATGCCTTGTGTATGATTCCCACTATGAGATCAGATTGCTTTCTGAAGGTCAAAAATTATGGAAACTTTGCATTTTTCCTACTAAGATTAAAAGGAAACAAACCATTTATCAGAAGATGTGGAGTCCTACAAGAAAAGAAATAAATAATTGAAAGCAAGTGGGGGAAGGTAATCCTGAAGCTTACCAAAATGGGTTAGATACTGAAAGAAGAAAATGATTGCAGTATTTTATCCATGCAAATGTTTTCTTTTCATAAACATTATTCCAAGAAGGTACTTACAGATTATATTTCCACATTCCCAGATAACATAAAGATAACTTCCTGATAAAATTCCCTTTACTATGATAAAATGTAAACAACTCTTCTAATGGTCTGATGACCTTATTTTAGCTTGATGTGGACAATTTACAAATGAGTATGCCCAGTTTCCATCAATAAGTCAGGTTACATTAACCTTCCAAATAAGAATTGTGCTAAAATCTATTTCAAGAGGAGTAAGGACCAACAGATGTGATCTATAATCCATTCAATAATGTAAAATGCTTGCTAGCAAAGTATACAAACTAAACATAGGCCAAAGATCAGACTTCTCAAAGCTCAGTGAAGGAACAGAAACAAGATAGCTAAATGCAAGTTCAAAGTAGTTCTTTATAGTCTTCCCAGCAAGTATCAGAAGAATAGCATTTGGGGAAGTCAGTCAAATTTAGATCATTATTTTTTATATTCATTCCTGCCATAAAGTGTGCAATACTGAAGGGAATGCCCATTTAGACAATTTCCTTGTCCTTGGTATAAATTTATCACTCAATTAATGGCTTTCTGTGAGCATATAAGTTGATAAAGGGGCTTCCAGCCAAGGGAAAAGCCCTCCTGAAGGAATATTGCCAGGACAATGCCACTGATGTAGGTTTTGGGATTTGAATTTTATTCCAAAGCAACTTGTCACTAGAAATACTACTGCTATAATTCTGCCCCCAAGATTAATTACGGGAAATTTTATATTTTTATCCCTGAAACTTTGAAGGACTATGAGGTAGTACATAATATTTTCATTATGTCAAATTATCAATGAACACTTGGGTCTTTTCCCTGCAGACGTCAATCTATAGTTGATGAAACCCCAATTTGATGCAATCAATGGTAACTTTCCTTCTTTTCCTCTCTTTCAGCATCACTTAATACCAATCCTTTCAATGTATTTTTAGGTAGACTGATTTAATTTTAAATCACATTTATAAAATAGTTGTTAATGGAAGCCCATTAGCAGAATTAAAAACCAAAACCCAAAAAACAACGTTCTTATTCTTTTGAGGAAATAAAACAATGAAATACATCTGTAAAGGCAACTACACTAGGTAATATGCTATTCTTTGTGATAGAGAAGTATAAAAGTGAAAACAGTACTACAAAATCAGACCATCATGTAACAAACTGTACCTTGACTGAGATGTGCCCTTATTATGATGTTTGTCACAATATTCAATTAAAATGCAGTATTGAAAGAATGAAGTTGCACCCCTGTATCATACCATATGGAAAAAAGAACTCAAAATGGATCATGGACCTTAACTCAAGAGTTAAAACTCTAAATCTCTTAGAAGGAAATACAGGAGTAAAGTACCATGACTTTAGAGACGTTTTTACTGGATAACAACAAAAGAAAAATTAAAAAGGAATTAATCAAAATTAAAAATTTTGTGTTTCAAAAGATGCCATTAAAGAGTGAAAAAAACAGAATGGGAGTATCTGTAAACTATTTTTGTGGTAAGCGACTTGCATCAAAATACATACAAAACTACAACACAATGATAAAAATATAAAAAATCAATTTTATGAGCAAAGGCATAGATATTTTTCCAAAGAAGACAAACGAATTGCCAATATGCATATGAAAAGATGGTCAGTATCATTGGCTATCCGGGAAAAGTCAGTCAAAAACCACAATGAGATACTTTTTCACACTACCTGGAATGGTTATAATAAAAAACACAAGTAATAAGTGTTACTGAGGATATTATGGAATTGGACACTCAGACATTGCTGGTACCTGTGCATGAGAGTGAAGTGGAGTAGACCTTTCGGAAAACAGTCAGCAAGTTCCTCGAAAGGTTAAACATGAAGTTACTAAACATGTAGCAATCATACTCTCATGTAGAAGATTCTCTCCTCAACTAAATTTAGTTCGATTCCTCTGAGCTCTTTTCTCAACTAGGCGTCTACTTTGGCCTTCTGCATCCATGCTTGTTGAGTCTATTTCTTAGCAAGAATTCTGCCAAGTTTCAGTTTAGTGAGAATTCCCCCACCCCTGATATCTGTTTATCTGTGTTTCAGTTCCCTGATCTGTAAATTTGAGGCAAAACATCTTACCTTCTGGAATACTGGAGGAATTGAATGATCTGATAAAAATAACAGTTCATACAAAGAACATAATAAGATTATAAATTTTACACACAAGATCAGTTTAATATATCATGCTGATGGAATCATATTAGGAAGGTCAGTCACATTATCTATGTACACGCCTATAGATCATTCACTCAATTTAATGGAACTAGAGGGTACTATGCTAAGCCAAATAAGCCAATCAGAGAAAGACAAACATCATGATCTCACTGATATGTGGAATTTAAGAAACAAGGCAGAGGATGATAGGGGGAAAAAGGTAAAAATGAAACAAGATGAAACCAGAGAAGATGATAAACCGTAAGAGACTCCTGATCTTAGGAAACAAACTGAGGGCTGCTGGAGGGGAGGGGAGTGGGGGATGGGGTAACTGCGTGATGGATGTTGGGGAGGGTATGTGTTGTAATGAGCACTGGGTATTATATTATATAAGACTGATGAATCACTGACTTCGACCTCTGAAACCAGTAATACATTGTATGTTAATTAACAGAATTTAAATTTTTTAAAAAAAGAACATTCACTTAACTAGTGCATTTGAATTTAGCTTAGCTCTTGTTTTTCTTTAAAGCATTTGATGGGGCGCCTGGGTGGCTCAGTGGGTTAAGCCACTACCTTCGGCTCAGGTCATGATCTCAGGGTCCTGGGATCTAGCCCCACATCCGGCTCTCTGCTCAGCAGGGAGCCTGCTTCCCTCTCTCTCTCTCTCTGCCTGCCTCTCTGCCTACTTGTGATCTCTGCCTGTCAAATAAATAGATAAATAAATAAATAAATAAATAAATAAACCTGATGGATTATTGCCTGCATTCTGCAAGTAGGGCCAAGTCATCTAACAAAACAAAGCAAACAAACAAACAAAAAAACCCACAATAGTTATTTTTTAACTTGATAAATTTTAAAAAGCAGGGATAAATGATCATAAGGTTTCCACTTAGAATGTGAACTATGCAGTTCAACTGAATATAGCAATCATGAAATTCACATAGGTTTAGAGGCATTGCTGAAGACAACCATTTATTTTACATGATTTGTTTTCTTTTAGTTATACCAATATAATAGAAATTCAGGAATGAGAGTCACAAAACTTTTTTCCTAACTCTTTGAATGAGAATGTAAGTTGATAGAGATAATTAGCTCAGACTTCATAACAATAAACTTATCAAGAGGGTGAACCATAACTTTCTTTAAAATGGAAATGTAATTGAAATGGCTTTTTGTTTTTGTTGTTGTTCAAGAGGAATATTTCCATAATAAAGAATCCAAAATCACTTATCTGATGATTGATTCTACTGGGGGGAAAAAAATATTGAAGACAGGCAATCTGCGGGAGTTGGTTTACAAAGCATGTGTACAGTATTCTTGACCATCTGTTTCTCGTTGTGTTAGTACATTCACGTAATATTGTTTTGGATGCTGACTCAAATTTCATTTATAAACTTTCTTGATGCACAAAACATGATAGAATATAGAAAACAAGGGATGAAATCTGTAGAATGTACAGGTTCAGAAAAGGAGTGTACACTACTGGAAAGTAAATTACATTTAAATGTTGGAATAAAAGTGATTAAGTTTAAAATATTACGGAAGTTCACACTGGATCTCTAATGGTCTTGCTTAGCTAATAAAACACCTCTCAAATATCTCAGCTGCTATCTCAATGTTCATACTTTCAAATAAAGAGGCTAAATGAAATGCACCACCAAAAAGCTGCAAATCATTAAAATTCATGGGCATTCTCTAAGAGCTGTCTAGAGGGTCCTTCATTTTGTACTGGCATGAAAATAAGCCTTTTCGTCTTTGGCTTATCAATTGTGTATAAAAGCAAACTCAGGAGCTTAGGGACTGAGCTATAAATCCAAAGTACATTAAATTATAGAATCTAAGAGAAAAAAAGGAGCCAACGTAGGCCATCCTGTAAAGTTCCTTAATTAAGAAAATATACCTAAAGAGTTTCTTGAAATGGCTGCCTACATGAGAGAGACCAGAGAAGATCCTTAACCAGCTTATTAAAGTCAGAGATTATTCACTAAAGAAGGGGAAACAGGTGGATTTCTGGAGTGGTGTGGAAGCAGAAGCAGCATAATAAATATTATAATTGTTTTGACTGGGTTTAAGTCACACTACTGATTTTGAAATTCCAAATATAATTAAAGGGCATAAGATTTCCGGTTTTCAAAAGGGAGAAAGGTCTGAAAAAGCTTTGAGAATGGTCTATGAATTCTACCTAAAAATATTCTATATTAACATTAAACTTTCCAAGTCAATGATGTTGAAATGCAGTAATAAGCACAGAAATAAGTAGTACACTGATGGATGTCTTTAATAGTTCAAATTTTGGTTATCATATTCTGTCTGAAGCATATGGAGTTTCCAATATATATATATTTTTTAAGTGTCCAAATTCTTAAGCATTTAAGAATTCAGAGTTAGCTCATCCAAACCAATTGCCAATTAGTTTGGTCTCATAGACTTTAATTTAAAGAAAACCCAAAATACTGTGACTGTTTTTCCCACAGCAAGAGTTACTGGGTCAGAGATAGGCTCTGAATGTGCAGCATAGTGACTGAACACTAGAGATTAGGTGGTCTTTTAGGTCTGGCAGCTGGTTAAGGTAAGGAAAATAATTCATATTGTTTACAAATGAAATATCTGTATATAAATAGAGGTGCATCCTCTAGCTCTAAATGTGGACCTGTCTGAGGTAGATATTTTATCATCTTTTTTATTTAAACAAAAAGCATTATTTAACTAATTTATATCTTGTAGATTGTTTTCCCTAAAACTGAATTGCCAGTAAGTTTCATTTTAAGAAGACTATACGGAGGTCAAAATATAATTGTAATCTGTATAATTTATGTAAAATATAATTTGGCAGAGTAAACAAATCCTTGCCAGAAGAGTACTTTATTTCCTCTCTCTTAACATTTAATCAGCACTTCTACATTTCTCAAACTAGTTCTCAGAAGAGTTTTCTGACCAGAGAGAATCACAGGCAACCTGATACTTTTGCTGTCATTTCAAAAGTTGGTGGAAAATGGGTTGATCTGGAATGACCTGAAACTATTTTCTGTATGTGGTTCACTAGATGAAAGAAATGGGAAGTGCACGGCAAGGCTACGTGATCATCTTCCAGTTTTTATCGTCACACATTTTGGCCAGTTTCCCTGTTCCTGTCTCTTGTCCATACTTAAGAGCTAACTGCATATTCCACTGTGGGAAAACATTGCTCTTTTTCAAACAGAAGTCCTACATAAGTTTCAATTTCCAGTTGATTCATCAAAACAAAGCTGGTTCAGAAAGGGGAAAAAATCACAAATTGCTTACATCTGTTCAACCTAAAACATTATTCGTAATCTGCCAGGGATGATGTCTAAGCCATCTGGGGAATATGATAGGTGTTTGGGGAAAAAAATATCTGTCACAGTGCAATGGAGAAATGACATGTGAGAAAGTCTCAAGGTTACCACATGGTTCAGTGATGACTTTTAGGTACTCTGCAGCAGACAAGTTCTGAATTTCTATACATACAAACTAGAAACATTAAGCTACTCAACAATTTTACATAATAAGCATGAACATACTTATTAAATAAACTGATGGAATTACTGGAATCAAGAGTTTCTGAAATAAACACATGAAATGAATTATTATAGGTTATGATTAGGAAATAGGATATTTCATTCCAATTAAAAAAGTGAATCTTTGGATACCTGACTGGCTCAGGTGGAAAACCATGTGACCTTTGATCTTGGGATAATGAGTTTGAGTCCCACACTGGGTGTAGAGATTACTTAAAATAAATATACTTTGAAAAGGTGAATCTGTATACATAATATACTAAGTATGGCCATATAATACATATGGTTATATGTTACATATTATATATACATGTATAATTATATATGATAAACTATGTAGAAATACACATGTAAATAATGATATATGATATGTATATATAGCTTAAGTATATATACATTTTCATAGCAAATTAGAGATATATTTACATAAACATCCCATAGGTATGTTATAATTACCTAAATATCGGAATATGGAGTTGACAATATTGCTTTAAAACAAAAAATAGTTTGAGATAGCAAGACTTTTATGACTGTATATTTAGTTGAATCGAGTATTTCTCACATTTTCATTTGCTTTTAGAAGTCGTTGGTTGAAAATGCAGAACTGTACAATTCCTAATAAAACTTGGCCTAAGATGAGGCAATTTTACATTTATTTCAGCCAGTTTTATCAAGAATGTACCAAATTCAATCAATCATGAATTTGTTACTTGACCCTGTTTCCTACTTTTCAGACACTTTTAATACAAAATTACAAGAAAAGAAATCTGCTTTGAAATTTATTTACTTCCATCTATTTGGACACACCTGGGGAACCATGTATATTAATCCCTTATTAGGAAAACGCTTATATAATCACTAAGATCACTCACTGAGCTTCTCTGGACATTAATGGAACAAGCTGGAAGTTTTTAAATTTTATTATAAATTTTGGTGTTAATGGTATAAATTTATAAAAATGTTGAATAGGATAAGTTCAGTATCAAGGAATAAATACAAAATAATTCTTTAAAATCTGGATTATGGAATTGTGTCTTTTGCAAACATTTCATTGAAATATCTTGGGGGATCTGTAACAATTTTTATCCTCGTTGACGAAAGAGGAGGACAACAGTGCATAATTCAAATGTGTATGCTTGCAAATACTCCCTGCCCCTCTCAAACACAGACCAAGAGAAACACGGAACCAGTCTGCCTCCAGAAAATACTTAGCAATCAAAGAGAAGAAGAGGTACTGGGGTCATTTCCACTCATCTGCTTATTAAGCAGCGATGATCCTGTTGAAAAAGTCACATTCGGTGTGACTGGAGCTGTGCATTTGTATGTGCTCCCCCTGGGAACCAGTTTGAATGTTTTTCTCTGGAGATTTATGTATTTCAGCGACAGCTGCATTGCCACAATGTGCTGCAGTGGCTCCTCTTGACAGGTCATATTCTGAATTTCACATTCTGAATGGCAGCTGGGATGCCAGAGAGTTTCCTCACAGCGGGTGGGCCCTGTATTTCATCAGGCCCTCCCTGGCTTCAAAGACAAGCTGCACACACATGTGGCTACAAGCCACTCTAACAAGTCCAGGATGTACCTTTGTCACTCTGGTTGCTCCCTAAATAGCAGTGACATTCGCGGTGACAGTCTCCGTGACTCTAGGAGAACAGTGTGAAGCGCCTTTTAAGATCCCAGATTTCCTGTGTCCCGTCGTAGCACTTTCCCCTGATGCCACGGGCAGGATCAGCGCCAGGCATCACGATTATAAACACCAGGTAAGTGGTTCAAGTCTCAAACTGAATCTCTATTTACATCCATTTATCTATGGATTTACAGATCTAGAAACTGACATAAAAATCAAACACCTTAACTTATAGTTCTGGGACATCTCACTAATCAGAGCAAAGCTGTGACTGTAACAAGGGAACATGAGCCCACTCCCATTCCTGAGAATGTGAATTACCTGTCTGGCATGAGCCCTTGCTTCCTTCCGGTAGTGAGTTAACCCTTTGTGAGTTCACTACTGACTGGGGCCTGCATCAACCAACCACTGCGCAACCCTAATGAGCTGATGGGTGATAAATTAATATGTCCTGACTTGAGGACTAGTCCCCTCAGCTATTCAGAGTCTCTTTTTTTTTTTTTTTTTAAGAATTTATTTATTTTTTTGACAAAGGGAGATCACAAGTAGGCAGAGAGACAGGCTGGAGGAGAGATGAGGAATCAGGACTCGAATCCAGGACCCTGGGATCATGACCTGAGCCAAGGGCAGAGGCTTAACCCACGGAGTCACCCAGGTGCCTTCAGAGTCTCTTGTCTGTGCTACGCAAGCAGAGTTTGGGGCATTCACTCAGTGCCCCCCAAGAAAGCAACCCTCTGTTACTCCTTCTGTAAACTTGAGGCTCTACTTTTCACTCCCTGAGATCTCAAAAAGTAGGACCTCTTTGAAAACCTCTCTGAAAGCGGCTTGTAACAGAACTAAAAAAAAAAAAAAATGAGTTAGATGGGAATATAGGTTGAGCTTAAGATGTCTAAGCACATCTTTGCAAATAGATTCCTCTCAAGTCCAAAACCTAGACTGTGCTGTAGATTTTCTGACTTGCAAGACTCTGGAGACATCTAAGGCCATGTTTCAGTATTAAATCTGCAGTGTGCCCATCAAAAACCTAGAGAGAAAGCTCTCAACTTCTAATACAGGAGATCAGCAGTTTGCATGGGGTGTGGGAAGTCCTTATTCCACAGGTGTTGATGCAAGTCAAAAAAGGGAAAGGCCTTTCAGTTAACAATCCTCCCTAATTGAACAAAGGAGGAGTTCAGCTTTTTCAAAGACCCAGATTCGTGTGAAATGTCTTAGCAAGTCCGAGACTGAGAAGAATTTTCATTTGCTTAATTGCTACATTCAGAAAAACGACAAAGCCCTGTCAAGCCGCCTACCATGAAACGCCAATGAATTCCGATGCAGACACTATTTGAGCTCAGACAGTGATCCTCCAACGGCTGATGTGGGAATAAGGATTTGTAGGTGCAGGACTATTCCCACGTCACAGAGTTTCTTCATGAACTATGACTATCCTGTACATAGAAATATCAGCGGATGTGCGCCACAGCCCTGCCGTGCTCCATCTTTGTGGGATAATTACCAACGGGATCCCAGTGAGCAGAAAACCGGGGGAGGCCCTCAGAGCTTTGTGACCAAGAACTCTTTCCCAGCACTGTCTTTCTCTCTTCAAAGCAATTATGCCTTCTCCTTCTTGTTCTATTTTCCTCTCACGGATTCAAAATTTAGCCTTAATCCTTTTTCAAACATATGTATCTCTTATATCCATTTTCCCTGACTCCTTCCAACTATTACCCAAAATGTTTTACTCTTTTCATTTACTTGCAGTTTTTTTCTTTGCCTTAATTCTACTTTAGAGTAATAAAGGAAAGGCTGGAAAACAAAGGATACTGACAGTGATAGATCTAGAACAGGGAAAGGAAAGTCAAAAGTTGTTTACAAAAAGGGGACATAATAAATTACTTGTGTCCTTCACCTTTAAAAGGCTTGAACTATATCCTTCAGAGGTACCAGAGTCTATCTGGCAACATGTTCTCCTCCAAGTAAAACTGATTTTTCTAAAATACAAATTAAATAAAATAAAGAGATAAAAGTCATCTATTTATTATGTATGCTGTACTATTAAAAGAGCAATAGTGACATTTTTGGAATCTTTGACCACGAATGTGGAACAATAAAGATAAGGCTTTATCTTTATCTTTGTTAAAGATAAAGCCCCTTATCTTGTGCAGTTTAGTCAGGAGTTTAGCTTTTTAAAAGAAATTATTAAAATGTTGTATAAGAAGACCTTTCCAAGGGACAAGCAAGTGAAAGGCATTAGAGCTTAACAAGATGCATCACGATGCAGTAGTTACAGGCACACTGGAGTCAGGTGGGGGTCAAGCCCAGGGTTACCACTTCCTGTGTGAGCTCATACAAGTTATTTATTTATTTATTAAATTTTATTTATTTATTTGACAGACAGAGATCACAAGTAAGCAGAGATGCAGGCAGAGAGAGAGGAGGAAGCAAGCTCCCCACTGAGCAGAGAGCCCGATGCGGGGCTCGATCCCAGGACCCCGGGATCATGACCTGAGCTAAAGGCAGAGGCTTTAACCCACTGAGCCACCCAGGCGCCCCTCATACAAGTTATTTAAATGGGTTGTGTCTCACTTCATCATCAGTTAAATGGGATAATATTTACCTTATAGTACTGTTATGGAGATTACGTAAGTTAACATTTACAGAGTGCTTCAATGAATGCCTGGCACATATCACTGCCCTATTTATTACTGAATATAAACAATAAGAGAGTATTAGCTTATTATCATTTGCTCAGGGAGGTCGTCCCTATTCTTTACCTGTTTTCCTCTGTACTAATTACCCAATTCTAATACAAATAATTTGTCCAATTATTTAGTGTTTCTCCTCCTATACTGCAAACTGTCCATCAGGGTGGTATTCACCAATGTACCTCTACCAACTAACACTCAATCTGACACAGAGGAATGGATCAACATATATTTATTGCAAAAATCCTCAAATAACTGATAAAATCTACAAAAACAACAGCCAGTAAGGACCTAAACTTTTACAGCTCAATCCATTTCTAAGTTGAGAACTGTGCATATGCAGCAAATATCTATGTAAAACAAAGGTTTTATTTTTCTGAATTCAGGTACCTTTTCAAACTCAGGAAACCTATTTTATGTCTTGTAATATCTCTGGATGATAAAATATTGCAATACTGCTCATGAGTTTAGGCAAAGAGTTAAAGATATTTTGTCCAGAATAACATGGCATATCATTATTGTATTCAATAATGTATATATTGTACTGTATTCAATAATGATATAATAATTTTGTTACTTAAACAAAAATATCTTTTTTGATGGCTGCATTATATCTGTCTGTGTATGTGTGCATGTGTTTGTACAGACATGCAAAAAGTGTATGCATGCAAATGCAAGCAAAATTAATTTCAAAAAAGGTAGATGATTTTTTTTTAGGCAAATGAGTTCTACAGAGAATTAAGAGATAGTCACATCTATTTATATGGCCATACTTGAACAGGACTTCAAATCTAAGTATTTTTTATTATGTTTCCTTAAATTGTTACTTTATTATGTTACTTAAGTTAACTTTAAGTACAGTGTTTTAATAACAAATTGCTAACACATTAGTCCTTAAAATTTAGCTCCATAGTTTCTAGTTTCCACAGGATCTAAAATTTAGATTCATTTACTCTCAAAATAAATCCTGCAGTGAATAATATATAGGGCTTACTTTAAGTGTCCATTGACCATAACATGAGTTGAAACTGAAGTTTGGGGGCACCTGGGTGGCTCAATCGGTTAAGAGTCTGCCTTCGGCTCAGGTCATGATCCCAAGGTGCAGGGATCGAGTCCCTCATCATCTGGCTCCTTGCTCAGTAGGGAGCTTGCTTCTCCCTCTGCCTGCCACTATTCCTGCTTGTTCTTGCTCTCCCTCTCCCTTTTTTTCTCTGACAAATAAATAAAATCTTAAACAAAAAAAAAGAAAAGAAAAAGAAACTGAAGGTGTTGTTTTTACCACTGGATCATTATTTACATTATGAAATTATATTTGTCTATATAAATTAATTTTGGAAAGATTTCTCTCTTTTGTTCACTTAATGGTCCAGTCCTCCAGCAACCACTGGGTTTTGAGGTCTACTCTTCACCAGGTAGATTGCTGAGGAACAAGTACAGAACAGGACAGACACCGCTCACCACCCTGGAGAAGGTGACAATCTCCACCCTACAACTAACACTCAGTGAGCTGTTCATAAGCCAAGTAAGGGGGTGTGGATTATGCCCTGGCAGGGCTAGATGTGGAAAAATTTCAAAATGGGGCTATAAAGATAACGAGGGTTGTATCTTAGGAGATGAAGTACTTCACAATTCTACAACTTCCTATCTGGATTTCGAATCAAGTTCCTGAGACTCTACCATTCTCATCTCTAAAGAGGTTTATCAAATGGACTCTTTCTGAGGATTAAATGAGAAGATAAATGTTCGGTCAGTGGAGTCATCAGTATGGTTATTTCACTTCCCCCACGCAGACACACACAGATCTCCAGCCTATCTGCTCATCTCCATCCTGCTGCACCGCATTTACCTGTCCTCCGTCCTCCAGGGTTTCTGCTTTACCACTTAAGCTTCCACTGCAGTGGGGATCCAGTTCTTAACTAGATCAAGCGCTCCACGATGACTGAGTTCCGGTCATCTCTGAGGGTGCCCCAAACAAATCATTTTACTTTTTAAAATTCTCCTCTGACTCTTGATTTAACTTTTCTACAATTTTTTTTTTCCCTTGCAGTGAGGGATGCATAAGTAACAAAGAACCTGAGACATGATAGGAATCTATAGGTACAAGGGAAAAATATTTGTGTCTCAGAATCTGGAACCATAACTTTGTTTAAAATACTGATTCTGGCAAAGATTTAGAATTTATCTATGAGTTCTAAACAGAGTCTGTTTTCATTTAAACACATCTTTTTCTAAGCAGATACTGAATATCAGTAACAAAGATTTCATATTGGGTAAATTAAATGTGTTGTGTTCATTTATACTTAAAGAGAGCTTTGATATGAATCAGTCCATGCTGCAGATTTTATCTTTTTTTTCCTTTCCCCCTTAACTCTAGGGCAACTAGTTTTTACTTTTGGGGCTCTGTTGGAGACCAGAGGTATTGCAGTTATGCCTAAAGTGTGGTACTGTATATCTGGGACAGATGCCTGAGGGAAGCCTTCCCAATTCTTAAAAAATATTGAGGATATTTCAGTGCCACAGATGTGTCCTTATTGAAGATATTTCAGTACCACGGATGTCTCATTTTCAAACAAGCTTTGGACCACAGCAACTGTAATAATAAGAAGAAAGATTTGCTATTCTCATCAATGAAGTGAAAGAAATTGTTCTTATTTTCCAAGTGTGACTCTCAGTTAATATAGGTTAGTGCGCTAACATGCACTGCAGCACCCGGAAAATTCAATATACCCCGGCTGACTCTCACATCTTTGTTTCCTTCTCTTTTTGCTTTTCTCAGCTGGCTTTACATCATCATTAATTTGTACACAGCTGAACTAATTAGCGTCTAAAATATTCTTACAGTTTCCAGTTACCCAATACAACACTTAATTTTTAAGTAAGTACAGCTCTGATCTTGTCACTTCTTGCTCACAAGCCTCTGATTATCCACTTTCAAAAGAATCAAGCTCCTTTCTGTGTCATTCAAGACTTTCTAGAATCTTAACACAGTCAGCTCTGCAGATAATCCTCTCACTGTATTTAACTTAGTTCTCTATTTTTCGACTCTAATGATTTTGTTCATCCTCCCCTCCATGGGTCCAACAAGTGTCACTGACCCTACTACTCTACCACCTTCCATCAGGGAAATCTAACCCATGAATCTAAAGGTGAATAAGGTAAACTCTGTGCTCTCCTATCATTCAGATGTCTGCTCGGTTGTGTTTGTCTTAGGTTTTATATACTCTTTATTGGCTAACATATCATCTTGTAGGCAAATTTGAGAGCCCCTGGAGGGCAGAGATTAAACTAACTGATCTTTATGTCCCTGGGTCCTAGCAGATTTGCATGTAGAGGAAGACAATAAATCTTTGTCAGAGTGAAGTGAATTCCTAATCTGTCATGGAATTCTGATTCATGATAAATGACACAGGCTTTATGGTGATTTATACTATTTCAACTACTGTAAGTCTAGTTTTACTGGACTCCAAAAAGAATGCCTAATATAATAAATTTAATTTTTACTTTAACATATGTCCATTGTCAAGTGCAATATGGAACTGAGAGGGCGAGTACACAGTATGGAATCAAGTTCCTTGGCTTTGAATCTGACTTCGCTTTTTACCAATTGTGTAGACTTGAGCACATTACTTAACTCGTTACTTCCCTGGTTTCTTCATATGGAAAATGGAAGTAATAATGGAACTAACCAATAGCGCTGTTTACCTAGTGAAAATCACTTGTAACAATGATTGGCACAGCGTGAGTGTTACATGTCACCCAATATTATCCAATGAAAAGACTGCAAAAAGGCATATGCCATTTTCTCTACCTGAGACATTTCCTCCCTATTCCTGGCATGAACTAAAACATCAATTTCTCCAGCAGGCCTTTTTCCTTTAATCAATTTCCATTGTCACTTCTAGAAGTTACCCTCTCCCACCCCCCCAACACAATGTTGCTTTCCCTCCATCAGTGCAATTGTTACATCATACTGCAATTTTCTGGTACTGACAAAAACATCAAGTGAAGGAGAGAATTGTGTCTATTTAATCCAAATTTGCACCCCGGACCTAGCAAAGTACGTGGCATATAGCATATGTTCAATTCAATTCATATGTTCATTCAATTCATATGTTCAATTCAATTCATTCAGTGAATGAATGAATTCAATTCATTCAGTGAATGAATGAATTCAATTCATTCTTTAAATTGAATGAATAAATGAAAGAATTAGAGAAAACCGGAGTTTAGGAAATCATATTAACCATGTGAGCACTAATAATAATAAAGGAGATGCCTATAAAACACCAGCTAAATATATATATACATATTTAATGTATCTGAGTATATACTACTGAGGTCTATTTTTAATAGGATTAGAAAAATAAAAAATCAAAGAATAATAAAGGGAAATAAAATATGAAATCCTGGGATGCCTGGGTGGCTCAGTTGTTAAGCGTCTGCCTTCAGCTCAGGTCATGACCCTAGGGTCCTGGGATCGAGCCCCTTCCCCACATTGGGCTTCCTGTTCCGCGGGGAGCCTGCTTCTCCCTCTCCCACTCCCTCTGCTGTGTTCTCTCCCTTGCTGTGTCTCTGTCAAATAAATAAATAAAATCTTAGAACAAAACAAAACAAAGCATGAAATCCTATAGTGACGAAGGAGCAATTGTTAGTTTGTGCAGAATGGAAACAGAGTCGAGCAGCTTAGGACTTAGCACTTCTTAAAATTTCACTTGGGTATTAAATACAGTAAATTCATGGTTCTCTGTCTCACATTTAAAAAAAAGTCCTTATTTGTGACAATGCCTGTAATGGTATCTAATGGGGACACAGTCGCTGCAAGACATTATTATGTCACTTATTTTAGTTTGATGGTTTTGAATTTCTGAATGCTTAAAAAATATTTTGGGGTCTTTTTTATTTTGTTCTCATCTCCATTTGTCACTCTTAATGAAACTGACTCAACCTCTTTGGATCAATTTTTTTTTTCAAAGCCATAAAACAGAGAAATAGGAAGAAGTCTTCCAATTTATATTCTTGAATTTATAACTGCAGCACTTCTACATACCAGACATGACACTAATTTGGTCTTGTCAATTTGTACACAATGTTCTCAATCCAAATTCTAAAAAGACCCGAAGGTTCAGCTTTTTTTGCAACCGGTCATTTCGTTAACTCAACAAAGTGACATTTCTCTCTTAGTTATGTGGTATAATAAGAAATATATTTAGTCTTTGTCTCCAGTCCCTTGCACAGAGCTCCTAAAACCCTTGGAGTCTCCTGAGTGATGGGAGTGTCTTTCATAAAGGATCCTTTTCCCTTACACCTGAGTTCATACTCATGTAGTGACTTTCTGTGGGGCCACTGAGGCTGGTGGATAAAAAGCCAATTATTACAGGGTGGGCACCTCTGAAAGGCGGGGAGGACTGAAGATTGGGTTATAGAAACTCTTGAACAAGGAAAGTCAGAGAGCTTCCTGGTTGATGTACACACCATGAAGCTGGAAACCCCTAGCCATGCCCCTTTCCCCATTCTCCTACCTCAATCGTTATCTTGCCATACGTATCCCTTTATTTATTTGGCATATCCTCAGTTATATCCCTTAGGATAAACCAGTGATAGTAAGTAAAGCACCTTCCTGAGTCGTGTGAGTTCTAGTATATTATCAAACCTGAGGAAGAGGTGGTAGGAATCCTCAATTATCAGCCAGCGGTGAAAAATGGAGACGGCTGGGGCCCTGGAATTGTGTCTGAAGTGGGGGCAGGCATATGGGCCTGAGCCCCTTAATTTGTGGGATCTAACTCCAGGCAGAATGAGTCAAAATGGAACTTAGCTGTTGAACAACCAGTTGATGTCCGGGGAATTGGAGAACTGGTTGTTGGTATCAGAAAACAACAGATGACCATGTGGGGAGTTAGTTGTTCCTGGAAATGTTAAATACCCTGATAGCCAAGCATGGTGTGCTATGTTGAAAGATAATTACTTTATTTTTTCAAACATAACCAAATTATGTGGGAAAACGTATAGGAAAATACATGGGGAAAACATTAGTTTTCTTAAATCCCTTTTTTTTTTTTTCCATCCCAACAAATGTAGCCACTTGAAATTGGAACAGATACTGAGTTATAGAAAGGAAATACTGGATAATTTGCTTTCTGTAGTATTGACATTACTGGTAGTTGAAATAAGTTTCATATTCATTCATACTAAATTTGTCATCAGAATTATACTTGCCACTTGTGAAAAGTTTAAAATGAGGTTTAAGATGGAAAAAGTAGTTACGGATACTATGTCTGCCAATTAGTCTTTAAGAAATAACATAGTAAAAGACAACAGAGATTTACCAACAGCTGATGGAGAGCTGATAAATCTGCTAGGTTTGGAATGGAGGTATTTACTCTTTTGGGGATTCATTAGACATACTCATCCATTATTAATATTCACCAGAATGGAAGGATAAACATCAGTTGACTCCAAACCGAACTGCGAGAAAGCAGTAAGGAGGAAGATAAACCGAACATCTCGGGTAGAGTAATTTCTGATACTGGGGTAAAGCAGAAGATGTAATTACTGGGTCTGCTATTGGTTTTTCTGGCCAAAGTTTTAATTTATTTCAATATATTTTATTAGGCACAATTACTATTAATTTAAATAAACCAGCAGAAAGGTGGAGGTGAGGGAATCCCTACAGAGGGGAATACCTGGAGAAAGAAATGAGCTTTTCGTAATTACCCAAAGGGCAATTTATTGAACCTATTTTTCAGTGACACATTAATTAATTATTAAGTGCTAAGCCTTGTTAAGCATTTGCAAATGTGCCAGGCACTGTTCTATATGCTTTACTCTTAATAGCCCCATTTTACAGAAAATGTAGAAACCTTTAGAAACCTAAAGCTCCATGAAAACAAAGAATTGGCCCAAAGTCACAGTGTTGGTAAGCTGTGGAGCTGGGAAATTATCTCCCACCAGAGAATATGCCCTAAAAATTATGTTGCAGTGAATCTCAGTACTGCTACTAATTTGGTCATGCTGTTTTAAGTTGGCATTACATCAATTTCGAATCTTTAAATTAATAAAAGGAAAAATGTCACTGAAGGTCCAGTACTCCTTTTTATAACTTCATTGAGTATTATTCTGAGGTTAGTTATTAGTTATGTTACATTAACTAATTAAAAAAAAAACACTGAGAAGTAGAAACATTATAAAATGTAATAAAGAAGGTTAACATGCTTTTCTCAGTTAAATATATGGTACTCCTTATTGAATGTCACCTGGGATTAAACAACTTCTAGTTTTTCATGGCAAATGTTAAACCCCATCTTGGCTTCCACTTGTCAGATCAAAGTTATCATTCCATGAAGGGGATGGATAATGTTTAGAAATAAAAACTAATGTAGCTGATCAATTTGAACTACTCATATTTAGAAGGAAAAAACTCTAGAAAAGTGTTTTATCATCTCCAGATTCTATTTTTACCTGGATTGGGCAGAAATAATGCTGATGCTTAGAAAAGAAAAAACAAAACCATCAGAGAAAACCACTCTGTGCTAACATTTAAATGAAATACTTTGGAGACTTACTCTCCAATTCCAGGTAAAAATACTCCCATGCCAGTTATTATCACTATTGACTTTACTCACAGGTGCTCTAAAGAAGTCTAGGGAATTTTCTCATTAGTGCCAAAACACACACACACACCATATAGCTGAGGGAAATATGAAACTGTTCCGATTATTAGCTCTACTTTCCACTTGTAAAATCTGAGTCATCTTAAGAGGTGCCTTGGAGAGTCAGTGTTGAATTGGTTTACAAAGAAAGAAAGAAAAAGACAAATGACAGATGATAGCTAGCTAGGTAGATAGATAGTCCCTAGTGAGCTGGCTAGACAGATTCCTGCAGCTTTATTTTCCCTACCACGCTTTCTCTTTAAATTAGGGGAAAACACATGAAATAATTAGCCAATATATCTATCTTAGTCTTATGCATCTGTTTCTACTCCTACATTCTGACTTGCTGATAGTTTTAGAGTACTAGGACACAGATTATTTTACTTTTCTCTTATGTTATTTTTCATACATTCAACCCAAACTCAAATTCCTAACCTTCTCCAAACCATTGAGTAAAACAGATAATTTACTGTATGTTATGGGTGAAAAACTGTAAATAAGAGGACAGAATTCAACAACTGTTCCAAGTGATTCTCCCAGTGCAACACACACACACATACACACACACGTTCTTCCATTTTGCAAGACTTTTCTCAGTCAATAGATAAAGTAAGTAGGGGTCCCAGGTCCTGTGAGTAACAGCAATCTCTCACAAGTATTTGAATGTTTATTCCCAAATCTTATCTCTCCTCACTTCCCCCAAATTAAACGTTACGTTTGCCTGTTTCCTTATTGCTTCTTTCAACTGCAGAAGAAAATTAATGGAAACAAATGGCACAGATTCACCATCTGTAACATTTAATAATTCTGTGGCTCTGGGCAAATCATCTTGCAAGAGGGGTGAAATATTTCAGATGTCACGGTTGCAGCAGAACCATATTCAACTATGGGAAAGTATTTAAGAGATTTAAGAGGAAACATCTACTATTTTATTTTGTTTGCCAAAACAGCTCTATAAAATCTGTTTTCTTGACAAAATCATTCTCTTCAATTATAAGATTTAAGCTGATAGAAAATGGAGTAATATAAACAATATATGATCTCAAGCATTGTAAAGGTTCTAACTCTCTGTGGTGCTGAGATACTTTTTTTAATGGAATGAGAAAGAAATAATAATATTTCCATTTTTTAACTTAAAACATGTTTGAAATAGATCCCTGAGAGTTACAGGAACATATGACAAGTGAGATGAATATTTTTTCTAAAAATCTGAACTGCTACTTTCACACATGTATCTTTTTTTCTATTTAGAAATGAATCTTACTCTATAATGGTAATTCGCTCAAATCCTGCATTAGAATACTGGCATTATATACAGAATTGGATGTGCATTAGTGGAACAGACACACACATATATGCATATATATACAAACATGTCTATATATAATATTTGAATCATGCATTACCAAGTATTGAAATTTATTTGTTTTCTTCATAAAACTTTTACAAAAATTATTTTTCTTCCTATATCTTTAGTTATTACTAAAGGAAACTTAATATAATTTCATTTTCTCAGATAAGTTACTATCATTTTTCCTAACATCATTTGACTTTTTTGTTAAATAGTTAGGAAATCAATATTTTCCAATTATGTAAATAAGCACATTTCTTACCTACTAAGAATCAATAGCAAACTACAACTTTCTGGAATAAAATGGAAAAATTTATTTCTCTTGAAGAAAAAAGTTTTAAGCATTTAGAATAGAGAAATCAGAATATAAGAATTTTGCCATATCATAACTATTATTGAGATTAGGAGCTCTTATATTTTAGAATAAATGATGAATGTGTAGGTCAATAATAATAGATTTAAAGTAAATACTCATTTCTGACAGACATCATATAATCCAAAAGCTATTCAAAAGCATTTAGCCAGGCCAAACTCAATAACAGAGTAAAGAATTTGAGTAATTTTTCTGTAGTCAATAACATTCAGAGACTCCACTTTAGGGATTATTATATAAAATATCCATAGTGTATGCTTATTTTGATTAGTATAGTAAATGAAAAATATGAATTATATAAAAGTTATTGATTTTACTTTTATAGGTCACTGATGTCAGTGCATTTTCATTAGCCAATCTAAACTGTGATAACAGATACAATCAAAAGAAAATATTCTAACAAACGAGATATTTCTGATAAAGTTGCCAGGGTGATAGAAAAGATCTTATTGAATAAGCATATATGGTAATGGCTTGAATTTCTCTGTAAGATACATAAGAATTCCTGAGTCACACATTTAGTCTGGTGGGCTAGAACTAGCTTTTACTTATTCGCCTGTGTTCAACCTTGGATTTTATAAGGTGGTTGACATCTCATCATAGCTTGAAAGTGGACCTGGTGGCAGTATTTAGATTATGGAAATCAGCAAATGGTATAATCCAGGTTTGTTTGTTTTCCCAGAGAGCTGATTCTTAAACAGTTACTAGCCACACAGCTTGAAAAGAATCTCTATTGGCAGAACACTGTGTAATTTTCTACAACTATTCCACAATCAATTTCTTAAACTAGTGAAAAGCACAGACCTTTTTGGTGTTGAAGGATGTATGCTTGAGGCCAAACTGCTTAGAGTCTTAGGAGGTCACTTAACCTGCCCAAATATGCTTAATGTCATTATTTTTAATGAGATTTTTTATTAGAAGACATGCAAAGTCTTCTCCACTTATAAGACGGTCTGAATCAATTACCATCTATGTTTCTACCTTACTCTCCTCCCAAAAGGTAGAATAATGAAACTAATGGTTAAGAGCTGGAAAAAGCAGAACGAGGATGAGTGAATCAGGCTGTTAGAACGGACGGGACCCCGGGTTATGTTGTTTCTGAAGAACTGGATAACATGCCTAGACTACTGAAAACAGAACAACTGAGCTGTGGCTCGGAGTTACCACGAATAAAGGCTGTCAGGTCTTCCTATTTTTTAAAGAATCAACAACAACAAAAGAATGAAATTTTTATTTGAAAGCTGATGGCTATTAAATGTTGGCAACAAATTTTATTTTTAAATATGTGTTGTTAAACACAGGTCAGTAGGCTGGAAGTCAGAATTTATTTTGTTAGTCATCAAATTGTTAGTCATCTGTTTGCTCCCCTATTCTACAATCAGGAAGAGGAACAGAAATAGCAATAGGGTGTTTCTACAAGAGAAGTGAAAGAAATTAGGGATTTTAAAAAACCAATGCTATATTACACATACTGCCAACAAATAAATAAGGGCCAAATAAATACAATAAAAAACACATTTTATAAAAGTCTGTTTTGGCCAGAAGTAAATCTAAGTTATACTTTACTCATTCCAGTCCAAACATAAGTAACTGAGGGAGTCAGTAACAGAGAGCACCAGAGAAAAAGAATGGTAAATTAAACACTGAATTAAAAGTCAAAGTACTACAAGTCACTGATTATGTATTTAGAAAAAGGAGGTTTGTTTAATCCAAATTAAAAATAAAGACTTACCATAAAGATCTGAGTCCAGAGACTCAAGTATAAATCATCAGCATTGTAGTTAATTAGAAAATATTTTCTGGGGGTGCCTGGGTGGCTCAGTGGGTTAAGCCTTTGCCTTTGGCTCAGGTCATGATCTCAGGGTCCTGGGATTGAGCCCTGCATTGGGCTCTCTGCTCAGTGGGGAGCCTGCTTCCCCCCCGCCCCCGCCTGCCTCTCTGCCTGCTTGTGATCTCTCTCTGTCAAATAAATAAATAAAATCTTAAAAAAAAAAAAAAAGAAAATATTTTCTGGCACTTTTCTCAGGTATATCCTTACGCATATTTGCTTTGTATAGGATAATAAATATGCACAATAGAAAAGATTATCACTAGGTAATTTCAGCAAATTGTGAAACAGCAACATTTGGATCCTAACACTGTGTTGTCCACACTAAACTTCCCAGAAAATTTATTTAATCCGTTTTGACAAAGCTTTCTCTAAAAACAGATGGCTATTTATTCCTCTAAACTTTCAACTACTTAAAATGTGCAAGAATTGATACTTAGTTTTGGTACAAATTTTACTAGTTCTCTAGCCAAATACATATTTTAAAGTTCTAATGTGTTTCAAATTTTATTTAAATTAAAATAATTCAAATTTAGATGGCATGAGCTTCACAAATAATATGGCACACCATCAATCAATTTTCTAGAAGAGATCTTGATTTTGCTCTGCAGATGTCAGCTGAAAGCCTGAGTAGATAAGTGAACTTAAATATAATGAAACGCTCGGAGCTCAGCTATAGAATTCATGTTATCTTTTACTCAGTTGGAAAAAAAAAATGGAATTCTATTTTAGAATTACTTAAAACTTGTGTCTGAAGTTGGGATATAAATCCTTAGCTAGATAGGTAGTTTATTTAGGTGTTTCCTCTTCTTGTTTGTGAAAAATAATCTTTTTTATCTCTGGTCAGGAAGCACAAACCAGAAACAACTCAAGATCTTTGATAAGTTATATAAATAGGAATGCATTCAATTTCTGAATGTAACTTTGGCAAAGCGTACAAGGCTATATAAATTAATATGTATTATTAAATTGAAAATAATACATCAAAAAGGAATTATAAAATGACAAAATCTGTCATAATAATATAAAGTGATACTCTTCTATGGAGATATTGGTGGAAAGTGAGCTGTTCTAGAATCAGTGATTTTGGCTCTGCCACTGGGTATCTCCTTAGATGGGACTCGGGGCCTTAATACCTGTTCTGTAAAAGGAGAAGTTTAACGAGCTTATATCAAAGGATCACTGCAATCAATACATATTAATTAGCTATGGATAATATATTTATATACTTTTTTTCCCTCCAAGCTTTTATTTAAATTCCAGCTAGTTAACATGCAGTGTTATATTAGCTTCAGGCATACAATTGAGTGATTCCACACTTCCATGCAATACCTGGTGCTCATCACAAGCACTCTTCCTTAATCTCCATTGCCTATTTAGCCCATCCCCCACCTGCCTCCCTGTCCATGGACTAGGAATGGGTGTATATACCACACACGCACACAATGGAATACATTTACACATTTTTATGATAACATCATTTACATATTTTATCTATACCTAAAATCTGCCTTTAAATATTCCTGATCCTTTACTTTTATGTTATTATGGTTTTATTAGTGAGACACAGAAAAATTGACGCTTGAAATGAAAATTTTCAATGATTTTCAAATGGGTTTCAGGTTTTCTAAGCAGTTATGAATGTCCTCACACCTTTTTGCAACATTTTCAAGTATTTTCTACTTATTTTAGGGAGGATTGTGGTGCTATTTATAAAGAAATTCAAAGCAGAAGCTATAACTGATGAACACATATAAATACATGGCCAATATAGAGTTTCCTCTACGGTAAAAGGCAGGGGATTTTCAAAGAAACTACAAAACATGTTTCAATGTGTTACCGTAATGGAATAAAGCACAAGTTATGAAAATGATCTTTAATATCATCATCAAATCAGCTTGGTTAGAAAGTCCCCAATCAAACCTAGGTGTTAAAAGGTCCAGAACATTGAGGAGAGACGTCAAATTCCCCAAGCAGTTCATTTCATCATGAGTCATAATGCTTGGGCAATGCAAAGTTATTTCCTAACACTCCGACTGCTACAGAGGAAACCTCATACTTCCATCAGCCCCTGACCAGTCAGAGCACTATCCTACTGAACAGTCTTATCTGTCTTTGGGTCTCTTGGCGATGATCAGCCTCATCTGCTCCTGTAACATTCTTGTGCTTGGTTACTTAAGGACAGAAGAAAACCAATCTCCAAAGTTTGTCTATTACCCAGATCAAAAAAATAAAACAAAATGAAGATAGATTTTCCGGCCTGTCACCTTTTTCTTTCCTAATTGCTTCTTCTTGTTCAGTTCTTCAGTAAGTCTCTGCCCTCCACCTGATCTAGTTGCTGTCACAGTGTGCCTCCTCATCGTCATATTCAGTGTCTCAGACACAGTGAGAAATTCAAGGACTTAGTTCCTGTGAACACCAAGTTAAATGAGAAAAATGGAATAAGGGAAACGTCAAATCCGCCATATATCATGGTGGAGAAAGAAGAGAGATTTATACATCTATTCGAACGTAATTTTGTTCTGTCACTTTGAATTATTTCTAAACAGGTTACTCATTTCAGTAGCTGTATAACTGTTTCCTTTTATCACCTTCCATCCTTTTCTAGAATAAATTTTAGTATGTAGGAACACTGGTTGGATCCTGAAGCTTTTTGTAAACTGGGACTCCAATTAACTTTTTTTTTCTTTTCTTTTTTTTTTTTTTTAGATCAAGCCACAGGTATTGGAGTCATTACAATTAGGTCCTTCAAAAAAGGACTATTTAGTGGTAGGTAACTCCGAGAAAACTTCTAAATAGGCAGTACTGTGAATTCTGGGTTTATACTCTCAGCTGGCTTTTAATCCTTCTTGGAAACTCTTTTGTGTATCTCTACACATGAGATACACAAGTGTAGACTGACCTCACTCACATACCCCACTACATGTATTTTAAGCATTTGCCAATTCCTTGGGCTAACATTCCCCAATCACTTTGTCCTTCCATACACAAACCTCTGGATTTCATAAGCCCATCACTTAAGGACGCCCCCGTCGTAGTCTTCTTGGCAACCCCAGACCTAGCCCAGCCTCTGGGACAGGATGCACTGTCAATGTTGCTGAAGGAGTGAATGTGCAGAAACACATTAATTCATTTTTGCCAAATGTGGAATTATGTGATTTAAAGTACTTGGCTGCTCCAATAAAAACTTTTTTAATAAAAAATTCGTATTTCATTTTTTATTATAATAGGAGTGCCATGTGTATTACTATAATATTTGTAGGAAACATATTCTGTGTTAATTATTTTCTGTAAAATAATCAGCTTACTAGTTTTGAAACTGACAGGAATTTTGTTGTAGGCATCTGGTCTAGAGAGAAAAGAAACAGAAAATATTTGCCAGCTGAAGAATCTACAAAATGTGTTTAGCACACTGATTCTTCCTAGTACTGACTTTTATTAATGGCAACCTGACTACAACACATACGGATTCTACAAAGTATCTAGTCCTTCTAGTTTTTTTTTTTTTTTTTTTTTTTTTAATTATGACTATTAAGAAGCACAAGAGTTTTAGGAAGATGCCCACAACCCACCACAACATTGTTTCTTTAGCTTTTGTTGTTTTAAAATGATACTGTCTAACATTTATACAGCTGTTCAATTTTCTCAAGCACTGCTGAAAAAATATATATTTTAATATAAGATCAGCTTGTCACACTGTGAAAATTTTATATGTGGCTATAAAATAATTTCTGCAGAAAGTTCACAGATCTATTGAGAGGAAAAGATCAATGGAATAAAATGCAAAATCATAACTTCGGCTACAGGTAATAATTTTAAGTCAGATCCACTAGAGGAAATGAAAAGATATAAAGGAGTTGCTATTAAACCAAAATATCAAAATACTAACAGTGTAATATAGAATCCCTTGCATTTTAGATTATGTGAAGAATATGTACATGTCACATAATTGTTCTAGCTATTTAATTTTGTCCAAGTTTTTAACTTGTACAAATATTACTGGATATCTGAAACAAGGAAGCTCTAAATCTGAACTCAGTTATTTGGTACTACAGCTTAATTAATTTTGGCAAATTTCTCTGAAATGTAATAAAGGCCAAGGAAACGCAATCTATGTAACTTATTTAATGGGTTCCATATACTCCAAGTACCAAAGAATTCCTAATTCCTTTATCATATAATCACTTTATGACTTTATTTTTTGCAGAAGGACAAATGGATTCTCTACTATCCCTAGGGTGACATCAAAGGGCAATATTCCCTTCAAGAGTGGGCTTCAAAGGAGGGACGACAGAATGGGACAAATAACATGAACCATACTTTTATTATGACAACAATTTGGTGTTGACAATGAAAATGTATACTGCCTGAAACAAAACCAGTTTATTCTTTGGTAAGAAACTAATGATAAAATAGCATCTGCCAGTCCATTCTCTCTCTGCAACAGCTTCCATTTGACAACCAACGTGCTCACAGTGGATGATGGTCTGGAGGACAAAAGGGGAGGCAGGATAGAATCAGGTGACTGGAACTGAGTTCTTCATACAAAGCATGTGACTGATATTCTGCCCAGAAAAACTTAATCGGAAAATGCAGCTAAGTAACCTGACTGCTGAGGTAATGAGGTTTGGCAGAAACTCACGTGAAAACGAGAAGGCAGCAGGCATTCACCCTCTAACAGAGCAGTGACTGTGCAGTTTTTTGGTGCTGACCTTAAAGTCAACGCCTAACTTCATGATGCAGCAGGATAAAGATGCAGAGCAAGGATCAACGGGAGGACAGAAATCAGCAGTACTTACTTCTGCACCCAGACTGTTTCCACTTCGTACTCCCCGAATTTCCCAGGTTGGTTCATTGGGCCTTTATGATGACTCCCTTTATTCCCATTGATATTCCCATTGACGTATGTGGGAAATTTGGCATTAGGTAAGATTTGGCATTAGGTATTTGGCATTAGGTAAAAATTATTTGGCATTAGGTAAAAATTAGCTTCAGTTACATATACCTTAGAGTTTGTCTAAGTTACTTTATCCTCTCTTTCCTGAGTATTTGACGTTTAGGCGGTTATTTCTTACTGAAACTAAAATCTGTTCTAACTATATAGAAGTGAGGTCATTTAAGGAATGAGAAAGCCTTCACAGCACATATAAAAATTCTACGATCTTGGTGGAGCCCTAAGTTATTGGCAAGGAGTAGCAATGGTGTATCGGTAGGCTAAAGTTTGTTGTTGTTGTTGCTTACTTTTTAAAAAATATTTTATTTATTTATTTGACAGAGAGAGACAGAGAGACAGTGATAGAGGTAATGGGAGAAGGAGAAGCAGGGAGCCCATTAAAAGTTTCCTGCTAAGCAGGGAGCCCCATGCGGGGCTTGATCCTAGGGACCTGGGATCATGACCTGAGCTGAAGGCAGACGCTTAATGACTGAGCCAGCCACCCAGGTGCCCTGACTTTTGTTTTTTTAATAAATTTTTAATTTTAGTTTCAGTATAGTTAATATACAGTACTTTGTTTCAGGTATACAACAACCAGAAGGCCAAAGTTCTTAAGATACAATAGAAATTATTATTATTATTTCTTTTAAGAACTGAGAAAATACTTCGGGATTTTACTTTCATTTAGGCCCTTGAGTGACAGCACCAGCATCCCCCATTTGGCAGAAGTGACTGTAACCATGAACACTGAAAAGAAGTGTAAGGGTTTAGAACTTACATGATGTGATTTGATTGGTTCTTAAAATAAACCACTTGAACACTATTCCCCACATATGTCAACAGATCCATCGTGTTTAAATATATCCTTCAGAAAACCATATTGAACCACAAGCCCTATATTGAGGGAGAGCACATTCATTTATTAATGCATAATAAGAACATCATTCAGCATATTAGTCGGGCACAGACAATAGCCCTTGGCTCTTTGGGGTGCATACTGGTGAGGGCAAGCTGGTAGAATTATTGGACTGACCTATGCAGTGTGGCTTCCCTTCCCTTCCTACCCACCGAATACTGGTATTTACTAGGGTTTGATCATTTTGCTCTTTCTCTTGTCTCCCTGAATGTTTTCCTTGGCTTATTTCTTCTATGGATTGTGAAAATGTAAATGTCTTACTTGTGAGAAGTCATTCCCAGGCCTATGGCTCCAACTGAAACCTGTAGCAAAGAGTTTCTAGCCTGCTCCAACATGCTTTCCAATTCTTGGTTTTTATATAACCCATAACTAAAAGGAATTGTTAAAAGGTCTTTAAAAATATTTTATAGTCAGGGGCGCCTGGGTGGCTCAGTGGGTTAAAGCCTCTGCTTTCGGCTCAGGTCATGGTCTCAGGGTCCTGGGATCGAGCCCCGCATCGGGCTTTCTGCTCAGCAGGGAGCCTGCTTCCTCCTCTCTCTCTCTCTGCCTGCCTCTCTGCCTACTTGTGATCTGTCTGTCGAATAAATAAATAAAATCTTTAAAAAAAAAATATCTTATAGTCAAAGCCCTTATTCTGATATTCTGAGTATGTTTACTCACTCACCCAGATTTTTAAATACTTTGGTGGTAAGAGTGTTGAGAAGAAAGAAAAAGGAGAGATGACCCTCTCCTTGATCTCCTGCCGAAAGGGATCATGGTATGCTGTCACACGGGCCTTTGAAATATGTGTTAAACTCTGTCAATAACTTGTTCCTACATGAAAATTCTAGTACCCAAGTCCCAAGTCTTTTGCCTTATTCTCTTCTCATATATTACTAATATCTTGGCATTTCAAATATCTAAGCCATAATTTGAAAATTATAGCCTGAGACTGGGATCATCTGATCAACATATTAGGAATTAGTTTTAGTTGACTGACTGTGATCAATTATATAGATTCAAGCTAAACCACATCTAAGTTATTCTATGGAAATAAGAAACTACAATTTTTTTTAAAAAGCTTTATGGAGTAGTTGATTCAATAACCTTCCTTGGAGAACTCAGTATCTAGTCATGCTCACTGTTTAAAATTTTATTACAATGTATTTGCTTTTTATTTTAAATTCACAATTGTTTTAGTGTATATAAAAATCCCTGAATGTAATAAATTCCCAGTCACCTGAACTTAAATTAGAATAGCTTTATGCAAATTAATTCAATACACAGTTTGCATATTAATCAGTGTTCCTCTTTTTTTTTTTTTTTTTCCCCTGAAAGGTCAGAGAAACAAGGGAATTTCTAAGGTTATTTATATACTTTCTAACACTCATTACAGGGTTGGGTCTTGAAAGTAGAAAGGCAGTAAACCTATGAAATAAATTTATGAATTTTTACTGTAGCTTAAATACTGTAGCAGTATAAACATGTGTTCCAAATACTAAATTTCAGTCTTGAAATTTAAAAAATGATGACAATCAATTTATTTCCCTTGCTAAAGTATTTAAAATGGACATTTTTCTTCTAGGAAACAGTATAATAAATTAATACTTTAAGAAATCATATACATATACAGTTTAGGAAGATAATGCTCAAGATAATAATTAAGAAATGACTCTAAGTTTCTAAGTTACCAAATTATGGAACTAAGACACTTTCACAGGTGGCCAGGATGAATTTATAGATGTTCATTCTGGATTTTCCCAAGGGTCTCACTCCATTGTTATGGTTCATTTACTTTTTAATCAGAATTTAGTCTTACATTTTCATTCTAACCATACCTTAAGCAGGTATTAATTCAGTAAAAGCATTGATTTACAATTATGGGGGTACGAGGCACAAGTTGGTTCTTGATATATACCAGCTGATTAATTAATAAAATGCTGGGAAGATAAGGTATCTATTGAGATTCAAGTCTTCCTTATTGGTATGGTTCTCCTCTGTTCCCACATAAGCTAAATGGTAAATATGAATTCCAATGGTATCCAGACTGATTAAAAAAAAAAGTTTCCTCCATCAAGCTTGCTGACCTGCTGATTGCTCTAAAGAACAAACATGAATCAGACTTCAAAGTCTTTCTTCAGTACAACTTTGCCCTTTTTCATGACTCCATTCTCTCCCCATCTCTGCACCTGTGTCCCAACCCTCACCGTTAGGAATACAGGTCTTTCACCCTTTCTCCTAGTTACATGAAGACATAGATAAAGCAGTCTCTGCACCTACAAGATTTACAACATAGAGAACAAAATAAACAGTAATAATACATTCTGATGACTGTCCTATTAGAGACATAAGATCCTTTATAAAGAGAATAGAGAAAAGACACCCATGTCAATCTCTGAGAAAGGGACAAGAGTGAGGAATTGTGCCTACTGGAACTTACCTTTAACTGAGACTTGAAGAAAGAATAGAAATGACCCAGAAGAAGAAAAGAACAAAATGCATACCAAGGGAAAAAAATTAGAGTATGTCACTGTCACTGATTGCCATGAAGGCTTCTCCACTGCTCAAAAGCCATTTTAGATACTTTGCAGAACTTTTTAGTCTCAATGAGAAAGAACCAAGTATTGGGAAGTATGTTGGCCAAGGGCAGCCTATCGGCTGTTTTTCCAATAGCTTCCTTTTTCAGCCATATACCTGCGAATGAGTTCTCAGATATAAGCCATTCATATGTTCACATCCACAATGAAATATAAATGATAGGAGCTGCTAGGAAATAATACTGTGACACAAGGGGAACTGGATTATGATTTCAGGAAACACTGCCATGCCAGAAGGGTAAATATCACCATCCCCAGCAAGGGAAGAAATACTACATCATGAAACTATCATGAGGTTTAAAATACGTATTATGCAGTTGTCTAGCTACCCAAAAACATGAAAGAAAGATGCATGTTTTTTAAAAGGAGTATTACAGCTGTGTTTCTCATTGGTCAAAATAGAAACAATCTGGAAATGTTTTTGGCATAAGACTAAATTTAAAACAAGTAAGCCATTTTCAGAAAGCATTTGGAGTGAATGTCATGATATTCAAAGTTTTTTTTTTTTTAATTACTTCTCCTTGTGTGACTTTGACTTGGTCCAATATTCCAAAATAATCCCTTTGAATAACAGTGATGAACTATTTCCTACCAAAGGTCTATTTCAATCTCTACTTTTACTGGAGACTCTTTTGGGAGCCTGGTCTGATTCAAATTCTGCAAGCTCATGCCATTCACATGAATTTAGCCTGCAGAGGATTACCCTAATTTTATAGAGCATTTTATCTTTACACTTACTTAAAATTGAAAGCTTTTCACATCTGAAAGATAAATGCAGTAACTAATATCCGAAAAATTGCATTTTTGTGTTAGTCGTAACAGTGTAGAAAACAAGTTAATGCTGAAAGATGGGTGAAGATAGAACACTCTATTTATTTGTTAAGAACCACATTAAAAATCATACATTGTTATATATACAGTGGAATATTATGCAGAGATGAAAAGGATGGGATTGTGCCATTTCCAACAACATGGATGGCCCTAGAGCGTATTATGCTGTGAAGTAAGTCAGACTAGGAAAGACAAATATCATATGATTTCACTCATATGCAACATCTAAGAAAAACAAATGAACAAACAAACAAAAAGTAGAATCAGACCTATAAATAGAAAGAACGAACTAATGGCTGCCAGAAAGGGGATGGGTAGATGGACAAAATGGGTGAAGGAAGTGGAAAATACAGGCATCCCATTATGGAATGAGTAAGTCATGGGAACAAAAGGCACAGCATAGGGAATATAATCAGTGATACTGTAACAGCGTCATACGGTGAAAGGTGGGAACTACACTTGCGGTGAGCATCACATAATGTACAGAGAAGTAGGATCACAACGTTGTACATGGAAACTGATGTAACTGAGTATCAACTATATCCAAATAAAAATTAATGCAAACAAATCATACATTTAACAAAGCAACTAATGTGTGCTCTTTAAATAGAAACATATACTTTGGGGTGCATGGCCTCCTCAGTTGGTTAGCATCTGACTCTTGATTGCAGCTCAGGTCAAGATCCCAGGGTCCAGAGAATGAGCCCCCAAGTTGGGATCCACACTGTGAGCACAGAGTCTGCCGGTCCCCCTCGGTCCCCTTCTGCCCCTCCTCCTCTAGCCCTTCCTACACTAGCACTCTGTCATCTCTCTAAAATAAAAATTTAAATAAATAAATAAATAAATGGAAAGCAATAGTTGCCTAATGAAAAATTTAGAATAGAATGACAATCAGACCGATAAGAGGTGAACTAGAGATGTCACTTGATTTGATTTCTGCAAGGCTTATTATTCCTTCCAACATTTAAATCCACAAGCCTTAAATCATGACCTTGATCATTAAATTGTGAATGCGGTACTCATAGCCATGCTAGTTTAGCATGCCAAAAGAAAACCTCACTGATCCAGCAAAACCCTGGGAAACTTAGGAGGGTATATTAAGAGATATTCCATTTTTTTTTCCATTTTGTTTTTTATTTATGACAAAATGAAGATGTATACTGTTCATGAAAAATGCAAATTAATTAGAATATCACCTTACATTCTGAATAAGAGGAAATAATTCAAAAGTTTTTTAGTCACAGAAATAGTGGAAAAGAATACCTATCCTCCCAACACAAGAAAAAATTATTAAGCATAAATTCAAGATAGCACAAGTACCAACAAATAAATATAAAGTGGGAAACTCTTGCTGTATATTAAGCATGGCAAAACCAAACCAATTTCTGAAAATCCCAAGTGACAAGTCGAACATGAATAAACATGAATTGTCATTATAAGCAAAGCCACTGTATTACTGGTACTGTGCTTAACAGGCAAAATGTCTAGCAAAGCAACTTGCATGAAATACTATTAGTAATCATAGGTTATATTTTTATTTAAAATAGTGTATTATATTGTGTATTGCATACTTTGTAAGTATATATAAAATATTGATACAATATTTAATGTTATTATATGTTGTGTGTATATATAGCATATATGTATTACGTTCATTTTTTTCCGTATACAACATATAAATACCACTCCAGAAATGATTTTAAATAATTTGCATTTATAGAAAGAGCTATCTCTGCTTTTTTAAAAGTTTAATAATTTTAGAAATTTAAAGAAAGAATAAACTCAATAGGCTAAATGGCTCCCTAACAAATATATATATATATATATATACACACATATATTTATTTAATTATTTATTTATATATGTTAAATATATATCTTTATCTTATCTATCTATCTATGTGGGTGTACGTATTTATGTCTGCATATGTGTGTGTGTGTGTGTGTGTGTGTGTGTGTGTATCTTTTACCAGCAAAAGGAAATTTTTAGATGAGGGTGTATTAGCTTAAATATGGTTTTAAAAAATATAAAGAATATTTAAATTCCAAGAGAAATGACTTTGAAGCAGGAATATTTTCGTAAGCTACCTCAATTATCAAAATGACCAAAAGTTAAATGAAACCTTTTACTTAGATTAAGAGAAGACATTTCTGAGAATGTCTGTAAAAATTAAGTACAAATGTGTATTATGTTGCTTTGAATATTCACTTGAGTAAGAACAATTAAAAGTATAAAACCAGTGAAACTCAGCACTGAAAAGAATATTAAATGATTCAACACCCACTTTTTAGAGGATATAGATTTGAGGATATAAACAGTCTATCCCTGGACAGAGCTGAAGTTTTATTTGACCTTCCTTTTATATCAAACTCCTAAATAATTCTTTAAAATTCTCTAAGCCAGTGTTCTGAGTTTGGATCAATGTAGACACAAGTTTTAAAGAGATTAAGAGCATTTTCTCAGAACTTGCAAAATACTCCAATCTGACAAACACTGCTATAGGTCATGGGGTACACCAACCATTTAAAATGAAAATTCTTAATTCCAAGTAAATTTAAGGCAGTCATGTAGTCATTTTATCTCACACTTGTACTTTTCTTTTGTAGTTGTTAAATTATCCTTTAAATAAGAAACATTTGGAAGATTTGTCAAATACAAGGGTAGCACATGTATTCCTCACTAAAAGATAAGAACAAAACTCGTAAGTAAAAGTCATAAAAAATTTTAAAAATCTACATGAACTGAATGTATCTTTCTCTTGAAAATCATTCTGGTGAAGACGTTGTTTACAGAATTGTTGGATAACTTTAGAATTACCAACATATAGAACATTATGTACTCTTGTTAATCTTAATAATAAAAGGCAAGCCCTTAATCTGTGTTTATCTCAATTAATACAAAATGTTTATCAACTTAATGAGAGTACAGTTCCTATTGTATGAATATTGATATTAAAACAAATAACTACAGTGTGATGAAAAATAGGATAGATAAATAATCTTTATTACAGTAGAATTAAAAGTAATAAAACTAATGGATGGTATAAATTTATAAAATAATTAAGACTTGAATATTTAATTTTTGGCTTGAATATTTTTTAAAGATTTTATTTATTTATTTGACAGAGAGAGACACAGCAAGAGAAGGAACACAAGCATGGGGAGTAGGAGAGGGAGAAGCAGGCTTCCCGCTGATCTGGGAGCCTGATGCAGGGCTCCATCCCAGGACACCATGACCAGAGCCGAAGGCACACACTTAACCATCTGAGCCACCCAGGCGCCCCTTGGCTTAAATATTTTAATGCTTCATAATCATCATCAGGGGGTAAAGGATTCAACTATAAACGTTTGAATATATTTTCCAGAATGACTGCAAACTAATCTAAAGTTTAAATTAATTATGCTCTTAAATAAGTATCTGAATAAAGGTAAAAGAATTACAATTAAGATGCAAGATAATAGAGACAAGAACTAAAAGAGCAAACTTCCTGAAGTACCAACATCAAAAAAAAAAAAATAGAGGCAGAACACTACATATAATTCTAATGAAGAATTGGCAATTTATATATAGCATGTTTATGCATATAAGGCATATAACATATTTATGCATATAAGACATCATTTTAAAATATATTTATTTATCTATCTAATCTCTTTCCTTGGATAATTCTTAAGAAATTATCTATCACACTTGGTAGTGGAACTAAGGACCTACTTTTTGCATGATGATTTTTTTTTTTCACCACGTTAAAAAATAAGAAACTAAAGTAGAACCATCCCAGTCAATAAAACAACACTTGGCTATTATGAATCAAATTAAAGTAATCATAAAAATAGGATTTTTTTTGCTGAGACTAAATATTTTATAAAATATGTATTTTGAGGGGTGTCTGGGTGACTCAGTGGATAGCCTGCTTCTCCCTATATCTGTGGGCCGCTCTGCCTACTTGTGCTATCTCTCTATCAAATAAATAAATAAAATCTTTAAAAATCTATCTATCTATCTATCTATCTATCTATTTTCACGGCCTGGATGGTTCAGTTGGTTAAGCATCAAACTCTTGTTTTGGCTCAGGTCATGATCTCAGCGTTGTGAGACTGAGCACCGTATCTGGCTCTGTGCTCACAGGGAGGGAGTCTGCCTGAGATTCTCTCTCTCCTTCTGTCTCTGCTCCCTCTCCTCCCCACCCACATGCATTCACCTTCTCTCTCTCTAAAGTAAGTAAATAAATAAAATCTTTAAAGCATTTGTTGATCGGTCTTATCATTTAAAATTGTATCTTAAACGATGTCATTGGGCAAAATGTTTGTTTCAGGATACTGTAGGCTGTCCGTTGATAATTTTATTATAAATGTAAAAGAACTTTGATTTTTTAATATCTTGTAGTCACATTTTTCAAGTTTCAACAAGTCATTTTAAAGTTTCAAACTCCTGTCTTCATCCTTAAAGTTTTATGAAAATTGCTCCATTTTTCACAAGGAAAATTACAAAATGATAATTAAAATATGTAATCATGTGTAGCTTTTGAAGAAATACCACTGAAAAGTTTGCAACCCCAACCACTGTAATACATTCCTGTAGTTCTTAAAATTGTAAATATATCTTTTGTCTGTCCCGATTAGATCACCCTTTCATTATTTTGTAAGATTGTTTTAAAATTAGAATCTAGCTATAGTTTTTCCTTTTATTTTATTTAATATGGCTTGGGAAGAATGACCATTCATTAAAACATAATCTAAAAATCTCTTTTAATTTTTCAACTGATGGTTGTATTTTTAGGGCATTGAAAAAAAAAAAACCCCACAATTAAATAGATGTTTAAAGTTAGTTAAGCTGTCAGAATTTTCAGAGGAAAAATACTTAAATAATGAAGCTTGGCCATATGAAAACTATCAGAATGATTCTCATTGTGTTAACCTTTTGCCTTGCAAATCACTTAAACTTTCTACCTGTAACTGCAGTACTTGGAGGGCCCTTCACGTTTTAACACAGTGATGATATGCATACTATACTGCATGCACTAGGTGTTCAAACCTTCTATTAGAGACAACAAACTCCAATAATCAACAGAGGCTATGAAATTCTCTAAATTATTTTCCTGAATTGTATTAACCACAGTGTTTCAGAGAGATGTAAAACAGATACTTAATGAACAGCTCTTTGGGGAGTTTGCTCTTGCTTTCATATCATGTGGATCTTTGTCTCATCAGCATTCATACTTCCTTATTTCAGTAGTTTCAGTAGCCTTGTAGAGCACAAACATTATGTTGAAATGCTACATTGCACGCATTATTAATTCCATAAATGAAATGACTTTTCACGTATACCACGTGTACAAATTTCCAATGTATTTGTAATGTGAAAGGCAACTCTAGAGCTACTCTGTATATCCTGGGTCACAGTTTTTAGAATTTAATCGCTTGTCACTTGAGGGGGAGAATGTAGATATATAAGCATTAGAGTAGCAAGGTTAAGTTCCTCCTAGAGATCCAAAATAAGTCTTGTTAAAAACAACCTAAAGCACAGTAATCAAATGAATCTATACCATTTACTTCATCAGCGGTCAGAAGTTTGTTTGGCCTTGTTACTCTGGGATAAAATGCTTAGGAATTAGTGAAGTGGTTCATAATGGGTATGGAAGGAAAGTGGATAAAGCAAAACAAAAGGAGAGTATAGATGAACTAGTTATTAAAAGGCTCTGCACTTTCTATATTTAGGAAAGTCTATAAAAAGTGTATATGAATTCACAGTTCTTGATCATGTAAAACTCTGTCTGGATTCTAATTTATTGAACGCACCTCTTATTTTGTGTTTTGACATTGATAGTCCATGAAAATACAATTTAGGGAACAAAATTACTAGTTCCAACGCTTACATGGAGAGGCAATGTAAGGACCTATTTTACTGTCCCTGCTCCCCTTCCCCCAGGGGACTTAGAACAAGTCCTGGAAACCAGCTCCAGGTGTGGAGGCCAAGAAAAACAAGGCTGTACCCACCTCGAGTTTAGCCCTGACATCAGTACAGCCATCTTGGCAAAGCAAAAGCTGGCACCTTGCACTCTAAGAGTGGGTTAGCATAAGAATGGTCATCCTGAAGGCCGGGAAGCCATTTTACTGAGCGTCCCTAACCAGCCCACAGGGTAAACGTAACTTGAGATAAGAGAAAGTAGCTAAAACCTAGGAAACAACTTAATCTTATACCATCAGGGCGGTTAGGTGATGGCCCTACAGGGACCAGATGTTAAAGAAAAACAAATAGTTAACTTGCAGAGATCACAATCCTGCAAGACAGGAGTCTCCCTTGGTTTGCAAATGTCCTGGTGATGTACAACAAAAAGGCTATCTCTTCAACCGCCCAATTTCCAGAGACAAGTGGCTCAGTTCCTCAAGGCCTAAGGTCGCCCTCCCCACCATAAAACTAAAGGAGGCTGAGGCAGAAGGAAATGTAAATAAAGTTAAATTTCTTCGAAACCCAATTCTCACTTAACCGCCAGGATGGCGCCAGGGTGATGCTGGGGTGGCAAAAAGTTTAAACAAATTTAAACTGTCAAAGTGGGGCGCAAGATATGTATGTAGCCATGAAGAAGTGCCTTGAAAATGCTGTATAAACCCTTGGCTTTGAGTGCTGGGGTCCTTGTTGAAACCTGCTGCACTTGGCGAATACTTGGACCCCAGCTAGCTGGAAATAAACCTCACTCTGTGACTTGCATTTTTTATCGAGAGTGTTCTCTGTCTAATTGAGGGGTGGTCGACTCTGTACCCTAACAACAAAAGACCAGAATAGTCAACAAAATACTGATGGAGAAAAAGAAAGGCAGAGTATTGATACTACCTGACTTTAAGACTTACTCTAAAGCTAGCATAATCAAGGCAGCATGGTGTTGGTGGAGAATAGACAAACAGATCAACAGAACAGCTAAAGAGCCCAGAAATAGATAAACAGATAGACACACATATGGTCAACCAATGTGTGAGAAAGGAGCAAATGGATACAATGGAGCAAAATAGTCTTTTTTTTTTTTTTTTTTAAAGATTCTCCTGGTGCTGTCTTGTGCTGGAGGTTGCCAGGAGAACCCAGCCTGCACATGTGCCGAAACCTTGCTCCTATCCTCTGATGTGCGCCTCACAGGTGCCCCAGAGCTAATCTTTTCAACAGATGGTGCTAGAACAACTAGACAACCACATATAAAGAAAAGACACTAGACAGAGATCTTATATCTGTCATAGAGATTAACTCAAAATAGATGATATATCTAAATGTGAAATGCAAATCTATTAAACTCTTAGTAGATAGGGCGCCTGGGTGGCTCAGTCCATTAAATGTCTGTCTTCAGCTCAGGTCATGATCCCAAGGTCCTGGGACTGAGTCCCGCATTGGGCTCCTTGCTCAGTAGGGAGCCTGCTTCTCTTTCTACCCCCTGCTCATGCTCTCTGTCACTATCTTTATCTTTTCAAATAAATAAATTCTTAAAAAAAAAAAAAAGAAAAGAAAAGAACATAGAAGATCATCTAGATAACTTTGGGTTTGGTGAGGACTTTTTAGATATATCACCAAAGGCACAATCCATGAAAGAAATAATTGATAAGCTGGACTTGATTAAAAATAAAATCTTACACTCTATCAAAGACCCTGTCAAGAGAATGAGAAGACAAGCCACAGACTGGGAGACAATATTTGCAAAAAACATATCTAATAAAGGAGTGTTATCCAAAACATATATGTATTAAAAAACTCTCTTAAAGCTCAGCAGCAAGAAAACCAACAACCTGATTTAAAAACTGGGCTGAACACCTCAACACACATCTCACTGAAGAAGAGATAAAGATGGCAAATACACATACTAAAAGATACTCTGCATCATATGTCACCAGAGAAGTACAAACTAAAACATCAATGAAATGGCAGTACATAACTAGTGGAAGGCCAAAATCCAAAACACTAAAAGCACCACCTGGGGAGGGTGTGGAGGAACGGGAACTCTCATTCCTTACTTCCGAGAATATAAAATGGCATAACCACTCTGGAAAGCAGTTTGGCAATTTCTTACAAAACTGAACATACTCCTATCATAAATCCAGCAATCATACTCTTTGGTATTTACCCAGATGAATTAAAAACCATGTCCACCCCAAAAGCTGTACACAGATGTGTATAATAGCTTTGCCAAAATTCGGAAGCAACAAGTGAATGAATACACAGACTGGTACATCCAGACAATGGACTATTACTCAGTACAAAAAAAGAATGAGTAACAGGCCATGGAAAGACATGGAGGAATTTTAAGTGCTTACTGCTAAGTGCAAGAAGCCAATCTGAAAAGGCTACATACTGTATGATTCCTACTACAAGACAGTTGAGAAAAGGCAAAAACAAGAGAGGCCATAAAAAAACAAACAAATTGAACATAATTTTTTAAAAAAAGAACAGAGTCAGTGGACATTATAACAGAAAACTACATAAAATCTAAATATACGAGATGAGTAAACGTATCATTATTATGATATATCAGCTCAGTGGAAAATTGCTCAGCAATAAATGTGTACTTTGAAGGCAAAAACAAACGAACAGTTCTTGCCATGAGCTAGTGGGGAGGGATGGCCGATTAGGCTGAACACAGAGGATTTTCAGGAAAGCAAAACGACTCTGTATGATGCTGTAACAGTGGATATATGTTATTATACATCTGTCAAAACCCACAGAATGTACAAAATAAGAGCGAACTGTAGTATAAACCGTGGACTTCAGATGATAATGTTGTGTCAGCGTAGGCTCATCAGCTGTAACCAGTGTACAGCTCTGGCGCAAGATGCTGATGACGGGGCTCTGCATGTGTGGGGCAGGGATATGGGAGGTCTCCCTCCCTCCCTTCCTCCCTTTCAATTTTGCTGTGAACCTAAAACTGCTTTAAAAAATACTTTATTAAAAATAGTACTAAATCAGAGCCATCTTAAATTTTATTAGTTTCCAGTAATCAAGGAGTACTTACTTCAAAATATTTTTTTTAAATCTTACTAACCCATCACTGGAGTGTGCAGGTGTATGTGTATGTGTGTGTCAGAGTGTGTCTGTGTATAAGATAAGACAATAAGAGCGTTATCTTTAAAATTTTCTCACACTCAATTGATACTCCACATTAACATGTCAAAAAATAAGATGTGTTCCTAGCACGATGCTTTTATAAAGTTACCCTGTTAAAAACACATTTTTTCTTTTCCTTCAGAGTTAGATTACCAGGAAACTTTGTAATTAAAAAAAAATTACTTATCCTCCAAATGAATGTATTTTATCTTACTTTGTTGAAGCTTCATGTCAAACATCAAAAGAATGCACGTTGAGTAACCAAGATCTAATTATAAGAATGCAATTTAATTGTGTGCAGAATAACACGATCCAAAAAGCTGTCTTGTCTCTTAACCAAGAAAATGGTGAATTCTGGAAGGAAAGTATCATAATAACAAAACAAACTAAAAACACCTTAGCCCGGACCCAGTTACAGTACATGAAGCAGACTATTTTTAACTCTCTGTTTGGAAATCTTTTTTCTTTTAGAACTTCCAGCCATTCTACTTAATTGGTCCCTTGAACTTGCCCTTCCTTCGCATGGCCACTGATTCTGTCCTACATCTTTATCACCTTATGAGTAAATTAATCAAGAAAAGTCTAATTAGTCTTCATACATCTAGCACCTCTTCTCGCTAATGCCAAGTTGGCTGTTACAAGATTTAGACTCCTAAATTCACCAAAAATACTGTGCCTTATGCAAAATAAAACTGATTATTTTCCTAACCAGATCACAAGTTATTTTTCCAACTTTATATTCCAATGCTTCACAATGGACTCCATTATTTCACAAGTTTATTGTGTACTTAATTATTTCCTTGTCTCCGTTCACTCTAGTAATGCAACAATATTTCCTTCTGTTTGGTTTTCTCTGTTGCCATGTCCATCTCTCTGCTCCTGTCTCCGTCTCCTTCTCTTTTTATTCCTGAAGAAGAGCTATTCTGTTCTTCAAGTCTAGTTCAAATGTTGGACTTTGAAGTCTTCTTTGCTAACATGAAAACAAATTCTACACTCCTGACAATATACCCCCTTACCATGTGTCTCTGTCCTAGCTAGTTGTTTATGGGTCTACTGTTTCTACTGTAGAACCTATGCATTCCTTTAATAAAGCAGTGACTGGCCTTCTTCATTTTTCTGTCTCCAATATCTAACAGTAGATATTCAGTAAGACAGATTATTGCTTATTTTTGTATTACATATTTTTACACATTTATACATATGCACGCCTGAATTTGGCCTTTTGATCACTTGTACTTTCAAATAAATTCTATTTTTTAGATTTTACATCTGAGATTGTATTAATAAAAGGGAAATGTTGACTGAATTCATAAAAATGGCATCTGATCTGTGGTGGGAGGGGCATTAAGGCATGTCATCTCAGCCAGCCTTCTCTTTCTCTGGTAGGTCTCAACTACAGATGGGACTTAATGGCTCCTTAAACACATCCAACATTGATTCTTCCACAGTAGTGCCCAGCCGCCATTTAGCACTTCTGTTGGTAGCTTTCTTACCTGAAATTCATCAACTGTACTAGGAATCCTTACTGGTTTCTTCAGCACAGCAGAACATAAAAACCGGTAGTTTGTTCACAACCACACATAAGTAAGTGCCGAGTTCAAATATTTGCCTTTTTAAGAAAGAGAGTGCGGTAAAATAATATGGTACATAAACAAAACTCAAGTTGGTGAATCAAGTAGCCATTATTAAAAAAGTGGAAGCATATATCCATCGGGAGATTTTACCGAGGCTCCGTCCTGTCTAGGGAAAAGGTTTAGTTATGTGTTCCATTGTGCCAAGGACAGACTGGTTCTTTCCAGACACTTACCCTCTGACAGCATGAATAAGTCTCAAGGATGGATAGGCAGTTCGCACTTTCAGTTTATTCTTAAGGATTAATGCATTAACCCACTCCACGTGCTTCTCTCCTCCTTTGACCATGAAAGCAGGGATCCAAAGGACACTGTCATTCAGCATGGAAAGTCTATGCACAAATTTTTCTCTGTCACTCTCATTCCGAAAGCCTCCAAATGCTCTTTGTACAACTGATGGGTTCATGGTAATAAAATCGGATTTAGTTCCCACATCTGCAGCAAACTCCACCACAGGGGCTAGATTACACCTGAAGAGAAAAAAATTAACGAACAAATGAAAAATAGATACGAAACAGTCACTCCTAAAATGGGGTGCATCAAAAGAAGAATGGGGAACAAGCATTTTCTTTTCACCAGGTTGGGGGAAAAAAAAAAAGATAATCTGCCTGGTAAAATTATATTTCAGAAAGTTACCACACATTCAGGAATACTGTCTTCAACAATGATGTGCTTCCCTAGTATGAGGCTCAAATTGTCAGATTAATTCAACCTATTGTCTGAGAATACTCTTTGCTGTCTGTTATCTTCATAAAACTACATGATAAGAATTCTATTCCTAAGAATTGGAACTTGATGTTCCAATCTGCGTGACTTGTCAAGCTTAAGTAGTCTTAACAACTTTATAAACAAATCAACTGAAGGTGGCTTTTCTGTACCCTGAGGTCAACTGAAAGTATAATTCCTTATAGTATTTTCCACATATTTGCAATTGCCCTCTACTGCCCTCAATGGGAAAGGAAAAGTTAGAAAAGTGGAATTATCACATTTAATATGGCTTTTGGAGATGTTAAGTAATTCAGAAAAGCCTTTAAGACCAAGTATCTCTTTCTGTTCTTTTTGAGCACATCCTTCTGATGCCTATTTTCCTTTGCTAACACGCCACATACGCCTTGTGCTTTGTGGAGGAGGGACAGAATCTGATGTCCTGTTCTTTCCACTGAAGCTCCAGGGCCTTACAATGTGCTTGCACCCGATTTTATTCTTGTGACCTGATTTCATTCTTATACTGAAAGGGAGCTCTGACAAGCACCTTGAACTTTGTCTTCAAACAATTTGTGATGCTTCTTTGATTCTACCACACAGATCTTTGGATTCTCAACATAAAAGATAGCTTAAAATATTTTTAATTTGCTAAAAACAAGGCAAGTTTTAGTTAGTTAATAAGTGAAAAGTCAGATTTGTAACAAACAAGAGTTTGCTAATTTGGAAAAAATCATTTACATCTATTCAGTCTACCCCTTCAAGAAAACACACATGCATACATGCACACGATTTCTTTTTCTCTCCTTGTATCAGCCTTTAATGAAAAAGAGAAATAAACTGATTTATCCTTTCTGTATTTTTGCAGGTCTGACTGCATTATGAAAGTTTCTCACAATATTCTTCCTTGTGCTCTTTGCCACTTTAATTAAGCTCTCAAACAAGTTAGATTTAATTAAAGAGTAAAGTGCGTGCTCTGCTATTAAAAATACTGGCTTGTGTATCTTTCCTTATTTCTTTTAATTAATATATCTTATTACTTTCTAGATCTCTGACAGCATTTAGCCACCACAACAAACACCTCACACAATTAAGCAAAGTCTACATTATTTAGGACGAGGTCCTCAGAGAAAAAACACAACAACAGAAAAATAACATCGTATTATTTAGAAACAATTTTTTAAGTTATATATATTTAATTATACCCCCTATATCATATGATACAGTTTTTGTTCTAGCCATGATCTGTACATTACATGAGACTAGGTATTATTCATTCCCATCAGAGTAAGAATATTATGAATGGGACTGCCTTGGAAAATAGCTACATGTGAACAGAAGCCAAAATGAACATCTTACTGTGGAATTCACGGAAGATCGAGGACATGCTAATTTTTCAAGTCCAAAACGGTATTCCATACCAACTTTAAAAATAATCTAAAATTCTAACTAAGTTAAATATGAGATGAATTTGGATACTGTGGGGAAAATGCATTTTGAACATCACTATTACAGACACTATTACAGACACTTCTCAGGTAAAAATAGACAACACTTGTTAACGTTAGAGTTAACATGATATTATCTTTCCACTAAAACAATTCCTCAGCAATTCTTTTCAGAGGATTTCTATGATAGAAAAATACATCTATATTTCATTTTCTCTAGAACTATAAGAATAATCAGAGCCAACCTAGTTGAGCAGAACAAAAATAACATTCTGCTGCATTATCTTTTCAGGGGGGAAAAAAGTCACTTGATTACGATTTTCATTACTTTTTCTTATCACTTATTGAAAAATGCCTTTACTCCCATGTTGGTTAACACTTCAGGATTTTAGGATTGACTTTTAGGATTGACTCAGCATGCTCCTAAAACATAACTGTCTGGCCACGTGTCTTTTAAGACTAACAAGAGACTCATCAGTGAAATTGGATATTGAAAGACAGGTACTTTCCACTAGGAAGCAAAAGTAAGCTAGGAGAATAAGAATATTTCTGGAGAACAGTATTGATCTGGGAGACAAACCAATATATACGATGCAAAGAATGCTAAGTGATTGTATTGCTAACTAAAAGAGCACCAGGAGATCAAAGAGTAATTGATTCACATGAACTTGACTGAAGAGTTTTTATGACCTAAGCATAGCCCAATCAAGCTTTGTGAGGGATGGAAACAGAGGTACTGAAAATAGCATGACAGAGGGACACATCTTAAAATACAATGTATGCTAGCTCTAGGAGTCCAGTATATTCATTTTACTTGAGATTATTATGTCTAATTTTTCAGTGGAAGGAAAGATTAACATTGTGTCCACATGTGGTCAGTGAATTAACTACTCTGTAGTTGAGTCAGATATTTAGTCATATAATTAGCTGAATGCCACATAATCAGGGCAAGCATTAAGAAACCCAAAATAACCAACCAGCTGTGTCACACTCCAGCAATTCAGTAGACTTATTGTGAACTTCATAGCGTTACTAGTAGTAAACTGCTGATTGAGCAAGATTATGAATAGATGTGCAATCAAACATTCTTCCTCTTTCTCTTTAAAAATCTTCTTAGGGATTATAATACTCAAAAGTATCCAGAATATGTAGTAAGCATTTATGAATTAACGTATTATTTCACATGTTATTCTTAATCCCATAAAAATGACGAGTGGCCAATTTTTAAATGATGGATTTTTCTAAGTCAAAAACTACAGAGTACATAAGAGTATTTAAGACACTCACCCTCTATTTATTTGGCCACATTAAATTTTTGTACTGTCCAACTATTTTTGACATATATGAAAACATATATTCAGAATTAGGAATGTAGGCCAAACCCCTGTTTACTCTAAGCTGTCCAATTTTAAATTTATTTGTGTTTATTTTCCATCATTAAAAACCTGCAGGAATGTACTCTAGACCTCTGAAATTTCTTCTGTGATCACACACCAGATGGGATCTCCTCTCAACATTTCTTTTACGCAGAATTGAAGATAGAAACGTTCATTTCTTTCAAGGCTATATAAAATGTTTTAAAGTAATTTTCATTTTAATTCATTTAGGTTTAAGGAAAGAACTGCTTATTTCGTGTATAACACCTAAGGAATTCCCTAGGAAGGTGTGTCTCTTAGGTGTGTCAACATTCTCTGCATTTCCCTTAAGTATGAGCTCAACAGTCAAGCAACTAGGAGGTCCCCCTTCCAATAGCTCAGCAGATAGGTCTTGAGAGTTCATTGTGCAAAAACTATATACTAAATGCTCAGAACTCTTTTTCCAACTATTTTACTATTTGTGCTATTTTACAATGATATAATCTGGCCAAAAAATAATCTTGACCATTATTTAGTCATATCAGTAAGATAATGTTTATTCATTTAGCCATACATTTATTCATCCCATGATGTGTGTTATACACTTATGCTAGCTATAGCATACTAAGTCAACCGAGATACTAAGCTAAGACCTTAGTATATCAGAGTGTGCACTGTGATACAGGAGGTTGTTAATTACTTCTTTACACATATAACACAGATTAAATGAGAAGAAAACAATAATGAGTAAGTTACAGACCATTCTCTATTGTTTTTCACCACTTAATGTTTAAACAAGTTCCAAACACCTCATTAACACCTTTTTACTCTTTTGGCCAGTCTCACTGTATGTGTATTTCTCTATATTAACACTGAAATCTTTAAGCCTGAGCCATCATTACCAAGAGAACCACATTTAACAACAGACCATGAAATGGGAGATAGCCTCTTCTCTTTTCTCCCTTCAGGGGAAGTTTATGGTTCTTAACTGCTCTCTTCCTGCTTTTGAGCTTGAAGAGCCAAGAGAACAAAGACTCTGATACCTGCCCTCTGCCCACACACCCCAGGTTTTGTGGTTAACCTCTCCCAGTGGCTAAGGGAAGCTAACTAAAATATGCAGCCTATTAGTTTTTCTGACTTTCTCAAGTGAGCGTAGTAGGCCCTAAATAGACCTGAAACCAATTATTTTTTGCAATGCTTTGAGGTAAGGAGTTGTATTATCTCCACTTCAGACATGAGAAACCAAGGTCAGAGTGGTTAAGAAACATGTCCAAGGACACAGTGCATATAAAAGAAAAGCACAACTCTTTAAGAATGACTTTAGGACAGGAGTTTTCATTGACACTGCTTACACATGTGATTTGGTTCAGAACCAGAGGAAATGTCAGTATGTTCATGCTTCACCACAACCTTCCTGTAGGAGAAAGAGTGCAGATTCCCAGGATTTAAGCACATTACACAAGTCCACTTGGCCATGATGTTCCCCAAATCCTCTGAGCAGTTATTAAGCAAAGGGTTTTAAGTATCTAAACCATAAAAATAATACTTACACCTCAGATATCTTGAAGGAAAGGATTTTTAAAATCCTGACAAAAGGATTAAATACCAAATTGATGTGATGTTTTGAAATATGAAGCATAGGATTATTAGTTAATTTATACATGGCATACCTTTATGTAGTAAACAAAGTGCAAGGAATAAGAGATAAAATATGTTGAAGATCTGCACTGCAGTGTGGTGAATGGCTACAGAAATACAGAAACACACATACACATATCACATTTTGTGCTTGCTGATCAGTAACAATTAATGAAATGCTCAGCTTGACAGAAATAAATACAAATGACACTTATGTCATGAAAATAACTAAGTGACAAAACAAGAAATTTTTTCACAAACGCAGATTTGTTTACATTACTGGCAAAGGTGGGAAGAACAGTGCTCTATTATTTCTAGGGAAATCACAGAATAAAAAAAAAATTTCAAACTCATTCTAAAAGACAAAGATGAATACTGAGAATTGTGTTAGGCTATGTCATTCCCACATTTCTGCCAAAACCAAAGTGGAGTTATCGAGCAAAGCTGCTATAACTACACAGATATTATTTAATGACTTAGTTTTTTGGGGTGAGGGATGGGGAAGCTATGCTAATGAATGGATATGTTGTGCTGAAATCAAATCAAATATTACATATGTACCTACTATGTACTCAATTATAGTTTAAACTTTAAGAATAAAAGGTATTTAGTTTCTGCCCTCAGCCATCATTTAAATGGTAGCTGTGTGGGCACTGCTGTTCACATCCCAATCAGTGTGACCTCAGACAAGTTAAACTCTCTGAGATGCAACTTTTTCTATAAATCAGGCTATTAACATTGACTGAAATGCAACTGAGAAAATTAAAAAAACACAATATCTGAGTTTCCTCTCAGCATTGCTTGGTTAGAGTTGGTAATAATTATTAGCTAATGGTAATCATTTTTTTTAAATGCCCTTTCCTTTTGCAACCTATTGTGAGAGACAAAAGGAATGGATGCAGGGAAATTAAAGAGTGTGTCAGAAAGGAAAAACTTACAGAGCAAGAGTGTATGTGGGGGGGGGTGTTTAAAAAAAGGTTTATTTATAGCACACTTAAACCATTTTGTCTGGATTTCAGCCATCTTCCTCCTCCCCACCACCAAAACTAATTGGGATTTGAATGGCTGATTTAATGACTGATGAAGAACCTCTTGAACATTAGATAAAACAAGTCTATTTTCATAGGCAATATGAAAAACAGAATAACTCATAGACATGGCCAAGTGTACTTAAGAAAGAGAATATGACACATATATTCAGGAAAAACTAGAATAAAATTTTGCAATTAGGACTTGGACACAATTCTTATATAAGGTAGTGAAGATCTTTCATTATGACAGTAAGAAGAATAATAGCTAAGTTTTACTGAGTACTCATTATGTGCCAGAAATTGTTCTATTTGCTTGGCATGTAATATCAAATGCAGGTCTCAAACTAATCCTATGAGACAGGCACTATCATTATGCTTCTCCATTGATGAAGAAACTGAGTTGTGGTAAGCTGTAAGCATTTACAAAGCTTGTAAGGAGTAAAGAAAGGTTTTAAGCTCTTCATATTGTGCATCTATTAATTCATGTGAATGTAAAGGAAGAACTAGACAAACAAATTCAGCCAGATATCTTGGTCTCAAGTTCAGTTGCATTTAAATGTGATACAGCTATGTCTATCATCTCAGTGACTTCACTGATTGACGTGTCTGGTCTGAAGGTCTGGCTGGCTAAGGGAAGTCACATCCTTCCTCACCCTCCCATAAACACTCTTCACCAAGGGTGGGGGTTGGATGGGAGAACATGACAGACCCAGCATTCCGAGGTGACTCCTCGGCAGCAAGGATATATAAATAGCTGTGCTCCTCTGAAAAATCACCTAAGCAAGTAAACATGAAAAGGAATGGGGGGGGGGGAGGTTAGTTCTGAGATTTCCTACCAGAAGATTATTGAAGGAAGGTGAGGTAATTCAAATGTGATGTACATAAACTAAGGAAGGAAAGGGAGGGAGGGAGGAAGAAATGAAGGAAGGAGGGGGAAATGGAAGGAAAGAAGACAGCAGAGAAATGGTATCATTTAAAAGCACAGGACAGGGCGCCTGGGTGGCTCAGTGGGTTAAGCCGCTGCCTTCGGCTCAGGTCATGATCTCCGGGTTCTGGGATCGACTCCCGCATCGGGCCCTCTGCTCAGCAGGGAGCCTGCTTCTCTCTCTCTCTCTCTCTGCCTACTTGTGATCTCTCTGTCAAATAAATAAATAAATAAATCTTTTTAAAAAAATAATAAAATAAAAGCACAGGACAAAAATTCAAAATGAGACCCTATGGTAAAATTCTTGTACTACATTTTTTTCTCTAAAGTAGGGAAATTGTCCTAGGTGAGAATGAGAAGAAAAGTTTAATTTTGAGTTTAATTTTGAAATAAATACACCGAACTATTCAGGCATTCATTTTCTTTTTCTACTGAAGCTTTATTTCATAGAAAGTGTTCTCATTATGAAAAACTACTTATGGATAAGTGTTATGGCTGCAAGGACAAATATCCTCAATGTTCCTTAAAATAATGAGAGGATACTGAAATGATCTCAAAGTAATATAGAGAGTACTTGAAGGCTATCAGTAATTTTAACAAATTTAAATGTCATATAAAATACAAATATCTCGGGGCACGTGGGTGGCTTCTTGGGTTAAGCATCTGCCTTCACCTCAGGTCATGATTTCAGGGTCCTGGGATGAGCCTCTCTTTTGGTTCCCTGCTCAGCGGGGAGTCTGCTTCTCCCTCTCCCACTGCTCCCCCTACTTATGCTCTGTCTCAAATAAGCAAAAAAAAAAAAAAAAAAAAAAAAAAATTCTTAAAAAAACCCACCAACAACAAACAAATATCTCCTCTTATATAAAGCACTTTTAAAAAGGCTCAAATATGCAAACTTATTCCAAGACTTTAGTTCTGGACAATATTTTGACTCAACACGCCTCTGCCTAGACTCCCACAGTTAACTTTAGCACAGGAAGAGACAAGAGTCTGGGAGATGAGGAAGGGTGGAGAGGCAGCTTTTCACTCTGCCATTTTTAATCAATTCTCAACCTTGACATTTGTCATTCTTCCTCTTGGAGCCTACCTCATTTTGAGTAGTATGAATACCTAGAAGTCATTACCTTTTTTCAAGAAAGAATAAAAAAATAAAAGGAATAAAGGGAACAATAGGAGAAGTAAAGAGAAAAGACAGACATTGGAAGGACAATGACTAAAAACTATATTTTTCTCGAGTAAGAAAAACTCTCCCAGCCTCTGGTGGTCAATGATGGTTGTCTGTACTAAACAATACATTGGAAGGGGTTTTGACTGCTGTTCTCTATCTGGGGCTTGATAATATACTTATAAAAGTTCATAAACTTACTGAGCATTGTTAAAAAACCTGTCATTATACTACACAGATTTTAAAGGAATTTAAATACAATTTACTAATGTCAGCCTTTATCATAATGAAGAATTTGCATATGATTGCTTTTTCATAAAAATAAATATGGAATATAGATAGGGTAGCGAGACTAATATTTACTTCAATTATTGTAAATGTTGTTTCTTGAAATTGCACATAGAATGAATACTAAGCAACCCATCTAAAAATAATATTTTTAAATATTTAAAAATAATTAAAATATTAAAAAATATTTAATATTTAATATTTTAAATGTTTTAATTCTTTTTAAATGTATTTGATTTAAATGATTATTTTCATTTTTATTTCTCTGAAGAGAGTGTACAGAGAAAATTATGGACATTGTTGAGAAATTCCCTATTCATTGTCTTGAGTAAAAAACAAAACAACAAAAAACAAAACAGAACAAAACATACCATGACTGGTATATCTAAGACTAGGGGTTTGCAAACCAAGTAAGAATTCTTAAGAGTATATATGCTCATGGAGCACCTGGGTGGCTCAGAGGGTTAGAGCCTCTGCCTTTGGCTCAGGTCATGATCCCAGGGTCCTGAGATCAAGCCCTGCATCAGGCTCTCTGCTCAGCAGGGAGCCTGCTTCCCTTCCTCTCTCTGCCTGCCTCTCTGCCTGCTTGTGATCTCTGACAAATAAATAAATAAAAAAGAAAAATAAAGAGTACTCTTGTCATAATCTGGGGAACTGGGCCACTCTACTATTGTTTTACGGAGGAAAGAACTGATTCAGCATGAAATTATGTCGTTAAAAATCATGTCGTGCATTAAAAAGAAACAAACAGGATTCATGAAATATTATGGCTGATATTTTCACCATTCACACCTGAAAACCATGGCAGAAAAACCATTAACTTTTTCTCTTTGCACTTCATGGTGTTAATAAACAATATACAATATGGTCATTTCAGTGGCTTGGTAAATACATCTGAGTTTTTGAACTTTTAGTGATTACACTATCAAATTTGTCACAGCAACAGAGCTTTGACATTTAATTTTCTCATTTAAGAAAATAAAAAAATATTTTTATTTGTCATTATAAATTATGAATATATTTTTTCTTTCATTTTTTTGAAAGTATAACCAAAGGTTGAAAATGATTTCTAATTAGTACATATGATTTATTCAACACTTGGTCCTGGAAAGACAGTTGGTATAATGCTCAGAGGATTTAGGCATTCTGGTACCAATCAAGAATACAGAAATATTGTCAAATTATGAGTGAATAAAAATGAATGTTTTATTTCCGGATATAACAGAATAGGACAAGGCACATTCATTCACATTCATTAAATCATATTTATTCTAAGTAGAACTTACTCATACTTTATTTATTTATTTTAATTTTATTTTTATTATTTTTTAAAAGATTCTATTTATTTGTTTGACAGAGAGAGACACAGAGAGAGAGGGAACACAGGCAGGGAATGTGAGAAGCAGCAGGCTTCCCTCAGAGAAGGGAGCCTGTTGTGGGGCTCCATCCCAAGACCCTGGGATCATGACCTGAGCCAAAGGCAGACACTTACTGACGGAGCCACCCAGGTGCCCGTCACACTCAAGTCACATTCTGACTTGGCTGAAAGACCTTCATCTCCATAATTGTTTTATCCTCCATATCTGATTCAAAAAGTTCCTTTCAGAAGATCTCTCCTGAATATATTTTTTTCTATTCCCACTGATATTTTCTCAACTTAGCTTATGTACAACTATGTCTCTTTCAACTATTGTTGCAACAATTTGCTAATTATTTTCAAACTACTAGAAAGACCCACAGGTGGATCATGAATTGTATTTAGGGTCACTGATCAGCAATTTTTAAAGAATGCGAAAGAACAGAATGGATTATAATTGAAAACAACAGTGTTTCCGACACATAATTTTATGAAGATTTGTTGAAGTGTGTGTGTGTGTGTGTGTGTGTTTGTGGTATAACAGTAATAGCAACGGAAGCTGTAGTAGGAGTGTAACATGATGTAAGCTCTATTTCTTACTACGCATCTTTATTAAATAGAATTGAAAAACACTGCTTTAACCAGTTCTTTAACACAGACACCATATTATTCTGCTTCAAAGATGTTATCATCTTGTTAAAATGCACATTTTTAAAATTTAAAAAAAATTGTTAAATTGTTTAATGTAAATTCAATTAGCTAACACGTAATACATCATTAGTTTTTTTTTTAATTTCTTTTCAGCGTAACAGAATTCATTGTTTATGCACCACACCCAGTGCTCCATGCAATATAAAATGCACATTTGATCACACTGTCATACTAATCAAAAAATCTTTAGTGATATCAGTCCAGGGCTTTCATAACTTGTCCCTACCCTTACTTTTCATAATTTTCTTTCCGCAAGCCCACTGCCTATCTTAGATCTGAGTGGCTGCAGACCACTCCATGTAGTCTATGTCTTGTCTGTCTATGTCCCTTTATTTATGATCATGTCTCTGCCTGAAAGGACCTCCCTCTCCAAGACTACTGCATTGTTCTAAAGTATTTACTCGTATCTTTTTTCTACCAGACATGAAAAGCTATCATCATATTTAGTTGCTTGATTGGGTTCACACCTTTAATGAAATTAGTAGAGCCACCATAATAATAATGAGAGTTACTCTTTGTATTCTGTATATGTGAACTGGTTACCTGTGTATGGGGTATTTGATCTCTCAGTCTTTTAAGAACACTGCTGATGCTCTAAACTAGAACCTGAACACACACAGTGCTGAGTCAGAGGTTAACCCAACTCTGGAAAATGGGCAATTTTGCTTGACTATTTCACCATTTAATGACTCTTCTTTTAGACTGGGCCCTCAGGCTGTCAGTTTGTGAACACCGCACCAAATCTCCTGATACCGTACAATCACTTCAATCTTTATTTTTAACATATTGGTTGTGTTACACATGTTAAAGATGTCTCAGTAGAAATATGATATAGTGTATGTTTTACAGCTGAGCTAAGGAAAACAAAAGGTGCAGTACTAATAAGTATGTGTTAAGCTGAAAACTGGGTTTCAACTGTAACTGTTAAAATATTAACTGTTAGAAATCATGCTAGTTAAAACAGACCAATATTGAAATAAAAATCAGCATTTTAAGTTGGAATTATTTAACCTGAAACAAGAAAGGTGATCTGTTCCACTGATGTACCTATTTTAGGTAACTGGTGTTTCCTGTAAGCAAAGCCATTGTTGTTCAAAACAAGTTAGGAAGACTGGAGAAGTTCTAAAGTCATAGTGTTTTTTTCATTCTGATTTTTTAAAACAACTCTAAGTCAGAATTTACTCAGAAGAGTTAGCACATGGGGATTAGTGGAAACAAGAAACTACAGTGTTTATTGTTCTTCCAATTGTTAGGATTCCTCCTCCTTTATTAATACATAACAACTTTCAGTTTGTGGTTTGTAAAAATGAAACTCCCAGTTCTCCCTTAACCAAATAGTGTTCTGCTTTTTAACGTAAAATACTGAGGCAAGCTTAAAAGTCTATTATGCATTAAAATTGCCCAAGACTTAGAAATATCTTCATCAGGTAACTAAAGAATAGATCAGAAATATCATAAACAGAAAAGGTTCCAAATTAAGCATACCAATATTAATAGTTCTCTTCCAAGTTACATATAGAAAGTCACACCTGGGGAATTTGAAAAATTGAAGTGAAGGCCAAGATATGCATATATACATGTTAAAAAGCTAAGGATTATTATTAATGATCCTGATCATTGAAACTAAAAGGCACAAAAAGCACATTGACACAATACTTTGATAAGACGATGTGCAAAAAGAATAATGACAAGAATATCCATAAATATACAACATTCTTGGAAAGGGAATTATTGTTCCTGTTCCACATAGAACTATCTTAAAACTCAGTTCCATTCATTTTTATAATTAATTCCTTCTGTCTCACTGGCAGCAACACTTTGTTCTTAGCTCTATGTTTACAGTAACAGTGCTACTTTCTTACCCCTCTATCTCCTCCACCAGACTGCAAACTCCTAACAGAACAGACCATGTAATGTATCTTTATTTCCCCTAATATCTACGGCAGTCCCTCAGGATTTGGCGTCTACTGACTGCTTGACAACTGTTTGTCGAATAAAATAATATTTGTTGAAATAATGTGACAAATTAATGGAACTACTGTTTATATTTTTAAACTTCAAATAACCGTTTTTATTTTTTTTAAATCATCATATTTAAGAGCCATCCATTTATGCCAAAGATGACACTAGAACTCAAAAAATAATTGTGGGACTCTAAGTTTGAACTTCGTTCCTGAACAAGTGATGAGTCACAGTAAAAACAATCATTCTTGGGGCGCCTGGGTGGCTCAGTGGGTTGGGCCGCTGCCTTCGGCTCAGGTCATGATCTCAGGGTCCTGGGATCGAGTCCCGCATCGGGCTCTCTGCTCGGCAGGGAGCCTGCTTCCTCCTCTCTCTCTGCCTGCCTCTCTGCCTACTTGTGATCTCTCTCTGTCAAATAAATAAATAAAATCTTTAAAAAAAAATCATTCTCAGGTTTTTATTAGATCACCGTGCTTTTGACATGTTGTTGTTCAATCTGATAATCTATTTAATTCATTAAATATAAGAGCTATCAGTTATTGCCTTTTGTCGTATATCATTTATATATAAGTTATTCAAATTTTACAGAACATTCATATAATAATGCTATATGTAATCATGTTTTACAAATGAGGAGGAAAAACCTTCAGTTTACACATCTTCAAGCTGGGATTTAAACCCAACCTTGAATCTAACATACTGCAAATACAAAAGAACGTCACACTTGTGGTGAGCATAGCATAATGTATAAACTTGTTGAATCACTATGCTGAACACTTGAAATTAATGTAATGTTATGTGTCAACTGTACTTCAATAAATAAATAAACAAACAGGAAGGTACAAATAAAACTGAGGTAAATGAAACAAAACAACATGAATCCAAAATTTATAGCACAATATCAAAGTTTCAAATGATTCTGATTATCCAAAACATATATTCTCTCTTTTACACACACATGTACACACACATACTATGCTTGTCATTAATGAGAAAACACTCAAAACCACAGACTACAAAACTCTGTAAGTTGAGGTTTTATGTATTGTTTAAAAAATACACACACACACACACACACATTTCATGCTCAAAATCACTCGGGTAGTCTTACAGCTGGAACATGAGTTCAACTCTTCAAACTTCCAGTATATTACCTTTCCCATCTATACTCCAGATTTTTAACATTTTTTAAAATTTTTAAAAATTTTTTGAGGGGCGCCTGGGTGGCTCAGTGGGTTAAGCCGCTGCCTTCAGCTCAGGTCATGATCCCAGGGTCCTGGGATCGAGTCCCGCATCGGGCTCTCTGCTCAGAGGGGAACCTGCTTCCCTCTCTCTCTCTCTCTGCCTGCTTCTCTGTCTACTTGTAATCTCTGTCTGTCAAATAAACAAAAAAAAAAAATTAAAAAAAAAAATTTTTTTGAAAGTAAAACTGGTTTTGTTCCCAATTTAAAAACAGCTCTTATGTCCATTGCATGGGGAAATGGATACACACACACACACACACACACACACACACAATCACTACCAAAAACAGAAATTAAGCTAATACAAACATAAAACACTTTTAAGTCTCCCTCTAAAAGGTAATCACTGTTAACATTTAGTACTATACTGACTGCTAATATTCTAAAAAAATATATATAAAAAAAATATTTCCAGTAATGGCATAAGTCAATATACCGAAAAGATTTTGTGGTTCCAAGAACTCTGGTGGATGCCAGTAAAGTAGATTTGGGAAGTGGAAGGTCTTATCTCTTAGAAAAACGTCAGGGTCCTTTCCCCAAAACTATACTAAATGATGTCGATGTAAAACAGCTTCTCTCTCCCTTTTGATAATACTCATATTTACTGGTTCTTCTTTATTTATTCTTTATGTACCATGACTTCCCAAGGCCCTGACATCATCGCATTTACAAAAATCCATATGAATCATTAAAACTTGGTTTTGTTTTTCTTTTGCTAAGAAGTGACACTCTTCTCCTGATTTTGAGGCTTAACATTTGCTTGCAATCATCAGGAGGAAAGGCAACACTCCTGGACCAAAGGAAACAAAAGCCAGACTACAGGATGCAGTATTAAGTAGAAAATGTTATTTCTACAAAATGAACTGATGAGAAGGAAATTTATTCACAAAATATGGCAACAGAAGGAAAAAAAATTGAAACAACTCTGCAAGTTGACAGGACCTATTCCAAAGGTGTCTACTGAATCATAAGAAAATAAAGTCATAGAGTTTCAGAGCCAGAAAGAAATTTATGAGACCATATAGTTCAACTGCCTCATTTGGCATATTGGGAACCTGAAACCCAAAGTGATTTATATTACTTGTTCAAAGTCACACAGCTATATTTAGAGCCAATGTCCGCAGGAGGATCCAGGTTTCTGAACTCTCAAATGAGTATTATTTTAATTATACTTCATGGGAGAAAACGTAACTGCTTAGCAACAATGACCATTTAACGGCAAATATTTACATCTTCTGTGACCTAGGTCACAGATATAATTTCATACCGTGAATATACTACAAATACATTAATCTTAAACCATCAGAAGGAAGAGAAATTTACATTTATTGAATAAATAATTTGTACTTGGGTTTGTATCAGTCGGTTTCACACATCTCATTTTATTTCTATACCCACAAAAAATAGAAGGTGAGGACTATTTTCTTCATATTGAATGTGAAGAAACCATGGCTGGGAGAAATAAATAAATCAGTTAAGGTTGAATATATATATATTTAATGGAAAAGCTGGAACTTGAAATCAGATCCACCTGATTTAAAGATTTATCTCACTTGATGAAAGTGTTAATTCCCTTGAAACAAAAGATCTCAGTCTCCCCCTCACTTATCTGGACTTAGAATATTCTGGCATACTTTTGGCACACAGTGAATAGACTTTTTTTTTAAGATTTTATTTATTTGAGAGAGGGGGAGAGAGTCGGGGCAGGGGCAGCAGGAGAGGGAGAGAGAACTCAAGCAGACTGTGTGCTGAGCAACGCAGGGCTCAATTCCAGGACCCAAGATCATGACTTGAGCCAAAGTGAAGGGTTGAACGCTTAGGGACGCCCGGGTGGCTCAGTGGGTTAAAGCCTCCGCTTCGGCTCAGGTCATGATCTCAGGGTCCTGGGATAGAGCCCTGCATCAGGCTGTCTGCTCAGCAGGGAGCCTGCTTCCTCCTCTCTCTCTACCTGCCTCTCTGCCTACTTGTGATCTCTGTCTGTCAAATAAATAAATAAAATCTTAAAAAAAAAAAAAAAAGAGTTGAATGCTTAACTGACTGAGCCACCTGGGTCCCCCAACAAGCAAATATTAAAAGAAAAGAATTTTCCACAAGATGGTCCATAGGTCACAACTGGAGAAACTGTTAAACACTATGAAGTCAGTGTTTATTTTTTATTTCTTGTTTTTTTTGTCCACTTTTATTAAGATATAGTTGACACATAATATTGTATAGGTCGAATGTATACAACATGATGATTTGGTGTATGTATATATTGCGGAATACCTGCCAGAACAAGGATTATTAACATATGCATCACCTCATACAGTTACTATTATGTGTGTGTGTGTGGTTTTATATGTTTGATCTGTTTTTTAACCTACTTTGAAGAATGGCTAATGCCATTGTGGGATATCAGACATTATAATGGCATTCCTATTCTTTTCTTTTTTCAAGATTATTTATTTGACAGGGAGATAGAGAGAGAGCACAAATAGGCAGAGAGGCAGGTAGAGAGAGAGGGAGAAGCATACTCTCCGCCCAGCAGGGAGCCCAATGCGGGGTTCGATCCCAGGACCCTAGGATCATGAGCTGAGCTGAAGGCAGCTGCCTTATTAACTGAGTCATCCCAGCACCCCTATAATGGCATTCCTATTCTGTTTTACATGCTAGGTCATCAAAATTTGAAATGTACCCTAATAAAGACAATCTCTCACTGGTCTTATTTCAGAGTAAATATACAACTAAAAACCTCTTGATCTAGTACAGCACAAACTATTATTTCTAATTGAAAAATATGTGTTTCCAATCTTTATTTAAAAATAAAATATTAAACTTTGAGAAGGAGTGGAAAAAGCTCTACTGTTGCTTTCTTTCCCAACTTACTATGTATACTCAGGAAAGTCATTCAAGCTCTCTGTTCTTTGAACAAATCGAGTTTGTTAACCTAAGCTTAACTAATTCAAAGGACCAATGAGAACCAGTTAGGTTTCTTTAAGATTTATTTTTCTGGTATCCAAAAAATGTCACGTTTTAAAATGGAGCACATTCGTGTTTACTACCATTTGCCTTTTCCATCTATTATGCAATTCATATTATTCCTTTATTTTCTCAATTTGCCTTCTACTCTATCCCTACACTGTCTCTATCTTACTCTGCCCCCTCATTCTCTCCACCTTTAAAGAGGGCTTCCAGTAGTACCATTTTTATTCCCTTCTTAATTTACTTTTCACCTAGAAATCTTCCTGAAATTTAAGTTTGGTCATGTCATTCCTCTACAGAGTCGCTTTACAGACTAAACTGTGGGCAAAATTAGCCCAATTTCCTTAGCAAGGCACCATGCACCCTGTGTTACCTGTCTCCCAGTCTTGTACTCCAGCCTCACCTGGTTCCATTGGCCCACACAACCTTCTATTCCAGAATGCTGAAACCACCTGCAGACTGGAAAAGCTACTTTCTTCTATGCTCTGGCCCCTTTGTGTGTAATGGATACAGTTTGGATTTGGTCTCACTAACTTTTCCCTCCATTCTATATTTACTTTCTCAGTCAACTCAAGTGCTGCTTCTCTCAGAAAATCATCTTGAACCCAGTTTATGTCTCCTCTCTACCTCACTACTAGTCTTGTTTCTCTGTATAACTCTAATAAAGCAATTTTCAATGTTATTATTAGTCATTACTTTATCTCCTTCACTAGACCATGATCATTTCAAACTTAGAGACTTGCTTTTCATTTTTGCAGCTCCCATTCCTCATAAGTAGATGGATAAAAGACTGAAGTAGTTAATAAATTATAAGAAAGATCAAAGTTATGCTATTTATCACTGAAATAATAGGTACTGAAAACTTTCTATTTAATTTTGGGGTAGATACTTTGCCTGTGTATCTATTTACAGGTGTTGCCTGTATATCTATTTACAGGTGACTTCCTTGAAAAATAGCAAATACTTTAAACCCAAAACTGAAGCCTTATTTAGAAAAAGATCTGTGGGAGGACGGATCAACTGACCATTTGGTAATGCTCAACTGATGTCAGGAAATGATAATTCCCACAACATTATACATTAATATGAGTTATAGCATCTAAGCTTAGTTTATCATCTTACTCTGTCCTATGAGATGGATTTCATCACATTTTGCCTCATCTAGTATCTTCCTTATTGAGTGCTCTTCCTGTTTTTTTCCTTTTATTTATATATTATCATGGTCCTTTAAAACCCCAACAAGAATAAACAGGCCAAAAAACTCAAAGGGCCTTTCTTGGACTATAGGATACATTGTAAATCCTTAACAGGGCGTAATGATTCTTCATCATGTAATTTTCAACATACCATGACATTTCCCCTTCCATACTGTTTCTCATTATGAACCTAACAGTAGACTGATCCCAAACTCTATCTATCCCAAGACCAGGGAAATTATTTACCTTTATGCTTACTGGTCTCTTTGCCTTAGATCCCTCTTTTACACTTGTTGAATGACAAATCATCCAGATGTACAATTATTTACTTATTTTTATTTGTCATGCTTATAAAATGCTTTGAAACATAAGCAACTGTTCATGTTTGGATAGATTCCTAGAACTGGAGTTAGTGAATAAAGAAATATACTACTTGTAAGGTTGGTAGACATTATCAACCTGATTTTTGGAATAGTTACATCAATTTACACAACTGAAAGCATTTCATGGGAATGCCAATATCAACACAAGTTTGCACTTAATATTAAGAGTTTTAATTTAAAATCCTTGCTAGATTTGCTAGATGAGAAATTGTAATTTTTTTAAATAATGAATTTTTAGAGAATGAGATAAGCATTTTAAGACAATGTTCTAAAATTTAAAATAGTTAACACTTATTTCCATTAAAAAAAAATCTCTTCTAGGTAAAATCTTCTCATCTGGTGGCACCTGGGTGGCTCAGTGGATTAAGCCTGTGTCTTCAGCTCAGGTCATGATCTCAGGGTTCTGGGATTGAGCCCTCATCAGGCTCTCTGCTCAGAGGGGAGCCTGCTTCCCCCTCCTCCTTTGCCTGCCTCTCTGCCTACTTGTGATCTCTCTCTCTGTCATATAAATAAATAAAATCTTTAAAAAAAATTCTTCTCATCCAAGGAATTATATGACTGGGGGAAAAAAGTTAGAGCTTTACTTCAGATCACAATCCATAATGAAGTCCATATTTGGCTTTAAGTTAAATTTTAAAAATAATAAGAAATTATAAATAATTATAATAAAATGGGAATTCTGATTTTTCCTTAGAAAAAAGATTTTATGATTAATATCAATGGAAATCACAAAGGTAGTTTTATATAAGCTATAAAATTTCATAAATTCAAAATATGAATAAATATTAAGTAAAAACATGGAAGAACTTCAATGGAGTGAATATCGCATATGCAATGGAACTATCCCTAAAGTAGTAAGTGGGTATTTTAATCAAAACAAACTTTTAAAAATCTTTCTAATGCCTTGGATCTGGCTCACTACTAGAAACTTCACTGTTTATAGTTAACATTTGAGTTAAGGACAAACATATTCTCTGGGATAGTGAAGAGGAAACAATCAAGGCCATTTTATGAACACACTGAAAAGCAGAAATATTTTTTTCTTTCCCAGAAAGAGTCTATTTTGCTATACGAATTAGCATTCATAGGTCAAGAGGATGATTTAAAGTTTGCCCTAAATTACCCACTGGTGGAGAATCAAGAATTGATTGAGTCATAAAATGCACTGTATCAGTCAAGGGAAGTCAATTCCTCCATCTTTTTCTTTTTTAAAACATATTATCCCTTCTTTTAGGAAGCTAGATGATCATAAAATAATAAACATTTTTATCTTATTGCTTTAGTTTCCTGAAGAGATGTATGTCTTTACTACAGTTGTTCCTAATAATACAAACTCAGATTTTACAGACACTCCTATCTGAGAAGAATTCCTGTCTCTTTGCATTCCATATTTTCTTTATGTTATTCAGTGTCAACTCTATACATATTTGATAAATTTGGAGAAAGTATACTTCTTGTTCATATCAGACAGTGAGAATTTACTTTTCTAGTCAATGGCCATGGCTATTAGGAAATGTAGTGACAATCGCTTCTCAGCCTTTTGGCTAAGATCAAGTGTAGGAAATGTAGTGACAAATTTAATTTTCAACTATGACACTTAAACAATATGTGCGTTAGCAACATATTAAGCTTTATAGTTTATGCATTTCTTTACTATATTTTCCAACTAACACTTAGAAAAACATTTTTAAATAATAGGCCTATATTATCATCATCACTGGACAGTGGAAAAATGATGTTTAGGTATTTATCCAATATTATGCTTCTATTAACTACCAGGAACCCAGCTCTTTGACCCCCAGTATCTAGGGCATTTCACCATACTGCTCTTCATATTTCTGTATTTTCTTTTTTAGTTGTAAGGGTTTAAATGACCTTTACTTATATATGACTCTCTTACATATTACTTTTGAAATTCAGTATATGATAATACATGCACACAAACCACATTTTTCTTAAGTCCTACATTAATTTGTTCACTCTGTAAATAAATAGCATAGACCTCAACATATCAATTTTGGTGCTAGATCCTGAAGACACAGGTTAAATAAACATACTGGGACTTCCAGCTTGCCTAGAGCTTAGTGTCCACATATACAGAGATGTCCAATACTTAATACATGTAAAAATCACCTGAGCACTGTGATCATTCCAATTTTAGTATATGTGCTACTGAAGCGAGCACCTGAGCACTGTGATCAAATGCACATTCTGACTCAGCAGGTCTCGTACAAGTTCTAAGATTCTGTATTTTTTTTTTTTAAAGATTTTTTATTTATTTATTTGAGAGAGAGAGACAGTGAGAGAGAGCATGAGCGAGGAGAAGGTCAGAGGGAGAAGCAGACTCCCCATGGAGCTGGGAGCCCGATGCGGGACTCGATCCCGGGACTCCGGGATCATGACCTGAGCCGAAGGCAGTCGTCCAACCAACTGAGCCACCCAGGCGTCCCATAAGATTCTGTATTTTTAACAAGCTTCCAGGTGATACCAACACTGGCAGTTCAGAATTACAATTTGAGTAGCCAGATTTACTTATATAAACATATATACAAACATAGGTAGGTAGATAATTTTAATTGATCTCTCATTGCTAGTTTTGTATTTTTAGAAAAAATATATGAACCGAAAAGGAAATTAGGAGGGAGCTGGTCAACCATGGCAGGAACTAAGGATGATGACCAAGAAAGGAGAAACCAAGCAAACAGAAGATGATGATGTAGGCTAGAGGGAAGATGGGGACAGGATAGCACAAAGAAAAGAATAAATGAACAAAATTAAATTTGGAATTCCAACTAGCCCAAACAGAAAATGTGTTTTATAGTTCTTAGTTAACTATTTCTTAATCACTTAAGTCATACTTCTGATTCCTAGTACCTCTGTTTAAGCACAGTGAGGAGCCCCAGATGATGGTTAAAAAATAAGTTACCAGTTGCAACTGTTAATGAATTCCTTCCTCAGAAGATTCCACATAATGTCAAAGGTAGTACAGAGGCGGACCAAGTTTACTTTTATCAGAGTGGACATAGCCTCTCTTCTACAAGAAACAAGTAAAAATGGGATGCCTGACATTTCCTACAATCACCAGATAACCCAGAAAAAGGAAAGTACGCACAATCATTTTCCCACACCAAAGTGGGGTTGAGAAGATTACGGAAGATAGAATGAGGGTTTGTTCTCCATCATCTCTCATTATCAATATTAAGAAATACCTGAATATTTTTGTCATTAAAAAAATCACTATTGCTAAACTTATAAAATTCTTGAGCATAGACAGCACAAATATTAGAATGTATTATAACATAAATTCACATGGGAGTAAATTATCTGAAAAAAATTGAAAAATAACTTCAGGAGAATTTAAAAGCACTTTAAATATTGTTTTCCAAAGTCCAAAACAATTTTCACTGCTTAGTGTTAAGATATACACTGTTATAATAATTTTACAACTATACAAAGTTTAAAAAAAGATTTAAAGGATACTTTTAAACAAATTGTTTTTGTTTAAAAGTAGGTTTCTAAACCTATTTTTCTTTGTCTATGATGATATGGAAATGATATATATTGTCTTCTAAACTAAATTCTTGAAATTCTACAGCATACTTTTAGGTATGTCCATGTGGAATAAACAGGACAGATATTTTGTAGAGCAATTCTATCACTTGTGGACTCTGTGAGTAGGGGAATTGTGGATGAAGTTTAGATGAAGAGATGTAGTTTATACAATAATCTCAGTTTCTAAATTAGTGAAGTAAAGCACAGAAAGAAGTCCAACTTCAATGAATAACATTACTGTGAACTCTGCTTGGACTTGAACTCTATACTGGGTAAGGCTTTTCCTATGCAGCACTGATTTTCTCTCTCCAACAGTGAGCATATGTCAAGCCTCCCAAATACAAAATATATACATTCATATCAATAGGATAATTTCTCTAATGCTTACCAATTTTTAATGTAGTGATGAAGAGTCTAGTGATATTCTTCTTGTTCATGGGATATTAAAAAGAGCGACTGGAATGAAATCTGGCTCAGAGAAAGTGCTATTCAAACTATTCCACAGACTGTGTGTCAAGTGTAAAAGTAGGCCCGGATATCCTACAGTGCAACTATAGAAGAAGTCACAGGCTCTTTAGAGTGACTGGAATATTGTTCTGTATCTTGTAAGGTGATTGAGTCTATATATGGCTTAGCTAATTCTGTAAGGTATGTAATGTAGCTGTTCAGTATGTTCTGGTTAGCGTATGTCAGGCTGTCAAGACAGTTCATGGCACTATACTAATGTCTTGTAATGCCCTACGGTATCTTCTTAGAATGTACTGTGTGTGACATCCGAAGATTTGTTACCTATCTAGAGTTCTTCTGGAATATTTCAAAGACTTCATGTAAAATTCTGAGTTTGAACAGTCTCATTCAGTACAGGAAGCATACCTCATACTCTCTTTCAAATATTTTCTATCATTCTGCATAATTTGAAGTACCAATGCTGGCCAATGAAATATTTTAGATTTTACCATGTGTCTTTAGAGACTTCTCATTTCAGTGATTATTCAGAGACAGGCCTCCTGCAAGAAGGAATGTAATGTGAAGATAATCATTCTGTACTTGAATTCCACTCATGACTGGCCCATGGTTGGCACTCATAAAGTTGTGTTTTTTTTTTTTTTCTTTTAAGATTTTATTTATTTATGTGACAGAGGGAGACACAGCAAGAGAGGGAACACAAGCAGGGGGAGTGGGAGAGGGAGAAGCAGGCTTCCTGCCGAGCAGGGAGCCCGATGGCAGGGCTCAATCACAGCACTCCGTGATCAGTACCTGAGCCAAAGGCAGATGCCTAATGACTGAGCTACCCAGGCGCCCCTGGCACCCATCAAGTTTTGTTGCATGAATGAAATAATGTAGTAAGTTACTAGTCCTTTTGAGAAAATAATTTAATGTAATGACAGTAAGAATAATACCAAACAGATGTATTTCAATGGGTAGAACTGTAGTTAATGTGGCACTTGGATGGGAGAAGAATTTGAGAGAATCATTTGTGAAGGCCTCTCAATGTCCTGGTTCTAGAAATACCAGTACAAAGGAATGTCTCACAATTTAAAAATCACATACATTTTTCCTTCTTTGGTCTATACACAAAATTAAAATAATGTTAGAAGTGTAACAGTAGCCAACTGAGTATTTGGAATGTCTTCTTTTTATTAATTAATAAAATAAAGCTATCATTAGGCCTAAAATTGTACTTCTCTTTTCTTAAAAATGCCCTAGATACAGATTTTATTTGAAGAGAAGAAGAGCTTATCCCAGACAGGAAAAGAGAATATTGGAGATAAAATTATACATCCCACAGAACATTCTTTCTGTATAGATCCCAGCCTGGGCCAACTCCACAGATACAGAAGCACATAAAAGAAAGTCATAGTCTCCTCTGGTTTTAGGTGGCAGATTCAGAGAATTCAAAATGCCTATATCCAGAGAAGTAGGTCTAATGAATAATATTAAAATACTATTTCCCTTCCTGCCATCTGTGACAACATGGATTGAGATTGAGGATACTCTGCTGAGTGAAGTCAGAGAAACACATTGTATATGGCTTAATGTGGACTCTGTTACTTAAGAACATTTCACTGTTATTAAAAAAATAATATATATATATATAATGCATACACACATATATAATGCACACACACACATATTTAAAATGCAAACACACACATAGATTTTACAAATAAATTCAGTATTTTATCAGTTATTAGAGAATCTAAACTAGGCTTTAACTTATTTTTCTATCTTTCTCTTACTTAAAATATCACATTGACCAGAGCTTTTATTTTGTGTAATGTTCCAATGAAGCCAACATTTAATTTAATTGATTAATTCATGATACAAACTGCCACTAAAGGAATCTATTTTTTAGGAGAGAAAAATGCATGGTGTGTGTGTGTGTGTGTGTGTGTGTGTGTGTTTGTAGTTATGAATAGCTACCATTATATGTGCAAACACACAAATAGGCACTTTTCACAGAAAAATTTTAAAATACTTATGTGGGGTCTTAAAAATAGCATTCTCCAAAATCATATTCACAGGACAATATGCCACGTATATATGCCATGCCCTCTTCCCGCAGTACTACAACTGCTTGGAAGAATAGGTAACTGTTGGCATATAATAATGCACTGTACATCATTATGCAAAAAAAAAAAACAAAAAAAACCCAGCATTTTAGTTCTATAAGTCTATTTATATTATATTTTATTTCTATAAAGTCCTTTTGAAAAAACTAAAGATGAGGCTTAAAGTTTAATTAATGTGAAATGAAGATTTTCTCTACAAGTAATGCTTTAGTTTATTAAGTTAGAGGTCAGGTTGAATGTAATACCTAGATGAACCTGATCCTTGAGGGGTCACTAGACTAATCGGTGCAGTCCAGGCATGATGTACCTCTCTTAACAAACTTAGTAATAGGAGAAGTGGAAAACAAATAAACAACCTGAGAACACAAGCTATACATGCAATCAAATTACCAAAAGTATCTATAGATATGCAGATACAGACACAGTACATTTCTAAGAAGGTGAGAAACTTGAAAGATTCTAAAGATTGTTACTAAAATTTATAACAACTTCAACCAGGTTGATATGGGTGGGAGACTATTGCAAGGATTGAGGCTCTGATGGAGTTTTACAGGAAAAATCCTTCAAGGTGTTCTAGGGTAAAAGAGATGTGTATAATAATGAATGGTCAAACATACGTGGGGAAGGAAAAGGTATTTAGCACATAGATGATGAGACAAAACTCCGTGAGAAAGATAAGAGCTTCAGAAAGGACTGAAGTTTGGTATAATGATATGTCATTGAGGACTATTGTGTCTAGGAGACTCAAATGAATGAACTCCCTAAATAGCTATGATAAAACCAAGATTGTTTTCCGGCAGAGATTTTATTTCTAATCATGAGCGGACTCTTGCTAAGTTTTCCTCATAAAATCAGAAACCTTATCCTAACCTAAAATCAGAAACATTTCCCTAATACATACTTTAATCTAAAATATTCCAACTTCTATTTTTGGAAGCTAGTAAAATCCAGGAGGAAAAGAAAATAAAAATAATTATGGTGATAATTTTCATGTTTTTCATTAAGATGGTTTTCCTCATTTTTGAAGGGATTGGTCATTATTTTGTTCTTGTTAAATAAGTTTTAAAAATAATTATAGCTTAGAAAAGTATAAATAACTTCTTGAAGTTCTATTCCTAAAAACAGTCCACCATTTGCTCAATACCAATTTGTTCAAATATCATTTGCTCAAATACCAGTAAGTGACTTGTAACAGATAGATAACAAAGTTCTGGAGATATAATGTATAACATAGTGATTATAGTGAATAATACTGTAGTACGTATTTCAAAGTTACTAAAATACTAGGTCTTAATTGTTCTTATTATAAGAAAGAAATGGTAATTATGTGAACTGACAGAAGTATTAAGACTACAGTCTTAATTTCAGAATCAGAAATGGGGCTGAACCCAGTAAGTTATATATAGATACCAAGGTTTAAGCTATATAGAGCCCAGGGTTAAAGCTTAGAGGGATATAAGAACAAGGAGTCAGTGACATGCAGATCCAGTATTAAACTTCAAAATTCTTTCCTTTACATTGGAATTAATTTCTATTTCTGTAAAATCTTTACTTCATTTTTCCTAACCTCTGATTTTGTCTCTTCAGAAATTTTAGAAGCCTTGTTTTTTTTTTTTTTTAAATTATATATTTTTTAATTTGTCAGAGAGACAGAGAGCACAAGCAGGGCGAATAGCAGGTAGAGGGAGAAGCAGACTCCCCGCTGAGCAGAGAGCCTGTGGGACTCCATCCTATGACCCTGGGATCATGACCTGAGTTGAAAGCAGCCATTTAACCTACTGAACCACCCAAGCATCCTAGCCTTCCTTAGTTTTTCTTCACAACAATCTTCACAGTCTTCAATATTTGGAGCTCATTACCTCCATTTCCAGTGTCATTCCCTAATTAAATATTTCCCTCCTTTTTAGAGAAAATTTTGTTTGTACATCTTCATGTTGACAGAGACCCTCTCCCCCAACCACAACTCAGTCCAATCAATTTAAGAGTTCAGGTTTATAAAGGCTCAGCTGGATCTACAATCAATCTTTGATTCTGCTTCCAACTGAGAAAAGGTAAAACAATAAAGTAAAATGTTTATAGTTATATTCATTGTTATTCACCTGGTAGTGTTCTATTATAATAATTTTTCATGGCTATTATAGTTTTATGGAAAAAATAGCCTATTTATGGTTAATACTTATATAATTAATTACATTTATTTTAAAGACTATATTTCAAAATAGTTCATTCAAGATCTATACTTTCACAGGCTGACTTCCAGCATAACCTCAAGACTCCAGACCATCAACAGAGCAAATTGGTATACCTTCCTGTCTATCTTCACATTGAAATATTTCATATTCAACATACATACTTCATTCATTCAGCAAATTTTCCCGAAGAACTAAAACAAGCCAAAACATATGTCTCGATGCATGAACTGGAAATGGAAAGCTAATATCTACGTTGTCATCACAATCCCATTTCTATTGCTTTGTTTCTTTCAGTTCATCTAAAGTTAACCAAACACATGACTCATCAAACATCTGCTGACCATCAATGAAAAACAGGTATGTTTAGTTATGTGAGAAAAAGCAAAAACCAAAATATACTATCATACACAAATACCACATATAAAGAATAATGCAGGCAATTTGGTGCAAGATATCAAATGTAAACTTGTTTATATATTTTTTAAAAACTTTATAAACTTGTCATATTCTCAGAATCTAATAAATAATTGTCATTAAAAGGGTAAAATTACTTATATCTATTACATCATTACACAGAAATGTTCAAATGTAATTTATTGTATGTAAAAAGGATTAAAAATATCAATTAAGTGGATTGAATGAATTAATCCATTCACCAATATAAAAATTAACTAATAATTAACTAATAAATAACCATTAACTATATTAGTGAATGAATTAATATTAAATTAATGACATAAAGAAAAACTATTAATAAAAGTCATTTTCCTGTGTATTAAGTCTAATATAATTATCATTTGGCAAAAAAAAAAGCTATTATGAATCTTACTGCTATAATAAGATACAATAATTTCCTTTCTTTTCAGTGATACAGTAATTTTAATTTTATATCCCAGGGTAAACGTAAATTTGGATACTACACAGAAAAACTTATCATAAATAAGTATTTGAACTTTCAATAATCCTTAACATTAATATTAGAATTATACTAGAATTATACGTTTCTGTCAGTTTTCTATACCTCAGTAAAACATCTTGGAATAAACTACAATCTTAGGAACAGAAGAAAGCTCACCTTATTACAAAGTTGTGACTGTCAATCTCCTTTCCACATTCACTATCTAGCAGAATGCCAGAATTTCCAACAACTGCACAGGTCTTAAATCTGCGATTTTTCATTGGTGAGACTTCAGGTAGGAGGCTGTGAAGATCCTGAGAAATATTTAATGTCCTGCGCCTGTCTAGCACATAGTGTATGACATCACCAGGCTTAAAACTGCTCTTGACCACTGAGACATCTCTTTCCGCATCTAGGAAACGAAGAATGTTCTTCCTATATTGAAATACAAGCAAAGTTTTCCATTAATGACAACATATCCACGAGATGGTACTATCATGTACAAAATAAGATATGAGAAAATGTAAACTGAACATTACTAATCTTAAATTGTAAGGTGATACTTAAACCAACCAATTAAATAGATTCTACTGATACTGAATTTGTTCTTAAAAAATCACTTTCATAGAGTTTCTCAACGATTGGTAAATAAATATAGTATATAGTATATACATCTATTTATAGAGTGAAAAAAGATACAGAAAATATATTTGGGTATAGCCACTGTGGAAAACAGTATGGAAATTCCTCAAAAAATTAAAAACAGAACTATTTTACAACCCAACAATCACATGACCAAGTATTTACCCAAAGGATACAAAAATACTGATTCATAGGGTCGCATACACCCCAAAGTTTATAGCAGCACTGTTAGAAATAGTGAAATTATGGAAAGAGCCCAAATGTCCATCAGCTGACGAATGGATAAAGAATGGATAAAGAGATGTGATATACACACTCAACCATCAAAAAGAATGAAATCTTGCTATTTGCAGCAACGTGGGTGGAGCTAGAGTATATTATGCTAAGCAAAATCCATCAGAGAAAGACAAATAGCATACGATTTCACTCCTATGTGGAATTTAAGGAACAAAACAGATGAACATATGGGAAGAGAAAAAAAGAAAAAAAGAGAGACTCTTAACTATAAAGAACAAACAGGGTTTCTGGAAGGAAGGTGGGCAGGAGATGGGCTAAATGGGTGATGGGTATTAAGGAAGGCACTGATTGTGATGAGCACTGGGTATTATCTAAGTGATGAATCACTAAATTCTACTCCTGAAACCAGGATTATACTATACGTTAACTAACAAGAATTTAAATAAAAACTTGAAGAAAAAAAATAAGAAAAATTAGTTTATTAAATAAAATGAAAATACCATGATTTGGCTTTGCATAACTAGATATTCTGCTAGCTTTAATTAATTCTCTATAATAATTTTGTTTTGTTTAATATTGTCTAGTTAAGGTAAACAGAAATAACTCAAAGTGGTTTGGAATCATATCTTACTTAATTCTATTAAAAGGATTAAATTCCCTAATACGTTTATACACATTAATCCAAATCATGTGTATATTACAATTATTTGAAGAAGAGTTAAAACTATACGATCTGAAAGTTTCCTTTGAAGCTCAAGAATCAGGAAGAAAAATGGGTATGTTAGAGGAAAAAAAATGGATAGACAGAACACCACACTATGCCTGGCAGAGACAGCTAATTGTTCCTTAGTGTTCTTCCTTCCAGTCTTCCTTTTAGTATTTGTATCTTCTAAGTTTTACTGAGGCACATGAATCTTCAACTAGAAAATTTCCATTTATATACCCAAGTGCATCTGGGTTTGGTCATGTGAGTTTTCTTACATGGGATATGAGTAGATCATGTGCATGGCTATACAAGAGAGAAATAAACTTCCAACTTGCTTGAACTATAGTATTTTAAAATATCACTCTCTTTTGTTATGGAAGCTTAGCCTATCCCACACATGATAAAAAGAAACCAATAACATATGTGAGATGTTGAATAAACAAGTAGGTAAATGCTAAGTTAGATGGTGGAAAATGAAAATAAAGATATAGCTAGTTAGAAAGCTAGCGACCTTGGCATTATATAGCAAAGCACTTAATAAAATGATTGTCTGAAGTAATTTGGAAGTCAAATCCTATATCTAATAAGCCTGTTGCTCTTGGAGACATGGTTAAAAAGTGTTTGTATGCTGTTTCATGTTAGTTGCCCCTTCTAGCAAGGCACTAAAAAAGCAAAGTCAGGAATGAAACAGCCAAGTTGTAGGTTCAGAAGGTAGGAATGTCTCTGGCAATAAATGGCCTGTATGTAAACTGTGTGTAGACTGTGTGAAAGTGTGGAAACTGAGACCTCCAAAATGTTTTTAATACCCCAGTTAGCAAGAAATAAAACCACAGATCAGAGTCATTCCAGGAGCAAGAGTCATTGCCTTCCCACTGAAGTTTATAGATTCAAGTAAGTTAGGCGGAAAATGAAGGGAGAAAAGGGTTAGGCTAGAACAGGGAGAGTCAGAGACTGAATAACTATTCAGGTGAAATCTTTGGGTGCAGTTACTTATCCCAGGAATGAAGTATAAGGAAATGGCCCAGGAGCCTACTAAGTTTTTGAGGGAATTATATAGCCAAAGAAACTATGAGCCTGCCTACAAAAGTCTGAGACCACCTCATTCTCCAGCGACCAAACACATACCAGTTAGAAGCAATCTGGGAAAACCCTCTCCAGACTAGAGATTGGATATTATTTACAGAAGTGCTCTTATTGTAAGCTTGTATTTCCAGAGTGTTAAAAACAATACCATTAATAAAACATTTAAGATACGACAGACATTGTTTCCTTTAGTACTGTTACTATTTAAGCTCTATCCATTCATAAATTTTAGTACTGAGACAATATGACCTACTCACATTATTCCACCAAAAGGGCAATTCTCCCAGTCCCAGGTACAAGCCAGAAACATGGCTAGCAAGAAGAGATGGAAAATAAGTCAACTATTTCTTTTTTGTTTATTTTGGTTTGCTTTAAATAGGTCCCGGTTTAATTTGTAGTCTTATTAGAAAACCAGTTGGCTGAAAACTTTGGCCAGGTTTGATACATAAGAGATACATCCATTAACTCTCATAAGGGATACATAAGGGATACATCCATTAACGCTTTGGAAAAGAAAGTATTTTTTTTGAATTTTTTTCTTCAATCAGAATATCAGGTTCGTTAAGTAGAATTTATACAGGAAAGCTTGTGTAAATGCCTACAGATGAAATTTAAAAATTAATAGTAATACTATCAGGCACCATAACGGTTCATCTTAACAAAGTACAGATTACATATGAAAACAATTGCCAGGGAAATCAACTTTCAGGTGTATGAACAGCAGAAAACTGACAAGTCTTGCCTTATGGTAAGCACATTTAGTTCTTCACAAAAGTTAAGCAGCACCAGGAACAGCAATCCATAGAAACTTCTGTATCTACTTATTAACTACCATTTGTTTGGGGGAAAAAATTTAGCAATGCCTGACACCTGTATTTCAAAAAATAATCTCATTTCCTGTGGAAATGACAAGGCTGGCTCTAAAATAAAAACTGCACGGATGTGGTCAAATCACCAAACTAGCTGGTATTATCATTTTCCTTTGAACATAGTTTAAAGTGTGCCTTTTAGATACTTGAAGTTGTAACTTGCAAGCAGTGAAATGTTTACAAGTATGAGGCGAATAGACCAGAGATTCAGATTTGGAAGAAGACTCTTTAACTTGGAAATCCAAAAGGGAAAATCCCTTTATTCACAAAACAAGTTAACACTTCTATGCTTGTCAACTGATGGTACAAGGGACTTTCCAATAATAGCATCTTTGCTGTCTTAAAGAAATTTAGCAGCAAAATATTTTAAACACAGGTCTTCGACATTCCTGAGTATAAGAGAACATCTTTAATGTGTTCACTCTTAGAGAAAATTGATACTAAAATGTAAAACGTGGACAACAAGAGTTCAGCGAAATTTCAGGGACACCTGGGGGGCTCAGTTCGCTAAGTGTCTGCCTTGGCTCAGGTCAAGATACCAAGGTCAGGGATTGAGCCCTGTGTAGGGTTCCCTACTCAATGGGGGAGCCTGATTCTCCCTCTCCCTCTGTTCCTCCCTGGGATCATGCTCTCTCTTGCTCTCTCTCAAAAAAATAAATAAAATCTTTAAAAAGAAAAAAAGAAGTTGAGCAAAATTTCTAAAGATACCACATTGCCTAACTCTTGAGATAAATGACATAATTATTAAATGCAGATAATACTATGTATTCTTCCAATATTGTTTTTATAGGCTCAATGATTGTTTATTCTGTTAGAGCAGTATTTGCATTTTTAAACTGAAAGAAGGGTAAAAGGAAACCTTGAATGTTTCCAGTATGTTCTTTTTCTTATACTGAACTAAATTTCAGTTTCCATGTTAGGGTTTACATCTATGCATGGAATATTATTTGAGCTAAGATTCCTAGTATAAGATTCAAGAAAAACTGAAAATAATTAAATGAGTGAGCAATATTGTGGCTTCAATGCTTAACATTTTTTTGGAAACAGTAAAGAAAGGTTAGGGTCTTTTTTTTTTTTTTTCCCCTCCCTAGCAAGCTGTAGTGATTTTTTATTTTATTTTTTAAAGAATTTTAGTTATTGGGGCACCTAGGTGGCTCAGTGGGTTAAAGCCTCTGCCTTCGGCTCGGGTCATGATCCCAAGGTCCTGGGATCGAGCCCTGCATCGGGCTCCCTCTCTCTCTCTGCCTACTTGTGATGTCTGTCAAATAAATAAATAAATAATTTTTTTAAAAAAAGAATTTTAGTTATTGAGAGATAGATAGAAAACATGCACAAGCATAGGGAAGAGGAAAGGAAGAGGGAGAGGGACAAGCAGACTTCTTGCTGAGCACAGAGCCCAACTCAGACTAGATCTTAGGAACCCTGGGATCAAGACCTGAGCCCAAGGCAGACACCTAACGAACTGAGCCACTGAGGGACCGCTAGGCATTTTTTAGATTATAGATGTAATGGACTATAAAAAGTTCTGTAGATTTGTTTAGTTGTTATTCACACTGTAGGCATATGAAAAAAAGAAAACTAGTGCTTAAATATAATTAACTAAATGTCATTGGAAGCATGAAAAACTTTCAGTGAACTGAATAATATTTTCAGAATCACCAAGAAGAACATGTATGCTTTTGCTCAGATAACTGACATAAGTGAAGAGAGTAAACAAAATTATTTCAAAATGAGAGATAGAAAGGAAATTCAGTTTAATTTCTGGTTTCTAAAGAAACATGAATCAACCAAAGCTAAAGTTTAATATTCAGGCTGTCTCAATACTAGTTTTCCTGATAAGGGAAGATGTCATTACCAGATATTTAAAGCAAGGGGTTGTGTTTTCTGTGTGTGACTGAAAAGAAGGATATGTTATTGGTCTTTAACTGTCATTCTGTGGGCAAAAAGTAACTTTTGAAACACTATTAATAAGCAAAAATCTAAATTCAGCAAATGTTTTAAGGTTAAAGATAACTGAAAGAATCTGAAAATATATTTCACTTTCAGTGAGACTAAAAATCTTAGTCATAAAGATTATTTTTTGTTAGGCAATGCTGGTTTAAACTGAAAGGCTGGTTGAGACTGTTCAACTAACAGGAACAGATTCTATACAGAAACTTTTCAACTGAATTTTCAACTAGAACTTCCCTTTCAACATCACACATCACTTGAAATAGCAGCTGCAGAGTTCCAGAGAATTAATTTACTAAACATTGTTTTCACTTGTGAAATGTTAAATATAGCTAACCTATCACCAGGTGCCACTCTTTCTTCTCTGTAGGTTTCTTGTCAACAACAAGCATACGTGCTGCGGCAACTAAAATTTAATCTAAATGACACTGTTGACTCCATCAGCGAGCATTGTTAAGACAAATCTTACAGCTGGGATGCATCACAAGTTGAGAAGCAAACTGGGTTATGATACGTATATTAGGAATCAGGTTTTGCACACTTTGGACTTTAGACCAAAATCGCCAAATCAATTCAATTGTTACTAACGTGGTTTACTAAAAAGAAATTGAAAAAGGTTTAAGAAGCGCCAAGCGTTTCATTACGCCTACAAAAAAGCAGAGAGAACACACAATTTTTTGTCTCAAAGATTATTTTCGCAAGGCAACATTCTTCAAAGCACTGGAAGAACATAACCTGTAGCTTGTTAGGGCTTCTGAGCTTAGGGTCTCAGCTGTTACAGAAAGATATTCTAGTATCAAAGAAAAATCATACGCAGCCAAATGAAAAGGCAAAATGCTCTCAAAATGCTTGAAGAAAAGCATTTCTTTTAGTTTAATTTACTCCGCAGAAGGCCATTTGGTTATTTGACCCAGAATTCAGTAGTACTGGATGAATAATATATTTTATTATTTTGGAGCAGAAAAACTCTCCACTCTGTGTACTTCATAAGGCTACATTTTTAGGATTAATATAGAGTCCTCCAGGAAATTTATTTCATGATAAGAGCTTTGGTTCTAGTTAGGCCTAGCTCTGAAGCTTGACTCTGCCACTAACAAGTTACGTGACCCAAGATGTTCTCCTCTGGCTACTTACTGAACAAAGTAAGTAGAAGAAGTGCATGTGGACCTTTCCTTAAAGTAAATCCATGCCTGCAACAGCAAGTTCTTTTTGGTAGGTAAGCGTGTATAAATTAGCGATTATGTTTAGTTAACCTGCAAGTTTGATCTGTTTAAAAACCTTGACAGGTGGGGCGCCTGGGTGGCTCAGTGGGTTGGGCCGCTGCCTTCGGCTCAGGTCCGTGATCTCGGGGTCCTGGGATCGAGTCCCGCATAGGGCTTTCTGCTCAGCGGGGAGCCTGCTTCCTCCTCTCTCTCTCTCTCTGCTTGCCTCTCTGCCTACTTGTGATCTCTCTCTGTCAAATAAATAAATAAAATCTTTAAAAAAATATATTATTAAAAAAAACGTTGACAGGTGATGACATTGACTCGAAAATACTCTAATTATGATGTGTGCTGATGAGTAGCTAAGCTAAGCTCATACAACTCTATGCGTCCACATTTGGGTTTTTTTTTTTAATTTTTAAAATTTAATTTAACTTTTTTCAGTGTTCCAAATAAACAATGAATTTTGGAACGTATTTGGTATTTTAATTCCTTAGGTTTCTTAAGGGGAAAAAAAGATAAACAACCTAAAGATGGGGAAGAAAGGGTGAAGTCACAAGTGCTGGACAAGACCACATACTCTCTTTGAACAATGTTTATAGATTTACTCACAAACATCTGATGCATCTTAAATATGTTATTTCTTTTTTTTTAAATTTTATTTATTTATCTGGCAGAGAGAAAAAGAGAGAGGGAGCAAAAGCAGGGGGAGCAGAAGAGGGAGAATAAGGCTTCCCGCTGAGCAGGGAGCCCGATCTGGGGGCTAGATCTCAGGACCCTGGGATCATTACCTGAATCAAAGGCAAATATTCAACTGACTGATCCACCCAGAAGCCACAGGTATGTCATTTCTTAGCTTACTGTAACAAAGAACAAACTACTTTTCAAGTCCTTAACCAAGGTAATTATTTTAATTGTGAAGTTAGCTGTGGAATGGATAAATTCTTCTAAATCATTGATGAATTTCCAAAGCACAATGAAGGTGAAACCACCTCTCTCAAAAAACTCCCCAGAGGTACAGTTGCTTGATGAACATACATGAATTAATTCCTGATGAGTTTACGAAAGTACCAGAGTATATATAGGGCTGAAAAAATTAGTAATACGAAAAAAATCATTTCTACAAATGTAGGGAAAAACAACTTATCATCAGTGACTGTTTCACACGTTAATGCAAATAGATAAATAATTTATTAAGAATGTCACAAGAGCATTATAAGTTTAATGAGATTCTTAAAATGAGCAAGATCTGTAAGCATGGTTTAATCATGTAAGATCAAAAATTATTAGTTGTAGTATCTTAATCAAAACTTCAAAGTAGAATTTTAAAAAAACTTGTAAAATATGCTGACATCCATTCACAGAGACCAAGTAATGTGGTTCTTCATAAATGTTACAGATGTGGGGAAGAAATAAAGAAAGATAATAATCCAACTTAGTTTATGCTAAATTTCTGGCATGAAAAACAAGAGCTAAGCTAACAATCGGACATTTTCACATATTAAATTTTTTATAACAGATGTCAAGCTGATAAATACAAGTCACTAATGTTATAGGCAATTTTAATTTTTATGAACTGTTTTCATGTTGTAGAATAACAGTTTTACAAATTTATTATTTCCTTGTAAGGAAGTGACAATTTTGTATGTATTATTCAATGTTTGCTCAATGTTTTATTGTTTATTTCTTTCTCACTTAAGAAGAATCATGTGAAGAGAGTACTAACATTTCATACATATTATCATCTGTTATAATTGAAAACAGATCACCTTCACAGATATGAATGCAATCTTCATTAATTTGTAAAACTGCAAGAATGATTTGCTTGGCTCAATTTATGTTTAATACCCTTAGCTTGAATATATTAAAAATAGCAGAATGTACCTCTGTAGCCTCATTTTTGTATAGATACTAGGAAGGCATGGCCCTATATATTAATTAAATTATTGCTAATTACTTTTTGAGTTTACTTATTAGACTTTACCTTATCTAATATTTAGATATATTAATTAAACTATTAACATTTCTTAATTTACTTTACTTTCTTCCATTACTTTCCTTTACCTGATCTATACTGCCTTACTCACTTCTTGCCAAATCTTTCAGTTTGAAAGTTCCTTTTAAGACAGCCTTATAGATCAAAAATTTCCCTTTTAAATCACCTATATTTCTCTCTTTCCAATATCTACCTCCAAGAAATGTGAATCTTTATTCCATTCTAAACTAAATCAAGCTTGTATTTATGACCTCATGTACTCCCATATTCTGTAGCTTTTCTCTCATAATTATCTCTTTTAGGGTTTCTAAATTCAAATTTGTATTTAGGGAAGTGAGATAGTGAGGAAGATAGTATGTGTCAAGAAAGAAGGGAACCCCAGGTGGAAAAATGTTAAGCTGCAGGGATCATGGGTAGAGCTGACCTCAGCCAACTAGTTCTCAGAAGGCATACAGGTCCAGAGTTGTCAAATTTTTCACTTTCTTAAGAGTATAGAGAAAGTTTTCTTTTATAAGGCATCTCCTAATTTTAATTTTAATCCTGGTTTTAAGGGTTTTTATTTATCCAGTTGAAATGAATTTTGTTTACTGACCATATTCTACCCAAAAGGCACCAATTGATAAACTCTGTCTTTAGACCCTACTCATCTCCTCATTCTTGTACTCTGCCTACAAATACACAAACTTCTCATAACTAAAAGCAATCAAGTACACACTATTTGACATTGCCATGGTCTGATTTCTGTTTCCCATTCCAGCCAATTCCAAAACTTCAAAACAAACGAATTCCTGCATTTCCCTGGTACCATCTTTTTAAAAAATTTCCAGTCTTTCAAGTGTATTTCCACATGGACTGAGTGTCTTTGCCACAAAGAATTTTAGGAACTGCAATGCATACTCTGAAGAGGAGTATTAGCAGACTCTTCCTTCAAGTTGCTCATTATCTACATTACATGTAGGTATGATCCAAGAAATGAGTAGACAGAAACACAGACAGAGATCAACGGTTTATCCTTGTAACCACTTACAAAATCTGGGCAGTAATGTTTGTTCATTGAATAAGTAGCCTTTTGCCAATATGAAATTGCAATGATTTTTTATATAAAGGATAGTTCTTTTGAACTTACTGAACTTTTGAATTTACTGAAATGCTCTGATTTAAACATATCAACCAATATAGCAATGTAGGTATAGGAAAACATGATGTGCTTGCATCCTCCATGCTCAGGAAGGTCTGACCCTAAATTTTATTAGTTGTAGAATTGTACTAGAAGAAAGTAAGATATAATAGATACATGCAGGCATGGAGTTTGAGTTCAAGAGCTTGTTTCAGGCAAAATGCCAAAATCTTACAACGAATAAAGCAGTACTCAAGAAAATTTATTTTCTGACTTTTTCCAATTTAGGATATAATTATTGAGACTTTTATTACAGGAACGCACATGGAAATACACATTTATAAAGTAAATAAAATTTATTTAGAATAGTCAGCAAAATAGCAGTTGAACAGGTTCTACTTTCATCCAGTGCGAAAAGACACAGATAGGTATGAAGACTTAATAAAGAAGTTAAAGATAATTCTCAGAATATATGTCCATCTGGAGGAATAGAATAAAAAAAGTCTATTAAATGTTAGTATTCTGTTGAATATTTTATTCTATTAGAATAAAGACAGTATATTCAAAAATCACATATTCTTCCTTAAATTTCTGACTGCATAATGATTTCAGTTTTATGGTTTCATCTCCTTCATTGATCAACATTAAGTAGAGCTGGTTCACTCTTTTATTAAAGCATTCATACCTAAACTATAAATCAAGCATTCAATATAAGTTTGCCAAGCCCAGTGTATTTGCGAGCATGATGTGAAATTTATTATGGCTTATTAAAGAAACTCACCTTATTTCCAGGACCAAAGAGGAATTGATTTTCCAACCTTCTACAGAGTGCTGGAAGATTGACGAGCCAGCCTTTCGAATGATTTTATCAGAACTATTGACAAGGGATCGACTCAAACACAGTTCACCGTCTCTGAAACAAAACAAAAATGCCAGCTCTGTGAAAGTAAGAAGGATTTTATCTAAGTAGCATAACACATCATTTGATTTGAATTACTGGTGACAACTTTTTCTACATGGTTAGAAGAGGTATGAGATTGAGGAAAGGTATTATGAGAAGTAAGAGACTATGACTTTATCAGGACATCTTTAGACTTACTCTCTTTGAAATAAACACACTGTTCACATAAAGAAAAGCCTTTGTGGTGTTTAAAGAAAAAAAAAATTGTCTTCTAACTCTATCCTCCCTCCCTTTGTGCTTAGACAATAGAGACAGGAAGTTTGGCCACTTCTCTTGCATCTGTATAATTGTGACTCCCAAGATTGCAATTTTATTTTTACAACAAAAAGAGATTTTGTTTTAGAGTAAGACGACTTTGGAGAATCAGCTGATCTGGGCAAGCTGGTGATTCTTTCACTTGCTAACCTATATGTCCTTGGATAATATTCTCTTTCTAGGCCACAGTAGCCTTGCTTTATCTTGAAAATTGCAATAACATTATCTACCATGCAATGACTTTGTGAGAATTCAGCGGGAGTCTGTATGGGAAAGTAATTTATAAAGCACTATAGAAGTGCTAATTCCCAAAATTACACTGAGTCTGAAATCATCTCAACACTGAAGACACTTTCCTGATAGTTGGTGGTGGGGAAACAGAGACTGTAATGAGGAGAAAGAAAACTCATTCAGTAGTCATTTTTAATGGTCTTTTCTATTACATCACACACACAAAATCAACTGTGCCATCCTTTTCAATCAATGCTGTCAGGCAAGCATATAGGTGGCATGGTGGTGCTGGTCATGTTGATGACAGTGACAGATAACCTATGATAGCATTTGTATCATCAGGACCGTTATAGCAAAACCAGTTTATTGTTCAATAGACTATTTTCTTAGTAATTACAGCCATAAACCCAGACTCACAGAAACAAAATGCTACCTGTTTATGGTACAGCCCTTCCAGTATCTGTATTTATTTCTTTACATGTTACCTCTTTTTTAAATCTCAAAAATAGAGTTAAAAAGTAATATGACTATTTGCTCAGACACAAAATCTAAAACTGTGTTTATTATGTAGGCAATCCTCTCCTACTATCAATGGAAACATTGCCTGTGTAACAGCTGTTAGATGAATTCTGTAATTAGAGGCTTATAGTTTGGTATTTTGGTGTGCATTCTTTTTTAAACATGTAGTTCCAATGTGAAGCACTCAAAGCATCACATGCAAATACTCCTTGTGAAATTTAGAACTCTTTAAAAATCAGTATTTTAAACTATCCTACTGATGAAAAGGATACATTTGCATGCCTATGCATGGTCAATAATAATCATCTTATAGAGGTTCTTTAAGACGCTAGGAAGCATAGGGTGCAATTTACTACTCAGTGGCCCAGAAGTCAATTTTTATATTATGTGTTTAATGATAATAACTAGATATGAATGAGAACATGAATATATACAGAAGCTAACGTTCACACTTTTGGAGATGCCTTCAAGAATATGGGTACAAACTCTCACCATTTCTAGGGCAGAGATTTTTTTCCTACCTTTATCTTGCTAGCTGGATTGTTAATACCATCTTTTTCTAACCACAGAGTGTCACAATTATAGCAATTATTTTTTACTCCAATAAACTTCTCATAGAAGTAAAAATATACATGGGCTGGCATTTTTAAATATCTGTGGAAGATTGTTTCACTGACATACAGCTAAGAGTACATTTTGCATGGCAAAATAATTGCTGTGATATACTCAGTTATATGGAGGCTTTTCAGAACCTCCAAGAGTTACAAAAAAGAGTGCTTTAAGGCTCAGTGGGTTAAGCCGCTGCCTTCCGCTCAGGTCATGATCTCAGGGTCCTGGGATCGAGTCCCGCATCGGGCTCTCTGCTCAGCAAGGAGCCTGCTTCCCTCTCTCTCTCTCTCTGCCTGCCTCTCCGTCTACTTGTGATTTCTCTCTGTCAAATAAATAAAATCTTTAAAAAAAAAAAAGTTTAAATCAGTTTTGTATTAATGAAATACTACCATATTACTCTGCTCTTTGAACCATTTTCATTGAACTGATGACAAACCAAAATTCAGTTTCATTCCTGGAAAGAACTTTGAACAAAAATAGCTACTAGTGCCACTTCTTGAAGTAGATGGAATTCCTATGTAAGAAGGCTAGGCTTAGTGCAATCTGAGTCTCTGGAGCAAATTTCTTTGTATAAAGTTAAGTGGGTCTCATGGGATGTTTCCATTTGTGACCTTGGTAGTACTCTGACTTAGAAAGGGTTTTCCTTCAATGCAAGGCATGAAGGATGTTGCCACCCCCTACTAGTTTTTCATTCCAGATCAAACACAATTACTAAACAGCTGCACTGAAAACATTTCTTGCACAGGGCTATACACAGGAAGATCCAACATACACTTCTAAGCAGAAAATCACAAAGCACATCAGGGAAATAAGGAAGCATAAAGCAATATATCTTATAAAGTATTCCTGCTTATGTTGAGCTAAGAAAACCTATTTACAATGATAGTAGTGACAGAAATTAATCATTAGTTATGTTACTAGTTTTTACAAATATTTTTCTCTTTGAAATATGAGTTGCCAGGCATTACTACAACTTATTCTATTAATTCTGGAGTATGTAAGAAATATAATTACTTTTGTTTCTTGAGATTAGGTCCCAAAAGCCCTGCATTCAGCCCCACTAAAAACTCTTCATAACTTGGCTTTGGAATGAATGTGTTCCCCATGAACTAGGTTAAATTTCCTCCGTATTATAAAATTATGAAAGTCATTCAAAAGAAGACTAAGCCTGAGTACCAACGGCAGGCAATTTGGTGTTTTCATTCCCTAAGTGTCAAACAACTAAAAATAAAGATGAGATGTACTACCTTAACCTCCTGCCTACAATTTCTAGTAGAATTCCAAATGAAGCAAGCATACAAAGTGAAAATCCTGGGTTTCCTGATTTGTAAGGGTGTGCTCTACATTAGCATCAACTGGAATTAACTTTGCTGACAATGGCAGTATTCTAACTATGAATGCTTATATCTACTGTCAGTATTATAAGTTTCAGAATTAATATGGACAATCATTCAGTGCAAAAAAGAACAGTTAAGTTAAAAAGGAAATCTCTAGATGATAAGAAAATTAGTCTCATTTGTGATCAAAGAGGAGCACAGTATGTGTCAAGATTTAAAGACTTGCAATTAAAACAAATAGTTGTGTGATATTAAAAGTTTATGCCACACTCTCAGATACATTAACTCATTAAATGGGCACACCCACATGTTTTTATTTGTAGGACCCTTCAGTTAACACCATTATATACAAAGAGTGCACAAAGTCAGTGAACTCATGGGCCAATGGTGAGGCAAGTGTCATTTTTCCCATCATGGAAAAAAAAAAAAAAAAATATATATATATATATATATATGTCAAGAGTAAACCACTTTATAGCCCCATGCCTTTTGAGTCAAAACTTTATTAACTAGTAATCATACCAGGCAATTAATAGGGTTGCATGAAAAGATACATTTCCAATAATTACTTGACCCATTCTCAATTCCTTAGAAAAACCATGCTTTTAGGGCACCTGGGTGGCTCAGTCACTTAAGTGTCTGCCTTTGGCTCAGGTCATGATCCCAGAATTTTGGTATCCAGTCCCACATCAGGCTCTCCGCTCAGTGGGGAGTCTGCTTCTACCTCTGACTCTGCTGCTCCCCGTTTGTTCTCTCTCTCTCTCTCTCTGTTAAATAAATAAATAAATAAAATCTTTTAAAAATGTTTTTTAGTATTTCTCTGCAGGTATGAGAATGTAGATGGTACGCAGGAAAGTTGTGCCTGTGTTCTCTTTTCCTCTGCGTGGAATGACTGTTCAATATCGTATATAAGAACAACGCTGCACTGACTCTCGATGAGACCTCCAGGTAAGGGCGGGGGGGGGGGATGGGGAATAAAGAAACTGCCTATTGGAAATGGTAGCAGGAAAACTAAATATGAGGATTTTTTTTTTTTTTTTTTTTGGCGGGGGGTCGGGGAGAAGGTTCTAAGGTACAAGGACTGAACCTACCGCCCACTCTCAAGTCACGCAGTGCCTCCCAAAGGTCAGAGGCTGCCCGTTACCTGACTTCTGAAATATTAGACCAGGGCTCTGGGGCCCAATCTCCACTTACTCATCACAGAACGAGCCCCTCTAAACGGCCTGGGGTAGACAAGAGTAGAGTCAAAGAGATCACTGGGTCGTTGCATGAGTCAACTCCTCCACCAGAAGCACTATTTGGAAGTTGAAACGAAATCACGAAGCGAACGTTTCCTCTGGAGGGAAAACGGAGAGCGCGCTCAGGGGGACTTAGCTGGGTCCGCAGTCTCCGAGCAGCGCCAAGTCCGCCGAGGGAGGGCAGAGGCGGGCGCGGGGCCGCGGCGGCCGGGGAGCTGCTGGGCGCCTGGAGCGCGGCGCCCGCGGGCGGCTCTCGGCCCTTCCCCCGCACCACGGTAATTGCGTGCGGGCTTTAATTAAGGAGGAGGAGCCCGGCTGCCGACTGAGACGTAGAAGTGATTTTTTTTTTTTTAAAGCGGGGACCTGACTTCTAAAGAGATTCTAACCTGTCCCCGCACTGGATCTCCCACCCTCGCGGAGGAGCGGAGACAACGGTGCGTGCGTACCTCGCTTCCTGTTTGATTAACTCACGCGCCCGCCTCCTTCTTTCTCGGAGGAGCCGGGGAGCAACCGCAGCGCAGCCCCGAGAGGGGGCGAGCGGAACCCAGCCGGGCTAGCCCGACCGCGGCGCGCGTGTCTGCGCCGCCGGCTCCTTGTCGGCACCTCGCCGGCCCGCGGCGTCCAGGGAAGGGCCGCAGGACGAATGTTGCCCGGGAAACGCGGAGCGTCCCAGGTCGGTTCCGAGTTCCCCTGGGAGGGACCCGGGGTGCGCGCCCCCCTTCCTGGCGGCGGTTTAGGGAGGCCCGGAGAGGGCTCCTGGACTGCACCGGGCGCCTCCTGTCGCTCACGGGTCCGCCCACTCCTGCTCCTCAGCGAGCCGAGGGCCCGAACCCTCGGAGTTCTGGCCAGGCTTGGCGGCTTTGTCTGGGCTCACGCTCGCGTTCCGTTCGGAGCCCACCGGCCCGGAAGGGAACAAAGAGCCGCGACCCCCCACGCCCAACCTCCGCCTCTCCCCCACGCGCCGCTTTATCACCTTCCCCGAGACCCCTTTGTCTGCCTGGGAAGCACAGGTCGGCCGTGGATGCCCACGCCCCCGCCCAAAGTCCTGCTTTGCTGACAATTGAGCTCGGCTGCGTTTTCAAGCCACCCACTCCCTGTGTAAACGACCTCCTACAGTTAGCCCCCCCCCTTTTCCAGAATAGACCATTTGTAGATTTGTCGCTGCATAACGACCATCCAGCTCATTCTTTATTAGCTTTTTCATTCCCTCCCAGTCCCTTTCGACTGTACTTCTGCTATCTTAGTTTTCTATAAAAGAGCAAATCCTTTAAGTATAAGCCACCGTCTTGCTCACTGAAATACTCATTACTTAGGGAGCAGCAGGAATATTAAATGGAGTGCATGAAGTTTGTGTGTGTATGTGTGCACGCGTGCACGTTTTAGCAGTCCTTACATGCACATGCACACGCGCGCGCGCACACACACACACACACACACACACACACTGGCAAGGGCTCTATCTTCATTTTGATAAATGTCAGGGAACATAAAAACCAGGCTGGCATCTGCCAGCGTGGAGTTTCCCATAGCGGACGCCTCCGGATAAGGGAGGATTTCCGAAACAGGACTTTGAACAGAGTTGACAACCAGGTTCACATCCTCAGAAAACGCTTCCAAGCTATGTAAGCAACACAAAGTTGCAGCCACCTCCTGGGTAAACTTCAAAGCAACAGAGGCCAGGGGAAGGGAGGAAGGAAGTGCGATTATTTAGAGAACTTACTGGGTGGGGGAAGCTTCTGAACTCATTTAGACAAACTGTAGAAATAGCAGAAATATAGTCTGTGTGAAGCTACAGTACCCGGTTTCTAAAACTGTAACCATGACGCCCATGCGTTTTACCCACAGAAGAGCAAATAGGGAAGAATCCTTGCTTGTATTGGAGTTTCTAATTCAAATGATACACAGATCTACCCAACGCCAAAGAAGAGGAAAGAAACAGAGGAGACACATTTCTGCTTTCTGGGCTTTAACTTCAGCCTTTCAGGAAGCCGGCTCTCTCTATTCTCTCCTTAGAGTGATAGGGCAGAGAAAGAAGGAAGGACAACCACATGGGCAATGAAGACATCTCTCCTGAGTTCTGCCCAGGGCTTAAAAGGACAAGGGCACACGTTCTTTGTTGACACTTCTGCAGTGACTTCTCCTTGGGCGTGCGAAGCCCAGCGCCAGCAAAACTGTCACTACCCCCACACCGGGCAAGTTGAACTCACACTGGGAACATGCCCTGGAGAAGCACACACACCTCGACCAACAGCCTTTGTTATTTAATTCATGAGACTAAACACACAAAAGCTCATCCCAACACACATACTATCCCAACCCTCACTCTACCGACTCTATTCCCATTTCATTTATGGCTTGACTTTTTTGTTTTGTTTTGTTGTGTTATATCCTGAAATGAAGCTTTGCATTTACCCGATGAGTTGCGTCTCCTGGTGCTCCTCAGTTCTTGCTATTTCTTTTGTCTTATAAAAGATCAGGAGCAGACTTATCGTGCAGATCGTCCACCTCTTCCTAATGGAGCGCATCTTGGGTGCCCGGGAAAGTCCTGGTTGCCCCAGCTCCCTCACCTTCTCTTCATAGAAAGGCTCCGTTTTGGGGAGATAGAGTCGCGGGGGAAAATCTGTAAAATTCGAGGAGAACGTGGAGCCGGGATCTCAGGAACAGGTCGCAAGGGTCCTCTGCGTCCGAGCTCCCGCTGGTCCTTGAGCGCTGCCCAGCGCTCTCCCTCCGGGTTCCCGCCAGCCCTGCCCGGGTCGCTCCGCGCCGCCTCCCTGGGGCTCAGGTTTCTTCTCAGATGAGACACCTTGTACATTGGAGGTGGCGGCCGCTTCTGCAGCTGGGTTCGGGGGCGTCACTGGCCCTTCCCTTTTCCTAGCAGGGAAATGATGAGCAAAACCAGCCAATCACCAGACTGAGGGGGCGGAGGCTGCGGTTGCCTCGCGTTGCTGTCGGCTGCTTGGAGAGTAACGTCGCCGGCGCTGACTGCACAGTGCCGGGAGAGGAAGCTTACAAGCTCGCAGTCGTGTACAAACACACACACACACACACACTCGCGCGCACGCACGCACCAGCACTCGCACACCCCGGAGAGAACGCAGCGCGCCAGAAGGAATTGAGGTCGCCTTCCCGGGAAACCAAAGCATCAGCTCTCCGGACGAGTGCGGAGATGGTCTGTCCTTAGCGTGGCGAGGACACCTCAGCTGGGGACAGATTAGAGACGCAGCTTGCTGGAGAGATGCTTCGTTTTCGTTTTCGTATACAGTGGAGGTGGGGGTGTGTGCGCAGAAGGGGTAGCTTCTTCCTGGCGCCTTTGCTGAACGTACACACTCGGACATACACACGTGAACGCGCATACACACGCCCTCCCAAGTAGAGTGAATCGGGGTAGGGAGAGGGAAGGAGGAGGAGGACGTTTTGTATTCAGTGCACAGCTCAATCTGGAAAGTACAAATGCACACATGAGCCAATTAGCTGATCGCCCACTCGGGGCGGGTGGTGGATGACCACCCCGATTCAGGACCTAGTAGGAAACAAGTGATGACAGAGGTGTCAGGCGCTTTGTGGATATTTGTGTGACTCTTTTTCATTGCCATTTGGAAACTCCTCACGCAGGAGTCAAGGAAACTCCAATGCTCCTTAAACTTCACTGCGGAGAAACAGAATTCTGAGAAAAAGCAGCCACCAAGGACATCCTTTTTAAATACAAGTACATCCAGACACGGGAGAAAGAAAGGGGGGATAAAAGAGGTAGGAAGATAAGAAAGGAAAGAAGGAAGGGCAAGTTCTTCCTCAAAAGTCTCAGTGATGTGCATTTAACTTCGGGTTTTCACCTCCTAGTGATTTTCTTACTCCTGTTGTATTGTGTGGCAGGAGTACTTTCAAGTCCTGGTTAACCCTGAGCTGAGTACTTCTTTACTGTTCTGTGGTCTTGCCCTCACTGAGAGGGAAGCTTGCTGCTCTGGTTGTACCTATGCCTTGGTTTGGCTGGTGGTAATCCGTAGGGAGGCACCCCTGGTGTGAAAGCTTGTCTGGAAGCCAGGAATTTCCCTCATCTACCAAGTTCCTCCCCTTCTCCCCTCTCTACCCCTTTCCCATATTTCCAGCAGCTTCTCTCAATTGAATTACTTGTTCCTTCAGGTTGTGCAGAGGCTCCAGCTGCCATCTACTCTTGGGCCCTGGGGGTTTATACTTCCCCAAGTTGGAAAATGATGAGGCCTACCACCACTCCTTGGGCAAGAAGGGGAGTTCTGATTTACGAGCCCCCTGAGGGCTTAAGATAGCCACCGTAACAGCCAGCACCTTTGCTTAAAATCCTGAGGTCCCTGCTAATGTTTGCCTTTCCTTGCCTAGGGTTTAAGAAGTTAAGAACCTCTCAGTTCTCAAGCTTCATCTGAGCAGCCTAGTGAATTGGGGGGTTGGGTCTAAAATGCTCAAAGGAGCAAGTAATTATGAGCCTTTATTGACACTACAAGTGGCCCTCCGGGAGCCTTTGGAGTTTATTGATGTCTGGGCAAATCCTGCTAGCATCTCTATCATACTGACTTCTCAACTAGCAGAAACTGCAAGAATAAAACAGCTTCTTATTTAAGTGAAAAGGGAATTGGGGCAGGAAAAGGGTGGGCAATGCATGGTTAGGATTCTTTAGGTTAATTAAATTCTTTATGTTAACATTTGATTTTTAAACAGTAAACAAGATACTTTGGATTCTAAAAAAAAATACTTGCTGGTGGGGATGGAGTAATATGCATCACTTAATTAAATTCATACAACATATTTTGAGCAGTTAATATGGTCTAGGCAATATGTGAGGGCTTAAGAACACAGAGATGAATAAAATACAGCATCTAACTAGGGAGGAAGCTCACTCACTGTGGGATGGTGGTGGGGAAGACAGATTGTATAAGTATTAATTTGCAATGTGGCACCATGAACTAACACTGGCATTTTAAGTATGTGTCTCCTGTCTGGGTACACTACAGGGTAGAAGCAGATGGAATGTTTAAGTTGTTGGGAACAAGGAAAGTGATCTTTCTGGGAGAAGGCACACATCAACTGGGGTATGCAAACCTAAGAAGTAAACCAGGCAAAGGAATCAGAGGAAAGATTATGTGCACTCCAGAGAGGAAGAGAATGCTGGCTGATGCTTTGGGAAACTTTGAAGTAGTTCAGTACTGTTAGGACACAAAGTGGGAAAAGAGAAGAGTAGGACATAAGTTTTTAGTGGGATTATAATATTCTATAGCTTTGTAATGTCAAATTGTCTTCTCTAATGGGGAAGTTGCAACAAGAAAATCTTCAAGAGGAAAGTGGGTTTAATTCATGTTTTTACTTCATGTGTTTAATTCATGTATTTACTTTAATTCATGTAGTAACTTCAAGTTAAATTAGGGGGAACTGTTCCTCTGGCCCAAGCAGACCAAAACAAACCCACCAATAGCAAAACCAAAGCACGCCAGAACTAGTTAACTAGAACTAGTTAACTAGTTAGTTAAATTTAAACACTGATAAAAGAGAAGAAAAATGAACTCTCCAGCTGTAGAATGCTGCTATTTCTGTATTCATTAAGCATAACACCTTCTATATTGAGGTGAACACTTCTGAATGACTGATAATGGTTTAGTGAGACTCAAGAGATTCCCCTTTCCCATAGTTCAGCAATTTTGAGTTTAGAGAGTAATATAGTATCATTTGTTTAATATGATTAGATTCATGAAATATGCATCCATAACAATTTGCCAGGTTAAAAAAGAAAAAACAAAAACAGAAACGTATAGGCCAACACTTAGACCAAACAAAGGATAGTCTGATTCTTCTCAATATGCAACTAGGTTTAAGAACCATAAACCTAGGGGCACCTGGGTGGCTCAGTTGTTAAGCGTCTGCCTTCAGCTCAGGTCATAATCCCAGGGTCCTGAGATCCAGCCCCACATAGAGCTCCCTGCTAGAAGGAAAGTGTGCTCCTCCCTCTCCCACTCCCCCTGCTTGTGTTCCCCCTCCCTCTGTGTCTCTCTCTGTCAAATAAATAAATAAAAATCTTAAAAAAAAATAAACCTAAATATTGAGTAAGAAGTCTTATTAATGTAAGAGTCTTTTGGACTGAACTCCTTCCATTAAAATGCCCCCTTTTGTTGATCCTAAGAAATTAAAGTTGTTTCTAAATTTCCATTCTATCTTTGGGCTAGAAGTTCTTCAATAGAGAGAACCCATTTTTCTTTATTCAGCACAATTATGCAATTACACAGCACCTGATGAATAAATAATGCAAGTAATGGCAGCTGGTTTTAAAATGTTACTGTATCCTTTAACTTCATGTAAATCATATTTTGATTGCTGGCTGTGCCGTCTACTTTAGCTGGAAAGAAATGGGTAGACACTTGCAGTGTCATAGTTATAATGGCCCATGACATTTTTTTTTTAATTTTTTTTTAATTTATTTGACAGACAGAGATCACAGGTAGACAGAGAGGCAGGCAGAGAGAGAGGAAGGAAAGCAGGCTCCCTGCTGAGCAGAGAGCCCGATGCGGGGCTCGATCCCAGAACCCTGGGATCATGACCCAAGCCGAAAGCAGAGGCTTTAACCCACTGAGCCACCCAGGCGCCCCCCCATGACATTTTTTTAATCAGTCATTTTTTTAAATAGTTTAGGTTTATAACAATATTGAGCAAGAAGTATAAAGACTTTCCTTATACCCTCTCCTCCAAACATGCACAGCCTCCCCCACTATCAACATCCCACACTAGAGTTGTATATTTGTTAAAATCAATGAAACTACATTGACATATCATTGTCATTCACAGTTCATAGTCCACATTAGGCTTCAAGCTTGGTATTGTGTATTCTATGAGCTTTGACAGATGTATAATGACCTATGTCCACCATTATGGTGTCATATGGTTTCCCTGCCCTAAAAATCCTCTGTGTCCTGGCTATTCATGACTGCCTCCCCCAATGCCCACAGCGCCAGGCAATCACTGATCTTTATTGTCTCCATAGCTTTGCCTTTTCCAGAAGTCATAGAGTTGGAATTACACAGGATGTAGCTCTTTCATATTGGCTTCTTTTACTTAGCAATATGCTTTAAAGTTTCCTCTATATTTTTTCACAGCTTAAAAGCTTTTTTTTTTTTTTAACGTCAAGTAAAATTCCATTGTCTGGTTATATCACACTTTGAGTACCTGCTGAAGGACATCTTGGTTGCTTCCAAGTTTGAGCAGTTATGTGTAGCTCTGCTATAAACATCCATGTGTAGTTTGTGTATATACCAAGGAGCATAGTTGCTGGTAAGCTAGATGGTAAGACAGTTGTTAGCTTTATAAGGAACTTGTTTTTATGGCTAAATTGTCTTCCAAGTGGCTGTACTGTTCCCAAACTACCAGCAATGAACGAGAATTTGTGTTGCTCCACATCTTCATCAGCATTTGGTGTTTTAAGTGTTTTGGATTTGGGGCATTCTAATAGGTGTGTAGTGGTATCTCATTGTAGTTTTAATTTGTGTTTTCCTGATGACATGGGATGTGGGACATCTTTTCATATGCTTATTTGCCATCTGTATATCTTCTTTGGCGAGATGTCTATTCAGATCTTTTGTCCTTTTTAAAATTGGATTGTTGTTACTGCTGAATTTAAGAGTTCTTTGTGTATTTTAGATAATTTATCACATATTTCTTTTTGCAAATATTTTCTTCTACTTCATGGCTTGTCTTCTCATTGACAGTGTCTTTCATAAAGCAGAAATTTTAAATTTTGATTAAGTTTATTTAAGTTTGATTGGTTTATCAATCAATATTTGACTAAGTTTATTTAAGTTTGATTGGTTTATCATTTAGTTCCTACATTGATCATTCTTTTAATGTATCTACAAAGTCATTGTCAAATTCAAGGTCATGTAGATTTTTTTCATGTGTTATCTTCTGGGACTTTTATAGTTTCTCATTTTATAGTTGTGTCATTATCTTTTGAGTTAATTTTTGTGAGGAGTGTAGGATATAGCTCCAATTTCTTTTCTTTCCCTCTTTCTTTCGTTTGTTTTTTTGGCATGTGAATGTCTATCTGTTTCAGCACGATTTGCTGAAAGGCTATCTTTTCTGCATTGTTGTTTCCTTTGCTTCTTTGCCAAAGATCAGTTGAATATACTTGTGCCTATTTCTGAGCACTTATCTATTCCATTGATCTATTTTTCTGTTCTTTCACCAATATCACATTTTCTTGATTATTGTACCTTTATAGTAAGTCTTGAAGGCTCATAATGTCAATCCTCTGTTGGTGTCCTGCAATTGTGTTGACTATTGCGAGTCTTTTGTTTCCCAATATAAATTTTAGAATCACTTTGGCAATATCCTCAAAATAACTTGCTCGGATTTTGATTGGAATTGCGTTAAATCTAGAGAGCAAGTTAGAAAGAATTGGCATGTTGACAGTATTGAGTCTTCTATACGTGAACATGGATTAACTCTTATTTAGTTCTCATTTGGTTCATTTCTTTTGATTCAGAATTTGGCATATTTCTGCACATATCTAGTTGTATTTATATCTATTTTATTTTTCTGAATGCAAATATAAATGTGGTTTGGTTTTTTTTTTTTTTTCATTTCAAATTCCAATTGTTCCTTGCTAGTAGTGCCTATGACATTTTAATAATGGGAATGTTGGCTCATTAGTCAATAATCTCCAGAGAAACAGAACCAAGTCTGTCTCCCCAGAAAGAAAGAGATTATTTTAGGGAATTGATCATGTGATTGTAGGTGTTGATAATTCCCAGAACTGTGGAGGAGGCTGATAGGCTTGAGACCTGAGAAGAGGGAAGAATTGATGCTGTAGTTTAAGTCTGAGAACATCTGGAGGCAGTCATCCCTCTTGCTTGGGGAAATTCAGTCTGTTTTTTTCTTAAGGCCTTCAGTTTATTGAATGGGGACCACCCATACTATGGGGGATAATCTGCTTTACTCACACTAATTTAAATATTACTAAAACAACAACAACAAAAATACCTTCATGGTAACATCAAGTTCTAAAATGGCCTTTGACCAAATATGTGGGTACCATGGCCTAATTGAGTTGTTGTATAAAATCATCACAGAGGGGCTGGTTGAAGTTCTTGTTAATGACCTTAAAATATAGTGAGGATTATCCATGCAAAGCCTTTTACCTATGAATCAATGATCAAGAAAAGCAAGGAGCATATTAATGAGAAAATTCAGCTTTTCACCACTAGACAGCTCAATCTCTTTTATTTTTTTCTGGACAAAATATCTAGTTTAAAAAATTATTCTAAATTAATTTATTTTACCTATGTAAATAGCCATAAAATTTTCACAAATTTTTTTCTGTATATATATTCCTCCTCTTTCTGTTACTTATGTTTTGTTTTCATCCTTAATAACCAAATATAATAAGTTTACAACAGAAGGATGACCTTGACTTTAAGTGCAAGCTAAAATGATGAATCTAGTGAAATTTCTGGAACAGGATAAATCCCATCATTACTATTCTCAGTTCTTTACCTTATGTAACCCATGGTACTTACATTATCCTTTGCATTTAATACTTGATCTCTATTTAATCATGAATATCCATAGAAGAGACAATCCTTAACTACTGTTAATCAAATATTCTTTAATTTGTAATATTCATTTGAAATGTTCTGTGAGACATCTTTTAACTACTGCTAATCAAATATACCGCAATTGGGAATGGGCACTTCATGTGCTCATTTTAGTCCGCATTTTAGTTGTTCATAGATTCTTAACTCTTTAGTTCTATAATCCTAGCTCTTGCTGTTTTATTTTGTATTGCACAGATCCCTGAAATGTTAAAATAAAGAGATAGACTGTCCTATACATGTTTTGGGAAATCTTCATTGATCTACATTATTATCTAGAAATATTTTTTCTGTGTTCTCTTTTTGCTGTGTTTACTGTGTTCATTGGTGATGGGAAGAACAGAAGGGAAGGACGAGAGTAACTTGGGCTAAAAACTGCCCAAACAGCTTTCCTACTGCATACCGATCGCTTATTTATTAGTTTTCTATGTTGCTATCTAGAGAGTTTATTATGTGGGCTTGTAATTTCTTTAATCTTTGTGAACTTTCTAAATGTCTCCCTTATATCTGAATTAGATGCAGTTTCTTCCTCCTCTCTTACTATATTTCTTTTCTTCTCTTGCCCAGTGCAATTGCCCACTTAATTTCCTCTTTAACGTAACCCACCTTCCTTTTATATTACTTTCAGTTCATCATAATGAAAGAAAAAGAGAATGTTCAAGTTGTTAAAAAGTTATTTTTATAGGTCTATCTTTTTCTAGATATATATGTGTGTGTGAATATATGTATATATACATATACACATCTCTGTAATTGCTTTTATAGTTATAATAGTATAGAAGGAGTATCTGGAAAATATCATTTCAATGTACATAATTATAATAAGAACAGTCCTATGTAAATCAAATATTGTGATGCAGACATTTTAAATGATTCATTAGTGTTTATTATTTCAAAATTCTAAAGAAAAATACTTTCGAACTCATTATTAACTTTAACTGGTAAACATTATTAACAGGTAAAGCCCATAGAAGACTTTTGTTCATACAGTAAATTAAATACATAAAGTAAATTAAATACACACAAACACATACACATACAATGAATTGGCAATATTTTAAATTTGTTTTCAAAAATGTTGTAAGAGTTGTTAATACCAGACTCACCTGCTCTAGTGGTAACAATTCAGTGGGATTAAATAGCTGTTTCATCTCTCCCTCTAATTTTTGTTCATTCCAGAATTTATTAACTTATTTTATCTACTTGGTCTCCATATGTATTTGAGCTTGTAATACTTCAAGTAAATAATTCTATTAAAGGATATGCATTTCATGATTTACCTGTTTAATGGACTGAAATTTTGATAATCTTGGCTTTTATAAAGTAAATAGTTGAGCAAATAACTAAATAAAGCCCTTATGAACTAAAATTTTGATTGCTGAGTCTAGCAATGCCTGCTGACTCTGCCAGCAGGAGAAAGTTTCTCTGGGAGAATGAATCAATAGATACTTATCGGAGGGAGCCTGTGGGAATAAAGGAGTAATAATGAGTCTAGTTCACATCTGACCTGTACTTCATAATATAAATAATTAATCTGTCTTCTACATTACCGCAATCCTACTTCCAACATTTCACTGGAAAACTTTATGTAAATACTGATGGATAACATAGGTATTAAAGCTAAACACATTTTCTCAAATACATAGTTTATGAAAATTATGATAACTTATATTGGTTATAATTATGTTCCTATCATTAGAAAAACCAAGAAATACATTTTAAAATTCTACTGGGAAGATCCAGATGTCTAGGAATTTTACACCTCTTGTATGACCTGAATGTAAAACTATTTACCTTTGACCACATATGTTAGATGGAGATATGAAGAAGAAAGTAGATTATATTTATTGGATTTATTCACTAATGATTTTTTGACAGAGAAATGAACTTATAGGAACTCTTAGGGGTGAATGGGTTATTATAACATTTTTCCCATTTATTTTTTAAATTTTTATTTATTTTTTTAATTTCTTCTCAGTGTTCCAGAATTCACCGTTTATGCACCACACCCAGTGCTCCATATAATACGTGTCCTCTGTAATACCCACCCCACCAGGCCCACCAAACCTCCCCCCCCGCTCCCCTCCAAAACCCTCAGATTGTTTCTCAGAGTCCACAGTCTCTTGTGGTTCGTCTCCCCCTCCAATTTCCCCAAACTCCCTTCTCTCCAAATCCCCATGTCTGCCATGTTATTCCTTATGCTCCACAAATAAGTGAAACCATATGATAATTGACTCTCTCTGCTTGACTTATTTCACTCAGCATAATCTCCTCCAGTCCTGTCCATGTTGATACACAAGTTGGGTATTCATCCTTTCTGATGGAGGCATAATACTTCATAGTATATATGGACCCCATCTTCCTTATCCATTCATCTGTTGAAGGGCATCTTGGTTCCTTCCACAGTTTGGTGTCTGTGGCCATTGCTGCTATGAATGTTGGGGTATAGATGGCCCTTCTTTTCACTACATCAATACCTTTGGGGTATTGATGGCAGGGTCATAGGGAAGCTCTATTTTTAATTTCTTAAGGAATCTCCACACTGTTTTCCAAAGTGTCTGCATCAACTTGCATTCCCACCAACAGTGTAGAAGGGTTCCCCTTTCTCCACATCCTCTCCAACACAGGTTGTTTACTGTCTTGTTGATTTTGGCCATTCCATCTGGTGTAAGGTGGTATCTCAATGTGGTTTTGATTTGAATCTCCCTGATGGCTAGTGATGATGAGCAGTTTTTCATGTGTCTGTTAGCCATTTGTATGTCTTCATTAGAGAAGTTTCTGTTCATGTCTTCTGCCCATTTCTTGACATGATTATCTGTTTTGTGTGTGTTGAGTTTGAGGAGTTCTTTATAGATCCTGGATATCAGCCCTTTGTCTGTATTGTCATTTGCGAATATCTTCTCCCATTTCGTGTGTTGCCTCTTTGTTTTGTTGACTGTCTCCTTTGCTGTGCAGAAGCTTTTGATCTTAATGAAGTCCCCAGAATTCATTTTCGCTTTTGTTTCCTTTGCTTTTGGAGACATATCTTGAAAGAAGTTGCTGTGGCTGATATTGAAGAGGTTACTGCTTATGTTCTCCTCTAGGATTCTGATGGATACCTGCCTCACATTGAAGTCTTATCCATTTTGAGTTTTTGTTTGTGTGTGGTATAAGAGAATGGTTGAGTTTCATTCTTCTACAGATAGCTGTCCAATTTTCCCAGCACCACTTATTGAAGAGACTGTCTTTTTTACACTGTATATTTTCCTGCTTTGTTGAAGTTTATTTGACCATAGAGTTGAAGGTCCATATCTGGGCTCTCTACTCTGTTCCACTGGTCTGTGTGTCTGTTTTTGTGCCAGTACCATCCTGTCTTGGTGATCACAGCTTTGTAGTAAAGCTTGAAATCAGGCAACATGATGCCCTCAGTTTTGTTTTTCTTTAGCATTTTAGGGTCTCTTAGCATTTTCTTTAACATTTCCTTAGCAATTTGGGGTCTCTTCTGATTCCATACAAACTTTAGGATTGTTTGCTACAGCTCTTTGAAATATGCCAGTGGAATTTTGATTGGAATGGCATTGAAAGTATAGATTGCTCTAGGCAGTATAGACATTTTAACAGTGTTTATTCTTCCAATCCATGAGCGTGGAATGGTCTCCATCTTTTTATGTCTTCTTCAATTCCTTTCATGAGTGTTCTGTAGTTCCTCAAGGACAGATCCTTTACCTCTTTGGTTAGGTTTATTCCTAGGTATCTTATGGTTCTTGGTGCTATAGTAAATGGAATCAATTCTCTAATTTCCCTTTCTATATTTTCACTGTTAGTATATAAGAAAGCAACTGATATCTGTGCATTGATTTTGTATCCTGCCACATTGCTGAATTGCTGTATGAGTTCTAGTAGTTTGGGATGGAGTCCTTTGGGTTTTCCATATAAAGTATCACTTCATCTGCAAAGAGAGAGTTTGACTTCTTCGGTGCCAATTTGAATACATTTTGTTTCTCTTTATTGTCTGATTGCTGTTGCTAGGACTTCTAATACTATGTTGAATAAGCGTGTTGAGAGTGAGCATCCTTGTCGTGTTCCTGATCTCAAAGGGAAGGCTGTGACCTTTTTCCCATTGAGGATGATATTTGCTGTGGGTTTTTCATAGATAAATCTTATGAAGTTGAGGAATGTTCCCTCTGTCCCTATACTTTGAATCATTTTAATCAGGAATGGATGCTATATCTTGTCAAATGCTTTTTCTGCATCAATTGAGAGGACCATGTGGTTCTTCTCTCTTCTCTTATTGATTTGTTCTATCACATTGATTGATTTGTGAATGTTGAACCACCCTTGGATCCAATGGATCAATCCCACCTGGTCATGGTGGCTTTTTAGTATATGTGCTGCCGAAGCGAGCACATGGTGGCTTTTTAATGTACTGTTGGATCCTATTAGCTAGGATCTAATTGAGAATCTTGGCATCCATATTCATCAGGGATATTGGTCTGAAATTCTCCTTTCTGATGGGGTCTTTGCCTGGTTTGGTGACCAGGGTAGTACTGGCTTCATAAAAAGAGTCTGGAAGTTTTCCTTCTGCTTCAAATAGCTTCAGAAGAATAGGTATTATTTCTTCTTTGAAAGTTTGGTAGAATTCCCTAGGGAATCCATCAGGTCCTGAGCTCTTGTTTTCTGGGAGGTTTTTGGTCACTGCTTCAGTCTCATTACTAGATATTGTTCTATTCAGGTTGTCAGTTTCTTCCTGATTCAGTTTTGGAAGTTTATAGTTTTCCAGGAATGTATCCATTTAATCTAGGCTGCTTAACTTATTGGCATATAACTGTTGAAAATAATTTCTGATGATTGTTTCTATTTCTTTGGTGTTAGTTGTGATCTCTCCCTTTTCATTTATAATTTTGTTAATTTGGGTCTTCTCTCTTTTCTTTTGGCTTAGCTTGGCCATTTGATCTCTGCTGTAATCTTGATTATTTCCCTTCTTGTGTGTGGGGTTGGCTTAATTTGTTGTCGATTCTCCAGTTCTTTAAGGTATAAAGAAAGCTGGTGTATTCTGGATTTTTCAATTTTTTTGAGGGAGGTCCCCCTTAGGACCACTTTTGCTGTATCCCATAGGTTTTGGACCGATAGCGTCTTCATTCTCATTCATTCTCATAACATTTCTTTTTTTAATAACATTTCTGATGTATAGAATTCTTTCAGAGACTATCACAGAATGCATGAAGATTTTGAATGTGTGTCCTTGGTATGATAGATATCTTCCATATGTCTGTTGAGGTGAGCAGAGATGTTTGGGCAGTTTTTTATAATATATAATATAATATAATATAATATAATATAATTTTTTAATAATTCTTTTCCATGGATGTTGAGATCCCTCTGAAGATGCAGTTACCCACAGGAAGCATCAAAACTAGCCTTATAGGGCGCCTGGGTGGCTCAGTGGGTTAAGCCGCTGCCTTCGGCTCAGGTCATGATCTCAGGGTCCTGGGATCGAGTCCCACATCGGGCTCTCTGCTCAGCAGGGGGCCTGCTTCCCTTCCTCTCTCTCTGTGATCTCTTCCCTTCCTCTCTCCTACTGTGATCTCTCTCTGTCAAATAAATAAATAAAATCTTTAAAAAAAAAAAAACTAGCCTTATATCATTGGTTCTCTGTTGACCAATTGTAGAACAAATGCAAAAACATTCTTTAAACAATGAGTTGATTCAACTACCCACTTCATATCATGGTAGAGCTATTCACCACCTCTAGTCAAGGAGTTAAAGAGGGAGACTTTGGAAACCTTGTATTTTTATTATCTTCTTACTTTATAGATTAAAACAAAATAAGTTAATATGTTTTCAAGTCATTTGCATAAAGTATTGATTTGTAGAGGAGGGAAACTTTTCTTTCCTTCTAGATTCTTTTCTTGATCTAATAATTAAAGACATAAGACAGATTAACAGGAGAAAAAGAAATTTAATTTTATACATAGAGGAGCTCATAAAAATATGAGACTCAAAGAAATGACCAAAGCAAATAGCTTTTATACTTTTAGATAAAGAAAAAATAAATTTGTGATAAATTGACAAGACAAAGAATTTTGAGCTTCTTATAGTAAATTAGTGAGGAGATAACAAGATTTGTTTATATAGCCTGCTAGGCCTTGACATCACTAACTCTAATGCTAAGATTGTCTTCTAACTCCTAATATAGGCAGGGTACCTTTCACAGGGGAGATTCACTTCTTGCTTTCAGGGGAACAAAAAAGGTTAAAGTGTCCTCCTCCTCTTCCTCCATTACCTCCTCCTCCTTTTTTGAAGATTTTATTTATTTATTTGAAAGAGATCACAAGTAGGCAGAGAGGCAGGTGGGCTGGGGGGGGCGGGCGGGGGGAAGCAGGCTCCCTGCTGAGCAGAGAGCCCGATGCAGGCTCCATCCCAGGACCCTGAGACCATGACCTGAGCTGAAGGCAGAAGCTCAAAGCACTGAGCGCCCCTAGGTGCTCCTAGAGTGTCCTTCTTGTACCCGATATTTCCTGAGTAACTGTAATTTAAAATAACCAATATGCCAAAATATGTTTTGGGGTGGCATATTTTTCTCCCTTTCATATTAATTTACCCATTAGTTAAAAAACATTCCTTGAGTACTTACTGTTTGCCGGATATTATACTTGGCACTGAAGATACAGCAGAGTACAGAACAGACAAATGTCTTCTTGAGGAGTTTAATTTCTACATGTAGAAAGATATGATAAAAGGGAAGAAAAGGAAAAAATGGGGGTAATTACATATTGTGATTAGTGCTGTGAAGGAGTAACAAGGCAATGTAACAGGATAATAATGGGTCTGTTCTTTGAATAAGATGGTCAGGGAAGGGCTCTCTGAGGAAGTGACATTTGAAATGAGATTTGCAGAGTAAGAGAGAGCTATGAACTGGGTAAGACCATTATAGGCTGAGAGAATAGCAAATACAAAGGCCAAGAAGTAGAGAATGGCTAGGCAGAAATGTCAGAAAATAAAGAATACAATGGAAGCCATTATATCGTGGATAATAAATTAAACAAAATAGAAGATACTGTATAAGAAGATATTTGCTGAAAGCAAATTTCTGAATTATTTATACCAAAGCCTGGAAAAGTGAAATTATGTGGGACATGTAGCATTACTTTTAGGTAGTGCTACTTGTCTATTTAATGCTTGAGCTCATGAATTTAAACAGAGCCTTGTCAGTGTGGTTATATGACTATTTCTAGCTGAGTTGAGTTATCCAGGCTTTAGACAACATAATCTATACATTTAAGTTCAATGAGAGTTGAAGTTTTGTCAGAGAAGTATGGCAGAGGGAGAGAAAATAAGAGTTGTACGTACTTTATTAATGAAAATAGTGATGAACTAAGATGATACTCTAAGATGGAAGAAAGGAAAGTGAAAACATAAGGGGACAGATGCATTAAGATAAAGTCTACAACCCAGTGGGATGAAATTTCAATGTAATGAAGTAGATTTAAGGGGCCACCAGAGACAGTAAGCTAAAGAGGTGATAGACGGTACTCAGAGAGAGATACTTACAAATTGGATTTCAGGGGAAAATAAGTTAATGGTGGTGCAAGATTCAAAATTTTTATGGGAATAGGAGACTAATGGGAGACTGAATTGAGGTGAAACCAAATTTTACTAGCAAAGAGAAAAACAAGAAGAGGAGAAGAGCTAGGGTGTTGGATGAATTGCCATATGATTGTTTGAGGTCACTAAGAATGATGGAAGGTAAGTGTGGATTACATGAGTTGATCAGCTGATCAGTTACATGATTTCCATGAGTTGATTAGTTATTAGTGACTTCATCTTAAATTGTTATAACCCAAAGGCAAAGAAATAATTTTTCAGCAGCTCTGGATTGCAGATGCCTTCTTATTCAAGATTTTTTTTTTTTATTTTGTATTAATGTGAATTCCAAATAACTTTAATATTATTTTTATTTTTGTTAAACAGTATATTTTTCACTCTTGCTTGATGCAACATCTAAAATGGATTCAAATTAGAACTCCAGGTTTGCTGTTTAAGTATTTAATTTTGGTTATTTTCTAATCAAGTATGCATTTTATTAGTTAGCTTTATTAAAAACAAATGACCCTCCCCAAATCATAGTAGTTTACAATGACACACATTTATTTCTTTTTCATGATAGGTGTCAGTGGCTTTCATTCAACTTCTGTGGCTTGGCCACAGGTCTTCTCAGGTTCCTCTTTTTTTGGGACAGCCAAAAAACAGGAACTCTTGATGCCTTTCAAAGGTTTCTGTATGTTATGTTCCCTCACATGCCTTTGGCTAAAGCTTGTATTGCAGGCAAGTCCCAAATCAATAGGAAGTATGTTGGCTTTAATGTAGACCATGAACTCAGCGGCATTACTGGGCTTGCTAAAATGTAACACAGAGGCCCCTGGGGGTGAGGCAAGTTTTCAAAGGGTGTGGGCCTTTGGAATGCCAAGGTCTGCCTGACCACTCTGACTTTGGAATGCGGCTGGGGCTCCGCCATCTAAGATATGTATGCATTGTCCCTTAGGCTATGTTTAGCAGAACTCCTAGAATAGGCAGATTAGCATATCCTATCTTTCAGGTAAACAGATCCTCCCAGTTGAGTAAGACCCCCTGTCACACATCACTGTGTTTGAGAAACAGTGATAAGGATTTGTTTTATCCTGAAGGACCAATAAAAGCAGGAGTAAAGACCAGCAAAGGTACTTCTTCTCTGAACATTGACCCCTTTGGCTTCTCCTCTTTCAGAGCAAAGTTTGGAGTCATCTTTCATCTGTGAGTACTGGCTTGCTGGCCATTCCCAGCAGCAGTACTGTATGCGTCCTTCAGGAGGTCTCTGCATGCCTCGTGTCCATGAGTTAGGCGGGATAAAGCCCTTACTAGGAAGAAAAGAGAGCAGAAATTTAGCAGCAAAAATAAGATATACTAATGGAAGGTAGCACTGATACCTTACACGAGATAAAAAGTTAAAATAGATCCGTGGCTCGTTAGTGCTCAGGAGATAAATCCACTCTGGGCAAATAGACATGTGTCTGCCAAGGGTAGAAATCCAAATGCTGACAGTTTTGCAGGGTCCGAAGGGATAGGAGATTTAAAGGCAGAATAAATGTCAAGAATTTTTCTGGAAAAATTATAGAAAATAAAAGCAGGTGAAGCAGTGGGCGTAGTAGCACTGTTAGAAAAGAAAGGTTAGCTGGTCCATATTCCTAAAACCCCCACAAAGTAGCAATTATATTGTAAAATTTTCCTGCTCCCATTGTCGAACCACTGAATTTACTGACTCAAATATATGATGTTGTTCCATGTGTCAGAGGGCAGGCTCACATTATTTATAGCTAATAGCTGGTTTTATTCATCTCAGCGTAGGGAGGCTTTTGCTAGGGGGCTAAATGTATTTGAAGGCTGATGGCCAAAGCTCTCGTTCCCCTAGGACCATGGTTGGGTAGGAGCTTCCAAACTTGTTTCTCGGGTTTCTTTTCTTTACTATTTCTGGATTGATTGTAACCCTTTCTGATTGGCATGTTTATTCCGTAGCATTCTTAATCCATAGTCAGGTTACACTTAGGTATTCACAGCTATGTAGCTATCCTGTCTCCCTCGTATAACATTGTGTCTGCTCTTTAATTTTAGAATTTTGCTCTCAGGAAGCAACCGTTGCTACACTCCATTCTAAAATTTTAGAGGGTATACCTTATTGTAATTCCAGAGAACAGACATGACATACACATGAATCTGAGTCTTAAGAGAAAGTTTCCCTTAATTATATCACATCACAAAATTAATAATTTAACATTTGAAAGATGGACATCAAAACTCTGGAATATGAAGCCAACAACACAAGATACCCGTCAAGGGGAGAAAGAACAAAGGAACAATTAGCTATGAGAATAGAGGTGTTAATAAACGTGTAACAGTGAGTTTAGTTATGCTCTGTCATTGTCTGTCATGGACTTTATTTATTTATTTATTTATTTATTTATTTTTATAAAGATTTTGTTTATTTACTTGACAGAAAGATTGCAAGCAGGCATAGAGGAGGCAGAGAGAGGAGGAAGCAGGCTCCCCGCTGAGCAGAGAGCCTGATGCCGGGCCAGATCCTGGGACCCAGAGATCATGACCTGAGCCTAAGGCAGAGGCTTTAACCCACTGAGCCACCCAGGTGGCCCTGTCATGGACTTTAGAGAGAGTCATTCTAATTTTGTTGATATAACTTACATTCAGTGAGATGTATTCTTAAGGAGGCAATTTTTAAAATTTTTTTTTGTATTTTTAATTAACATATAATATATTATTAGCCCCAGGGGTACAGGTCTGTGAATTGCCACGCCAGGTTTACGCACTTCATAGCACTCACCAGAGCACATAACTTCCCCAATGTCCATAACCCACCCCTACCCGCAACCCTCATTTTGTTTGTGAGATTAAGAGTCTCTTATGTTTTATCTTTAAGGAAACAATTTGATTAGTTTGGTAAAATCCAAAAGCAGTAACTAGAACTCTGGTCAGAGCATAGAACATTCCATCAGTCCAGAAATGCCCTCTATACTCCTTCCAATCTCCATTGACCCTATGCAATGATTCTTTATCATGTATCTTACTATAGATTAGTTTATTTTGTTCTTAAGTTCGGTAAGATTTATATAGTACCTACTCCTTTATGACTTGGTTTTGAGAGTATTTAATGTTTTGTTTATTGATAATTTGATTATCATATACCCTTTTTTCTTCTTTTACTTTTAACTCATCTTTGCCTTTATACTTTAGGAGAATTTATTGGAAGCATATAACTAAGCCTTGATTTTTTTTTAATCGAGTTTTACAATTTATTCATTTTGTTTGGAGTTATTAGTCTATTTAGTGTTTTTGAAGTCTTTAATTTTAAATGTTTAGTACACTTTGATTTAAGTATACTAACTTAATATTACTTTTATACGCGATCCATTTTTTGCTCTTTTCTTTCTTTCCTGTCTTTCCCATCCTCTTTTGGATTATTCCAATTTTTTTTAATCAATTTATTTTATTTTATTTATATATTTAGGCACATTTTGATTATTATAGCATATGTTAGAATGCTATATAAAACATATATATATATATGTTTTTTGAAGGATAGTTGTCATACAATATTACACTAGTTTTAAGTATATGACATAGTAATTTGACAATTCTTACATTACTCAGTTTTCCCACTGAGCATGGGCATGTTATACAATATGATTGAGTATATTCCCTATGCTGTACTTTTTGTCTCCATGAATGGGATTAAAAGGATGTTCATTCTTAAAACACATAATTAATATTATGACATGTAAGGAAGCTTTTTAAAAAATATTTAATTTATTTATTTGACAGAGAGAGAGAGATCACAAGTAGGCAGAGAAGCAGGCAGAGATAGAGGGAGGAAGCAGGCTCCCTGCTGAGCAGAGAGCCTGATGCAGGACTTAATCCCAAGACCCTGAGATCATGACCTGAGTGGAAGGCAGAAGCTTTAACCCTGAGCCACCTAGGTGCCCCTAAATGTAGGAAACTTTTAAGTATATACTTCTGTTTATTGCATCTGTGCTGTTGTCAGTTTCCCTTTGCCCTGTATCATAAAACTGCACAATACAGTGTTACTGTTTTTGGTTCAATTCGTAGACTTTTAAATAAATTTAAGGTAGTATAAACTAAAAATATGTTTATATTTATCCATATACTTACCATCTTCTTGGTTTTCTTTCTTTATTATTTTATGCAAATGTGAATTTCCATGTGACCTTTTTTTTCTTTTCCTGAAACATATACTTTAATATCCTTTGTAATTCAGGTCTGCTGGTAACATGTTCTTTTCATCCAACTTTTGGAAGGACGCTTTTGTTTGATATAGAGCACCTATGGGAAAATATTTATTGTTCTTGTTCCAGCGTTTTACGGATGTTGTTTCATTGTGTTTATTTCTCTTTCTCACCCTCCCTCTCTTCTTCCCTACTTTTTATGAGAAGGCAGCTGTGATTCTTCTGTTACTTCTCCATAAGTATGAGCCTTTTAATCTGGCTTTCTTCAGTATTCTGTGTCTTATCTTTAATTCCCAGCAGTCTATTTTGTGTGTAGGAGTTGTTTCACAAGCTTTCTGGATCACAGGTTGATGTTTTTCACAAAGTTTGGGGAAGTTTTGGCCATCACTCTTGACCTCTTTTTCTGACCCATTTTCTTCTTTCCTCTTCTAAGAAACACCAGTGACAAGGACATGTATCATACACTGGCTATTTTAACACTGGCCTCTGAGACTGTTTATTTATTTTCCTCCCATCTTTTTTTTTTTTCTTTTCTCCTCTTTATTCTTTAGGTTTGGTCATTTCTACTGGACTGTATTCGAATTCACTAACATTTTCTCATGCTGTATCTAATCTCCCACTAAACTCGCTCATTAAGTTTTTCAGTTCAGATGTTTGTATTTTTGTGTTTCCATTTGTTTCACTTTCATAGATTTCTGTTTCAGTTCTGAGAGTCCCCATCTGAGTATTCATCATGTTTCGGTGTAACATCTTTGTCATATTTGTTATAGCTGTTTTAAAGTCTTGATAATTTCTGTATCTGGCTTGTATTGGGTTATGTTTCTGTGCACTCTTTTTGCTTGATGATGGGTCATGTGTTTTGCATCTCTCTTTTTATTATAGAGAGGCTATTGAGAATAGATAACACATTCTAGGAAGTCTTGAATATGTTATAACTCCAGAGTCTCCCCTCCTTACATGATTTCTGGTATCTCTATTAGCTGTCATCCTGTGGCAGCTACTCTCTGTTAGGTCTTACTGAGGGTGGCTTAGTAGGTTAAGTGTCAGACTCTTGATTTTGCCTCGGGTCATGATCTCTTGGTCCTGGAATGTCACTGAGTGTGGAGCCTGCTTCCTCTCTCTTCTTCCTCTGCCCCTCCCCACTCCCATCTCTCTCTCTCTAGAAAACAAACAAACAAAAGACTCCCTGTGTACCTATGCAGCCCTGCCCTCAAGCAGTAGTGTGCATTTCAAGTGAAATTCTGGGGCTCCGCTCTGCATATTTCTACCTCTTTTGTTACTTACTGGAAAATTCCAGCCAATTTATGGGTCTAGAACACAAGTATCTTCTCTGCAGTTCAGCAATATGTATTCTGTTTGGCTTTTAACTTCCTGCATTTCAATCCAGAACATGGAATACATTCAGAAATTAATGTGAACATGAGACTCCCTTCAATCATTTCCCTTTTCTTAGAGATCACATATGTGCTAGTTCATTTCATGCAAGAAGCAGTAGCCAAGGCAGGATTACACATGCAAAAGATATACTGGAGGAGGGATTATAACCAATACCCTGAAGGCAGCCAGAGGAGGCAGGGAGAATCATCAAATTTAGATAAGTCTCAGCCCTTTGAAGGAAGAGGGAAGGGAGGAGGCTGTGTAGGAAGTGAAATCTCAGTCTTTAGTACAATTCTGTGAGTTTTGGTCAAGCATATGGAGAATCCTTAAAGCAAAGTTGCCCATTAGAGGGCATGAGTATTTCTGCCCTAATTATTCATTAGTCAGAAGCAGCCCATAGGAAGTACATCTTGGCCAGAATGGGGTGGTAAGTTCATAGTGTAGCCCTGGGGTCCTCTATCATTTATGCTTTCTGCAGCAGGGCATGTCAGCAGTCCATTTTCATAGCTACTTGCCACTACCTATCCCCACGTGCTCTCTGCCCCAGATTCACTTCTCTATCCTAGTTTAAGAAGCAGTTCTTGTATGATTCTCCTGGGTCTGTCTTTCTAAGAGGAATCTTAGAAGGCAGTAGTTAGTTAAACAAATACAGCCCTCACCACTGCAAATGTTCATAGGGCTATATCCTATATTCATTGTCTCTCTCCTCCTCTAACCCTCAGCTATCACCATGGAAGGTCTTGGTGGCTTACTTAGCGGTTTGACCCAAACCTTCATTCATGAGTGTTCTGACTCCTTGGTAGTCATCTTTCTAGGACAAGTTTGCTCCATGTGTGTCTTCACAATTACATTATAGGAATGGAGTAATGGGAAATCACAGGAAATGTCCAAGTAGGTCACATTGAATTCCATATGTATTCCTTCCGCCTCCAACATGTGTATCATCATGCCTGCAAAGATTTTCTCACCCACTGGGACATTTTTCCAGGTCACGGCTGGTGAAATTATTAGGAGTTGGGCTACACCTTGCACTAGTGTCCCCCCTTCCTTTCAAGATTGCATCTTGATGGATAGCAGGTCAGCCAGTTCAAAATCTTGATCTTACCACCTATTTTTTGATTAATCCTGGTACCATTTGTCTTATTTCACATATTATGAAAGGTGACCATTTCCATTACTCTCTGGGAGAACCCATAACAGCCACTCCATTTTTTCCCACTTATTATGGCAGGACACTTTGCTTCTGATAGTTAGATGCTGCCTTTGGCCTCTATATTTTCTAGATTCTATCATCCTCCTTACCTCTGAGAACACGGTTCTGTAACAGCATTTATTACCATGAGCCCTACCAACAGAAGACAGGTGCCTTTCAGTGTCTCAAAAATGATGGTGTTTCTCTTACTAGTGCATTACAACTGCTTTTGTAATTGGGGTATATTTCAGGCTTTCCCTTAGAATGCAGTTAACTGGTTTTCTAGCCTTACATAGTATATCCAGTAGCTTGGCCATTTTTGTGAATTTTTTGAATTCCTCTTCTTTATGTCTACCATGACAATTTTGGCTTCTCTACTCTACTTATTACTGGCTATCATTTTCTCTAGGCTTCCAGGAATCATCTTGACAATGTATTAGCATTGTTTTCTGAGGTCTTTGTCAAGGTCTCAAATCCTTTATAATGGGATAATTCCTTCTTATCAATTAAACAAATCCTTTTCCAATCTCCTGTTCTGCCTTTTTCCATATAGAAGAGTCAGGATATAGTCCCAATCATACTCCTCTAGCTCCTTTAAGTGTATATTGATTAGGTCCTACAGAACCCACTAGAAGTTTATTGGGAAGCGCCCTCAAGTTCCCTTGGGGATATAGTCCCTTATTTTCCTTACCATGCCTCACACTTTCCCAGCCTAGAGGCTAAATGGAGAGCTACTGGCAGGTATTGAATGATGTTCATGATGTCCTATGAGGCAGTGGTCATTGCATCATTTTCAAGCAATGGAGGCATGCTAGCCTTTACTCAGAAGGAATGGGCCTCTCTTCAAGCCCAGAGGATTTAAGGGCTCTGGAGTTAATGTTTATGAGTTTATCAACCCAGATGTCCCCAAGTTAAGTCTCATGGTCTCACTCTTTTTGACCAAGAATCTATCACTGATACATCCTTTGTTGGAAAGACTGACAATTCAACCTTCTCTAGAAGGCTCTCTGCTACTATTAGAATTAATTTCTGGGCCAAATTCTCAGGGTTTTTTTTTTTTTGTTTTTTTGTTTTTTGTTTTTTTCCCCTGCCTCCAGCTACAGGAGATAAAAGCCTCTTTATAAGCTGCCAAGGAGGCCCTCTGAATTTTATAATTCACCTTCAGTTGGTGATTAATCACCCAAAGCCTTTTATTGGTCTTCTCTGATGCATCAAAGTCACTCAGTAAGAGACATCTGATGCAATTTCCTTCTAATACTTCCCTGGCTACTCAAAAGCCTGAGATACTGCACTTGTGAGTACATTCATTTGCACCAGCATACCAAACCAGTTCACCACAGGGTGAGTCTTAATAAATATGTTGCTATAATTGAAGAGCTCCAGCTACTGAAAGTTATGGAGTCCTCCTTGCCCCTTGTTAGCAAAGCATTCAGCTTCAGGGTCCCATAAAACCTATATACTTAGAGTACTACTGATACTGATTGTCTTAAGTCAGGAAAATGGACTGAGATGGAGATTTGTATGTGAGAAGTGTTTTGGTCTGTTTGTACCCTCAATATCAACATTTTTTAAGTGGAGTTGGGATGGCCCTTTAGAATGGCCTTCCCTTGAGACAAAGGAACTATGACTTTACACTCCTTGACAATGGGTAGACTTCTACTTTGGGATGGGGTATGATTTGAGTATAGTTATTCCCTTTAGCTAAAGAGAATTTCTAGAGGGAGACTCAGCTACTGGCATTCTCAAAATGTGGGAGAATGTGTCTCAGTCCTAAAGGGTCTAAGTAGCATGTATTTTAAGCTACAGAAAGTGATTGAGAATGACATTGTATTGGTTGGTCACTCCTTGATTTTGCATTTGTAACAATATTAGGGCTTTTTTCCTATCTGTTTTTACTATAATTTCTGGGAGGATTAACTAAGTTGGTTCAGGTTTCATTAGCTTTTTTTCTGTACTGTCTTTAATATTCATACAGGTGGCACTATATAAAGTTACATGTGTTAGAGTTTTGTTATTTAACATTTCTATAAGAATGAGAATATATTTCTTTCAAGACACTCAGGATTTTTAGCAAAAAGATGGCTTTTTCTGAGGCTTACTAAGTCTAACTTCAGCAAACCCAATTGCTCTGTAAGCTTTAGAAATATGGGCCATTTAATTAATTCTTGGCGGCTTAAAGGAAAATAAAAAGAAGTGAAGAAAAAATAAATACCACCTACTGTTTTAAGTGGATTTTGTTCATCTTGCAGTCTGAAGTGGCCCATTGTTAATTTTGGAAATCCTTTACAATATTTAACTTTCCGATCACCTTTAATGCTACTGAGATTTACTATCTAAATGAAACAATCAAAATAAGAGACAGTGATATAAGCGGCAAGCACCTCTGCTCTATTTTCTCTTTGCAGTAGGATAATAAAGCTCAGGTCCATTGATCCAGGCACCACTGTATAGGAGCATCCCATGGCTCATAGCACAAAATCCCAAAGATAATATGTGCAGAATCACACTCTAATACAATAGTAAAAGCCCAATAGTAAGGTAATGTTCAACATTATGGTTTGAAGAAAGATTATTTTTTTTTGTGAGAGATTGCACATTCAAACATATTGAATGCTCAATGTGGCATTTATTTGGATGGGCAATGAAAAATTCATACAAATGTTCATGAATGATCACATGGTTGCACATAATGTTCAGCAATAGTTACCTAAATGTTTTCATATTTCCATGGAAAATTCATATATAAAGCTTGAAAGCACACATTTGAATGTATGATTAATGAAAATAGATTAATTGATATTATTCTACCATCATCTACCCACTCTAATCTTTACATCGATCTTAGTATTGTTTCCAAATATAAAAATAAAATGTGGCATGAGAGCGGTAAGGATATTTGACAGGTTATTTGAAAGAATGAGGATATAAAAGCACAAATGAATTAGGAGCCATTTTATTATTTTTTCATAGATTGAAGAGAGACAGTTGTTGAGTCAGTCTTTTAGAAGCTTGTGAAAATAGGGGTGGCTCAATTAACTTTGAGTGCTTGGAAGAGTGCTGTGTTTGACAGAAAAGGCAGAAGATTCTGCTTCTTTATTTCCTGTTTCACCCAGTGTGACTGCAGAGCTGAACCAAAATATTCCTATTCACTGGATAAAATTTTGAGGGTGGAGGATAAAATCAAGGGAGTATAGGTATTATATACATTCTAAGTATCTATGGAGAAGAAGAAAGATGGCTGGGGAAATTCCTCACAAATTACTTTGACTCTTGCCTCAGGACCAATAGGAGAGGTTTAGAAAAAGCCCCCCCGCCCCCCCCGCCTTCCCAAAATCAATCTGATTCCTGTAGATTGGGAGTTAGAATAGGAACACCTTTCCCAAAGTTTAATTATTACTGTGTATAATATTGCTTTCTCTTTAGGAATGTTAACACCAAAGGCTAAGGTTGAAAAACCTCTTACCCTTGTGTGATTAAAACTGCTTATTAATTGTCACACTAATTGTAGAGTTTTAACACATGAGTCTTTGAAGTATCTGAAGTCATTAGTGCTCCTGAGTTTCCACAGCTATCCTTATGTGCAGCTGATGTTTATGCCTTTGGGACAATAGTAAACATTCTAGATATTTAATAGTAGAATAAAAAAATACTACTGTTTTCCTTTTACATCAGCTTTTCAGTGTTCCCTCTTCTGATGCTTTTTCTATAACCTCCACCTGTTCCTCTTCATAATAGCTCCTCTTCATTATACCCTATAAAGTATGTCCTTGTTAGTTTTTCAAACATTCATTTTAAGTTGCCTGTTTTCTTGTTAGTATTTTAATAAGGCCTAAGGGATTAATGTAAATGGGATTCCAGTGGCTAATTTTATGTGTCAACTTGGAAGATGAAATTAACATTTAAGTTGATGAGTTCTGGGTAAATCAGATTGCTCTTTATAAAGTAGGTGGGCCTCATGAATCAGTTGAAGTCCTGAATAGAACAAAAATATCAACCTCCCTGAGAAGGAAAGAATTCTTTAGCAAACTCCCTTTGGAGTTCATCTGCACCATTGGCTCTTCTCTGTCTTGAGCCCCAGGGTTCATACTGGATTTTGGCCTCACCAGTCTCCATAATTGTGTGAGCCAACTTTTTACAATAAATCTCTGTCTCTCTGTCTCTGTCTCTCTCTCTCCCCCACCTTCTGTCTCTCTACATATTTATCTTATTAGTTCTATTTCTCTGGAGAACCCTAATACAGCTATCATATAAAATTTGGCTATTCAAATTAGATAAAAGTGCTTTTCAGAAAGTTAATCATGATTACATTGTTAACTCCACTCCATGGTTATATCTAGGTCCTTAAATTCTCTCTGCTTGGATAGCAAAGCCTGTTTAATGGAGAGATTATATCGCTAACTGTGTTGCCAGGGCAGCTTTATGACTACACACCAGTATCTTTCTCAAGACAGTGACAATGAAAGCAGGTTTTTTAATATTTGAAATCCCAAAATATAGCAAATGGGAAAGGAAGAAAGATGGAATTTATAATGCCTGTAAATATTAATATCACCTGTTTTAGGGGGAAAAAAAAGAGTATTAGGTATAGAATAGCTTGATAATCAGGGCAAAAACTCCTAAAGTTACTATTAAAACTTGACTTTTCTTTCAAATATTTCTGCTAAATACCTTCCTAGCTGGTAGAATCAGTGGGATTATGCAGTGAAATTTTAAACTTTATTTTTTCTTTCTTTCTTTTTTTTTTTTTTACATAGTTGTGGCCTTAATTCTCTAAACAAGCAACATCACACTTACTGCCTAAGAGCATTTTTTGGCTCTACAGTGTTGCTTAGGTATATTTTCAAAGTAGGACTCTGCCATCAGAACACACTGGAAATTTTATATAATCCTTTAAATTCTTGTGGATTTTAGAAAAGAACAGTAATCTATCAATTTTGTATTTATTTTTTCAGAAGTGTCCAGAAGTATTCCTCAGAAAAAAATGTGCATAGGCAACGAGTTTCTTGATAAAAAGTTTCTTCATCAAAACTACACAGAGGACTTATGCTTCCAGGTAAGTTTACTCCCCTCCATAAACAACTAGAAAATTTGACAGAACATTTGTTTTCAGGTACTGGGTGGCAGATAACACAAGACTGACTGTGACAGAAGAGAAACAAGAGAATTAACAGCTCTCAATCACTCTGGCTTTCTTCCTACAGGCAATTTTTTGAAATCCTAGAGCAGGGAGGGTCGACACAAAAGATGTAGTTTGAAGTTTGGAAAAGCCATGGTGGCTAGAATATTGGAAGCAGATTACCAGTGAAGAGAGAGTTACACAGAGAAAGCTCTGGAAATCTGCATAAGGATCCTTTGGAGTCTTAGACTGAATACCAATCTGTGTGTATAAGGTTAAAGTCCATGAGAGCAGGCAAAGAAAAATTTCAGAGGAAATAATTGCAAAGTAACTGTAAGCCAAACAATTGCTGTACCTCAAAAAAAGACGGGGCCATGGATCCTTCTGAAACCCAGCAACCATAGTGAAGAAACCTCATTACATACGTAGGGCACTTAGTAGAGATGCAAAGCCATGCTTTAGTAATTGGGCTGAACTACTCCTCTAGAATAGATTACTGTAGATTGAGGTCAGCAAACTAAGAACCAAATCTGAACCTCTGCCTGATTTTATAAATAAAGTTTTATTGGAACACAGCTTTTCTCATTATTTACATATTATCTATGGAGATTTTTGTGTTACAACAGAGTTGATTAGTTTAGATAGAGCTCTTTTAGCCTGCTGAACTTGAAACTGATGCTGTTTGGCCTTTTTACAAAAACTTTGTTGAGTCCTCCTCTAAACTCACCCCGAGTGATAGGATTTTCATGCAACTCAACAGCCTGTCAAAAAAGTTCAATATTGTTAAAAGTCAGACAACAAAATTCAGTAATCAACAATCTGAAAATTTCCAATGCCTGTCATCCAATGAAAATATTGCTTGTTTGTTTGTTTAGCAAGGGTGAATGCAAAAACACAAGCATCAAAAACAGGTAGGAAGGACTGAAGACACTTAGGTAAGGAACTATCAATCTCACTTAGCCTAGGGTTCGTAAGGCTCTACAGAAAAACTACAACAAAGGAGCAGGGGCTAATGAGCATAGAGTTGCTTCCAACAGACACACTCCTACCCTTCCACCAGCTCAGTATTGAGGGAGCAGGCAAAATGTTCAATCTGCATACTTTGAAAGTTCTGCCTAAGTTGTCTTCTAAGTTGGCTATATCAAGAGCTATAGATACCATTTTGTTTCTATTTTTATCATTAGTCTTCAGAGCATTCTGATTTTTATTGTGGCTTATATGTCCCATAGTGTTTTTAATGAAATTCGGGAGATGGAGATACCCTTAAAATTTGCCTCATAAGTGAGAGATATACTATATATATTTTTACCTTTGTTTTATTGGAATCATCATCATCCTGAATTTAAACTACAGTGCTATCATTATCCTATGAAGAGGGGTTATCAAGTTAATAACTTCATGTCCATTCTGTTTAGATTTCCTCCCATCTTCCCATGGTATGTTGGGAAGATAATCTATATGCTTTGGCTAAATATTATTATACAATTTTACTTTAATTTACTTTACATGTTTAATACACTTACATGATTAATTGTATTCAGTTTATATTTTAGTATAACATTCTATTTTATGATTTTATGTATTTATATATGTAAATATTTATCATGATAAGTGTACTCCTTAATCCCCTTCTCCTATTTCCCATATCCCCCAACCCATATCCCTTCTGGTAACCATAAGTTTGTTCTCTATAGTTAAAAGTCTCTTTTTTGGTTTGTCTCTCTCTCTCTTTTTTTCCTTTGATCATTTGTTTGGTTTCTTAAATTTCACATATGAGTGAAATCATATGGTATTTGTCTTTCTCTAAATGACTTATTTTGCTTAGCATTATATTCTCTAGTTCCATCCTGTTCCGTCCATCCAAAAATTTGCTATTTCCAAATAGCAAAATTTTATTATTTTTTATGGCTGGAAAATATTCTGTTGTGTATATATACCATGTATTTGATACTCATTCATCTATCAGTGGAAACTTGGACTGATTCCATATTTTGACTGCTGTATATAGTGCTGCAGTAAACATAGGGGTATATGTATCCCTTTGTATTAGTGTTTTTGTATTCTTCAGGTAAATATCCAATAGTGTGATAACTGGATCATAGGGTAGTTCTATTTTTAACTTTTTGAGGAAACTCCATATCATTTTCCACGGTGGCTGCACCAGTTTGCATTCTACTAACAGCACAAGAAGGTTCGTTTTGCTCCACATCCCCCCCAACACTTGTTTATTTCTTGTGTTTTTTATTTTAGCCATCCTGACAGGTATGAGGTGATATCTTATTGTAGTTTTGATTTGAATTTCCCTGATGATAAATGTGTCTGTTAGCCATTTGTGTGTCTTTTGGGGAAATGTTTGTTTATGTCTCATTAAATTATTTGGTTTTTGGCTGTTGAGTTTTGTAAGTTCTTTATGTATTTTGTATACTAACCCTTTATTGGATATGTCATTTGCAAATAATCTCTCATTTCATAGGTTGCCTTTTAGTTTTGTTGTTTCCTTTGCTGTGCAGAAACTTTCTATTTTGATGTAGTCTCCATAGTTTATTTTTACTTTTATTTCCCTTGTCTCAGGAAACATATCTTGAAAAATGTTGCAATGGCTGATGTTGAGAGATTACTGTCTGTGCTATCTTCAAGGGTTTTTATGGTTTCAGGCCTCACATTTAGATCTTTAATCCATTTTGAGTTTCTTTTTGTGTATGCTGTAAGAAAGGGGTCCACTTTCATGCTTCTGCATGTTTCTGTCCAGTTTTCCCAACACCATTTGTTGAAGAGACTGTCTCTTTCCCATTGGATATTCTTTCCTGCTTTGTCAAAAACGAATTAACCATATAATTGTGTGTTCATTTCTGAGTTTTCTGGTCTATTCCATTGATCTGTTCGTGTATTTTTATGCCATATGATGCTATTTTAATTACTACAGCTTTGTAATATAATTTGAAATCTGGAGTTGTGATACCTGCAATATATATATATATATATATATATTTACATATATATTTTATTTATATTAATAAATAAATAAAATCTTAAATATATATGCACACACATATGTAAATATATTTTACATATGTAAATATATATTTACATATATGTGTGCATATATATTTAAGATTTTATTTATTACTTAAATATATATATACACACATATGGGTATATATATGTATATACATATGTATATATACACATATGTGTGTGTATACACATATGTATATGTATATATATATTTAAGATTTTATTTATTTATTTGAGAGAGGGAGAGAGAGAAAGAGAGAGAGTGCGCAGCAGCAAGGGAAGTGGCAGAGGGAGAGGGAGAAGCAGGCTTCTCACTGAGCAGGAAGCCTGATGAGGGGCTCTATCCCGGGACCCTGGGATCATACCGGAGTCAAAGGCCGACGCTTAACTGACTGAGCCAACCAGGTGCCGCTGTGATAACTCCAGTTTCATTTTTCTTTTTTCAAGATTGCTTGGGGTATTCAAGGTCTTTGTGGTTCTGTACAAATTTTCGGATTGTTTGTTCTAGTTCTGTGAAAAGTGCTATTGGTATTTTGATAGGGATTGCATTAATTCTATAGATTGCTTTGGGTAGTTAATATAATACTCCAGTTTTCACTGGATTACAAGTCAGGTACTCTTACCTGAAAGTTTTAGTTACTTATATTTAAACCTTTGCCATTGTTTTTTCAACACTAGGCTTTCTTTAAAAAGTTCATGACACCTAACTGGAATATGATAACTTCAATGACCCCAGACCCTGGTGTAAAGACATTTTTGAATCAAGTTTTGGCATTTTGTTTGAGCTTTAACAATGCAGATTATAACATTGTACTACAGTTCTGAGATGTACTAAAAAATAAGAGGCATAAGGCTAATTGTACCAGGTGGTGCATTTCATTTGTAATGACAAAGCTTATTACTACCCAAAATGAGTTTACTGTAAAAGAATGTTAAGAATTCCTATCTAGTGCATCACCAATTTCTTTAATTACCCCCATTAATGTGCTTTCACTAGCAATACACGGTGCTGACAAGCTACCCAGAATTAAATATTTAATTAATACTGCACCTTTCTTATTAAAGGAAATATTTAAATATAGCACAAGGAAAAAAATGAATATAGCACAAGGAACTTTAAGTCCAATAATCTTCAGTTATGTGAATGAAGATTAAAGAACATATTCTCTCTTAGGGAAGTTGATGGTAATTGCTGAGTTTCTTTAATAATAAAAATTGGATTCAACAAAATATAAACAACACAAATAATCATATGTTTAAGAGGCTTAACATTTTAGTGTGTTAATTACCTTCAAAGATATATTCTGCCTCAAAGCTTCTTTACATGCTGAGGAACATATTGAGGAATTATAAACATGTCGTGTAAAATATGTTGTCATATATTCTCCAGTAACTAGGTTTCAGAAAAGCCTGCCCAAGGCTTAAGAAAAAATCAGAGAGCACTTTAAGTGTTATCTGCCTATATAAAAAGCAGTAGTTCATTGATTAAATGAATTATGGTAACCTAGTGAAATGCAGAAATTAAAATGCATATGTATAATAAAATAATGTGTAACTAGTAAAATAGTATTTTTATAAGAATATTTGATGTTAGTAAAATATTCATGATACTTTAAATAAAATGCAGTTGTTAAATAATTATGTGTACTTTGTGATAAAAATAGTACAGATGAGTATAACATGTGTGTATATATGTATATATAGAATGTGTAGAAAGTCAGAGAATGAGAGAGAGAGAGACTGACTCCTTAGCACCTTTAAAGAATTATAACCAAGTGGTAACAAGCATCATTGGGGTAGTGGGGTTCTGTGTTCTTATTTTTCTTATGCTTTAAAAATATTTTTAAATTTTCATTATGAATATATATAACAATTATAATAAGGCAATGACAATTGCAAAAATTTTTCATTAATAATCTTAAAGAAAATATATTTATTAATTATTTAATATAAGCCATACTAATAATTGCTTATTTCAACAGAAAAAAAAATCTTTTTTTTTCCCCTAAAATCAGGTAGAAATATTAACCAGTGAGTACTATATATCCTAGATTTTATAATATTGTTATATGTTATAATTATGATAACTCCTAATCTACCTGCTCCATTTTATACCCACCAAGAAAGGAACCTGGTAATTCCTTTGTATCTCATCTCATATGTTAATCTCACAAATGAATATGAAATTTGTGGTGGACGCTACATATGGCCCCAGGAAACATGCATTCCATTAGAAATCAGGAGTGAAGGGACGCCTGGGTGGCTCAGTTGGTTAAGCGACTGTCTTCGGCTCAGGTCATGATCCCAGCGTCCTGGGATCGAGTCCCACATCGGGCTCCTTGCTCAGCAGGGAGCCTGCTTCTCCCTCTGCCTCTGCCTGCCATTCTGTCTGCCTGTGCTTGCTCTCTCTCCCTCTCTCTCTCTGACAAATAAATAAAAATCTTTAAAAAAAAAAAAAAAAGAAATCAGGAGTGTTGCGTGATAATGACTGACAGCTGAGTGCTTCTCTCAGAAATGTTTTGTTTGAAAGGAGTTGAGCCCCCCTAGCCTCCATGATCCCACCCCAGGAGTGGCCAGCATCCATCTCTGGCTAATATGGGGCAACAGAGGGCTAGCTGCTATGCCTTGATTTAGGAGTTCTCTAAAAGGCCATCTTCTTCTTAGATAACTATGGCGTTGTCTGATGCTTGCTTTCCTGTTGTATCTAGTTCTTCCTTCTTGTCTTCCCAATCCTGCCTTATGTACATTCTCATAGATACCGTCCTGAGACTATGGCTCTGTGCGCTTCCTGCGCGCACATCATTGTCTCTGGGCTTATTTTGCAGGGAACACATCAAACTGATTATACAAAATTGCTTCCTGTGAATATTTACTGGAATTACGCAGGAAATGTTAAGGACCTAAGTTTGAAGGAGAGCCTATTTTCAGTTCAAATTCCACATGAGAGAGATTTCTTTCTCCTGCCTTCATAGTTAACATGGCAAAGGACCCTGAAATAAGTAGGGCATTTCAGGATAGAGAGAGCTGTAGCCTAAGAAGACAGACAGACACTATTTCTGTGCAAAACAAGTAAATCTGTCAGTCAGCATATTGCAGAACATATCAGAGAGAAGCAAAGTCTTTGTGGAAATAAGTTGATGTAGATTCTACTTAAAGCAAACTGTGGGCTTTTTTTTTTTTTTTTAAATTTCAAAGGCTATGTATTTGGTGGTAATGGCTCATAAAATCATTGTCAGAAGGAAAAGGATCAGCAGAGTTGGGATAATTTAATTTAATTCAATTAAAGAAATACTTATTAAATTCATCCTATATTTTTCTAGCACTGTTCTGATGCTGGGAACAGAGCCGCCAAACATAGAGGAAAAAAAAGGAAGAAAAATCTACTTCATTACTGATGATAAATATTAATGAGAAAAATAAAACCAGTGAAAGGAACACATAATGCTGGGTGGGGTTTGAGATTTAAACAGGATGAAGAAAGAAAGAGGAGTTCTTTGACTTCACCCCAAACGAGTTGTTGGAGCGAGCCATCGTGTTTTCTATGGGAAGAAAATGAAAAATCAATTTTAGAAAAGATTATGATAGAGACTGTATGGGGAGTGACCATGGGCTCCCATTTCCTCACTTTCTTAATGAGGTGAAATACAGAACTTCTTACCTATTTCTCCCCCATTCCTCACTGTTCAGACCCCTCACTGTTTCAACTCTTCGGCCATTCCCACAGTTCTGGAAGCCTTCTATCTAAATTCAAATATTATTCAGTCTTTAAAAAGAAGGAAATCGTGCCATTTTTGATAATGTGGATGAATTTGGAGGACATTATGTTAAGTGAAATAAACCAGACATCAAAAGACAAATATTTCATGATATCGCTTATGTGGGAACAAAAAATGTCGAATTTAGAGAGACAGAGCATAGAAAGTTAATTGCCAGGGGCAGGGAGGTGGTAGAAATGAAGAAATGTTAGTCATAAGATACAAACTTTTACTTATAAGATAGGTAAATTCTAGAGATCTAATATACAGTGGGGAAGGTATAGTTAATCTATTGTGTATATGAAATTTGCTAAAAGGTGAGATGGTCAGAGTTCTCACCCCCCCATACACACATATATACTTTATTTCTAGGATTTCTGACTTCTCAAAGATTTTTCTTCATAGCACTCTGTTTTAAGAAATTCCTCTAGACACAGTTCTATAATTTCCTGTGCTATTTCTGCAACATACTTAGCTATTAACATCAAAATTCAGGTATCCTAAATGGATACACCAGATATGCACTACACCTTCCATATATCATCTTAATTCTGGTTGTTTCTGCCTGAGTTTCTTACATCTCCACAATTTACTTTTTTTCCTAATGCATCCTTCACTATCTTACTCCCTCTTTCATCTATTTCTTTGGGTGATTTTTGCATCCTTAGTGAATGCCATCCTTGACACTTTCTTTCATAAGAGTCAGGTTGGCTCGTGGCCCAGGAGACAGCAAGTTATACTGGGTTTTCTAATATACTTCAAAAGCCCTGAATTGCATTCTGACATCAAAGAGCCATAGAATGATAGAATGACAGCCCTAGATTGTACTTTGAGAAATCATCTAGTTTAATCCCTCTCCTTCTAAAAGGTTAATAATTGCAGTCGAGGTAGTGGCTATTGTATACTTTTTTTTTTTTTTTTAGGTCCTTTTCCTTTCACTCAAGCCAACATGGATGGCATTTCTCCCATCTCACAAGTTACCCTATTCCAATATTTAAATTCTCACAGAGATCTATTTCTTTTTCTTCTTCTTTTAGGAAATATACATTTCCTTAGTATTTCCTCTGGCTCAAGTATTATGAAAACTTGAGAAACAATTTGTTCGTATCTCTGTCATTCAATGGTACTAACTTTATAAGATGGTCATTATTGCGTCGTGATGTCTTCACTGGTAGAGTAGGTACAAAATTCATCGTCTACAAATACGAGTTGCCCAAGTAAAATTTTCTTTTTCATGAGTGGACTTAGGTATTGGGTCCCAACTTCTGCTTTTACTAGAAAATTAGTGCCAACTTAAGGTAAAAGCAGTTTTCTCTGTCTCTCTCTGTCTCTGCACCCCCCCCCCCCCCGCTCGTCCCCCGTTCTTCTAGCGGTTAGATAATCTGTCAGTTTGGTATTTTCCTTTCTCCTCCATTGTTTCCCCCTTCTCTCTTTTGGGTTTGGAAGATGAGTGAGGCGGTGGGCAGGAACTTATATGCCAACTGTTGAATTGTCCTTCTGTTTGCTCTGTAGTTCAGCAGGTGAGCACTGTTGGGAGGCCTCTTCAGACCTACTTTTCTACTCAGCCTCATCCTGAGGATGCAGAAAACTTGGAGATATTCTCTCATGTTATTTCATATTTAAAAGAAAATGGTGGTAGTAGTGTACACAGAATAAGGGTTTCTTTTATTTCTTTGTTTTTGCTTCATTTGCTTTTGTCTTAGTTTTGCTTCCTCGAGTTCCTCATGGTATAGAAGATACTGCTTTTCTTGACCCCAGAATCTGTAAAAAGTATATGGATTTATCTCCTGATACACACTTCCTCAAGAACCCTGATGGATCGAGCAAGGTGCAGGTTTGCATCTAGTATGAATATCCACTTTGATCCTCAGTATTTTGCTATATATCATGCTATTTTCTCTTTTGGGGTTTGGAAAAATGAACTTTTATCCTTCAGGCTATAATTTATAGTAAAAAACTTCATGTGTTAAGTCCTCCAGATCTGAGAGGGATGTAAGTGCTGGCTAAGGTTCTGTTCTTGTGGACTTTACATGGCTCTGAGGTCTGGTCCTGAGAGCTCTAAGCCATCCTGAATGTCTGCTGTAGGACTTCTCACTATCTTGGTCTTCCCTCAAAGTACTGTTTCTTCCCATTTGCCCAAAGTGACCAAACTTCTAACCTGAAATGATTCTTTCAGAATTAGTATTTCTTCTCCACTCAGGCATTTTGTTCTGTTAGCTATTCAACTTTCAGATAGAGGCTATATATCACCAAGACTCAGGATAATTTCTCTTTGTGTATAGAGTTTTTATTTTGTTTTGTTTTGTGGTGAGGTTATGCTTTGCGTAATAACCCTTTTGAAACATAGACGAGTTCCCTTTACATGTCATAGTGTACATCCCATAATGAATTATAGTAGCACAAACTCAGGGTACAAAAATGTCATAATATTTATTTCTATATAACAGAAATAATAGTGACATGACTACTAAACTTTTATTTTCCCCAGAAAGAAGAAACTTAATCTGATAATTTGCAAACACACACTATCATTTTGGAAATTAAAAAATAAAATCTTTTTAGAGAGAGAGATAGAGAGAGAATGGCGGTGAGGGGAAGAGGGAGAGAGGGAATCTTAAGCAGGGTCCATGCCCAGTGCAGAGCCCAAATGTAGGGCTTGATCTCATGGCCCTGTAATCATGACCTGAGAGGAAATCAAGAGTGGGTTACTTAACCAACTGAGCTATCCCGATGCCCACTATTTTGGAAATTGAACACAATCTCAGAAACTTACGTTCAAACAAAAAACAAATAACACTGTATCTTTGTTTTATTGTATGAAAATTAATTTTTTATTATGTCTCTTTATTTTCCAGTTTTGAATACATTTTTTTACAATGAATGATACAGACTTTATGTATACTATATTAAGTATGTGCCATGTAATATGCACTATATCTCCCTATCTTTGTTTCTCTCCGTCTCTCTAACCTGAATATGTGTGAATGGCTGTGTATGATACAAGTTAGAATTCTGAAGCTACGATTGCTCTTGTTCAGTCTAGAGTGGTACTGGTGTCCCCACAGTATGGTGTCACAGTCCAAAGTAATTTCCAAAAACTTAAGTTCTTAATTCATATTCATTAAAGATGAAGAAGGAAAAACAATGCTCAGTGTATATATGCACCATTGCTGTCACTCCAGAGCTGCTCTTGTTCTTCCTTCTTTACTCTTCTTTCCCTCTCAAAAGAAGGAAACTCTAGCAGCCCCACCCCTAGCCTTCCGGGTTCACACAGAGTCCATGAGGTTCTATAGTCTCTGTGCTTAGTATAGCATCATATAGTTTTTGTATACACTTCAGCCTGTATTTATAATATACTGAAGTCCGGACTAGTTTTTTTTTTTTTTGTTCTGTTTTTTTGTTTTTTTTAATGGAGAAAGTCCAACAATTGAAATGCATTTTCTCTTCTCACAAAGTAAGAATAAGACTATTCTCATTTTCAAAGTCAAATTTTAATTTTGAAATAAAATAGCATGTTATTTATAAACAGATTACTGCATAATGACCATGTCTGGTCATTTATCTTGGAATTTTTATTCCAAAAAAAAATTCTGAATCATTTATATTACTTTCCTTTATGTGAGGTCTTACAGTGATATATCATCTCACTAATGAATCTGATCAAATTGTAAAATTTTCGTTGAAAGGTTTGCATACTATTTTTATCTAGCAGATAAATAATTGAAAGAGAAATATGGTGTAAGTTTTGGCATAACAAATACAACATAATTTATCTTAGCTTATTTTAGTTGCTATGCTTTTCAATTAGATTAGTGTCAGCAGCTTACCTCTGTTGCAGCAAAACCCTGGAAGATTTTTTTCTGATTATTACCAGTGGGTTTTCTTGTGAACATTGCCTAAGAAAGTGAGTTTGTATGTGCGTGTGTGTGTGTGCATGTGTGTGTGTGTTTCTTCTCCACTGGTATTGATAGCCACTGGTGTTTTCCTTATTTATTAGCCCATCATTTATAGAACCGTTCTTAATCCTTCAGTATTACTTCAAATATATTTGCTAGGCTGGGCATTTTGCCTATTTATTTTCATTTTTATTACTTGTACAGCATCCAGCATCCCAAAATGTATTGAGAGAGTATCCTTATATATCATTAATTATTCTTACACTTTAGTTTAATGTTAATTTTTACTAAAAAATATTTCTGGGTACATATGCTCCAGGTCTACCTTAAAAATAGTTTCACTTATCTTTTATATTTTTAACTTTTTAGGAAAGTTCCCTATCTAAGGCAAATTTTGCCACATCCCATACATTTTGACTCCTCTCATTGTCATCTAGCAACTCTGCTAGGTCTCCCTGACAGTGTGATCAGACTCTTGTCTCTTGAACGTCTGAGCCAATGACATTCTTGTACTATACCGTTCTGATCCATTTGGGCAAGGTGGTAGATGAAGGTACACTGAGAGCTATTTCCCCTGCCATCACTGTGTGACGGCAGCCCTATCTGTTCCCATCATGGCCACCTACCAGTGTCATGGTAGTGCTTCTCTTCTTGCCTGCTGATTCCTTTGCACAGGATTCTGAAGTGACCAAGTAGGAACCATAACTTATGGGAATCTTGCTGTAACTATGCAGAAAATATTCTCCCTTTAGAAATAACACCTTCTGTATCCCTAAAGGCCAAAGAGTCAGGGAGACAGGTAGCACAAAGAGAGGGTGTGGAGGCAGGATTTTGGCCTCCATGATTCATGGATTTTGGCCTCCATGATTCATTCCCTAGTATTATACCTGTGACTATGTTACTAGGCAAAAAGGGAGTTGAAGTTGCAGATGGAATTAAGGTTGGTAACCTTAAAATATAAAGATTATCCTAGATAATCCTGATAGGTTTTATATGATCACGAAGTCCTTAAAAGTGAAAGAGGAAGGTAGCATAGTGTCAAAAGTGTTTCATGGAGGAAGAGGTGAGAGATATTTGGAGTATGAGAGACTCAACCCATTGTAGCTGGTTTTGAAGATGGAGGAAGGGACTGCCAGCTTAGGAATGCAAGTGGCATCCAAACCCTGGAAATGACACCTCATAGCCAGAGAGGAAGAGAACTTCATTCCTACAATGACAAGGGACTGAAATCTGCCAACAATATAAAGAAGCAAGGAAATATGTTATCCCTTAGGTCTTGCAGAAAGGAATACAGTCCTATTGACCCTTTGTTATTAGCCTAGTGAGAACTTGATCATATATCTGAACTACAAAACTCTAAGACGATAAATTTATGGGTTTTTTAAGTGTCCCTTGGCATATTTAAAAAGAAAAATTATCATTGTATACTTTTTTAAAAACAAGATATGGAAGCAGTCTCTATAAAGACATAAGCTAAATATAGAACATCCTTCAATGAACATTTAAACAAAGTTTCCTTCAATAAGTATTTAAACACGTGCAACTTAAGCTAAATACAGGATTTTATAATGATAACACAGCCAACAAAGAAAATAAACTCAAATGAAAACAAAACATAAAAGCTAAAAATTTTCTGTTCAAATGTTATTTTCATGTCATGATTTTTATAAAGGAAAACATTACATAACTGTTAAAAAGCCCATAAAGATATATATAGATATATAGATATATACCATAAAGATACATATAGATATCGATATATAGATATCGATATCTATATGTATCTTTATGGGCTTTTTATATATATCTATATCTATCTATAGATATAGATATCTATCTATATATCTATCTCTCTCTCTCTCTCTCTCTATATATATATATATATATATATACATATATATATATGGCCTTAGGAAGAACTAACAACTAATTGGTCTGATAAATATATAGAGTATTCATTTGTTGGTTTGAGTTGACATGTATCTGAAGGCTAATATACTTAGGAATTAATGGTCACTTTGTGTTGATAGGTACTTAGTTTCTATATTTTTAAAAATTTCTTTCTGTATTGTTTGACTGTTTTACTCTTTTATAATAAAATGAAAAGTCAGTGTTCTGTATATCTATACACAAAAAGTGTCAGAGCCATGCATACTACTTAGGATGGGTTCTGAGGGTTTTACATTGCCTTGTTGAGTCACTTTGGTGAATCTTGCCAAGACAAGCATATCTGATGAGTTTTAGAGGCACTCTCAGTTCGTGAGAGACAGATAAATTTGACACAATTGGTTGATAAATCTACACTGAAAATTTAATCACTGGGTGAATGTGGAGATATAATAAATAAAAATAACAGTGTGATCTTAATGACTAGTGCCACTGAGCCTTGATGGTTTGATGGTTCCACTGTCACCAAAAGGATAGACCTATTTTCTGACAGACATGGTACTCAGGACAAGAATTCTATAGGGAGACCATAGAGACAAACTGTCACACAGTGCTCTTAGATTCAAAACACTTTTCTCATTCTTTCTTCATGCAGAGTACAACAAAGTTACTAAATTTCAGTTATTATTTATTCTTCCCAAGTGTGTAAGGTACCCAATTATTACCAACTTTTTTTACTTTCAGTTTATGAATTGTTTCTTAGAATGGGTGACATCTATGGGTAGATAATGTTTTCCTTTAATAATCTAAACTCTATTACTGATATTTTTTATTTTAGTGGATGCCCATTACTGCAAACATCAATATTTAATATTGATATTTTGAGAATATCAATATTAAATATTGATATATTGATGATATCAATGTTAAATCTAATATTGATATTTATAATAGCAATATTTAATTTATTTACATTTAATTAATTTATTATGGTCCTTACATAGAGTATTGACTTAATAAAATTCTTTAGTTCATGGTAGCTTGTCAATATCATAAATACATACAATGCTACATTTTTATCATGTTTAATTATTTTCCCTTCTCCCCCTTCCCCAATAATATTCTCTTTCATATCACGCAGGAGGAATCTTGCTAATATATCTAAAATATATCTTTAGATAAGAATATACCTGAAAAATATTAGTTTGCTTTGCAATTTTATTTATATCAATCAAATTATGCTAAATAGTTTTCTCATTTTTTATACTCAATGTTATGTTTTTAAGCAGAATACTAGATAACATCATTGCATATGGACATACGTTTTATTATTAATTCTCTTTATGATGACAGCTCAGTTTTCTCCAAATTCTGCCACCACAGACAAACAAAGAACATACTCAGGAACTCGGTGGGGATTGTATATTAAAGCTAAGCCTTGCAACACATACTTAACTTCATAAAAAGAAAATCCAAAAATTTCTCTAAAGCAGTTGTCTGATTTATGGTCTTACTGGCAGTAAATGTTTCCATCTTTCTATATTCTAGTAGCACTTGTTATTATTCAATAATTTCTCATATGTACTTATCATTCAATAATTTCTTCATGTACTTGTTGTCTTTGGTTAATGAGGAATCCTCTTTTTTTTTTAAAGATTTTATTTATTTATTTGACAGACAGAGATTACAAGTAGGCAAGAGAGGCAGGCAGGGAGAGAGAGGAGGAAGCAGGCTTCCTGCTGAGCAGAGAGCCCAATGTGGGGCTCAATCCCAGGACCCTGGGATCATGACCTGAGCCGAAAGCAGAAGCCAACCAGGCACCTCGAGGAATCCTTTTTTATATAATAACATTTTTACTTCTATGCTTAATGCTTTTGGGGAATTTTTAAAAGAAATGATAAATATGAAGAAAAGTCATAACAAGTTTTGAGTGACAGATCAGTACATATTTAGTCATCATTTGACCTGAATCTCACTACTACACACAGTCTTACGTTATGGTAATTTTGAAGTGTCACCCTCTTGGATATGGAATGAATATCTGTTTGGTTTGTTTAAATATAAGTCTTTATGGTTTCCTTCTATACATTTAAAAAAATACAGCATATTCAGGACGCCTGGGTGGCTCAGTGGGTTAAGCCGTTGCCTTCGGCTCAGGTCATGATCTCAGGGTCCTGGGATCGAGTCCCGAATTGGGCTCTCTGCTCAGCAGGGAGCCTGCTTCCTCCTCTCTCTCTCTCTCTCTGCCTGCCTCTCTGCCTACTTGTGATCTCTCTCTGTCATATAAATAAATAAATAATCTTTAAAAAAAATACAGCATATTCAAAGGAAATAAAAATATTTCCAAAAATCATTTTATTTTGGGTAGGTGTCTAGATCATGATACATTTCCCTAGGACAAAGGTTAGTAAACAAGATGGGATTTTGGAATAACAGGTGAAAATCGGTAACCAGAACAGATGTTCATGCTACCTTGAATAACATTAAAATTCTTTCCGACTGCATATGCAGTTGCTTTTCTGTGATGTGTGCTTGTTTCTAAGCACTGTCTGTGAAGTGGGGAGGGTAAGTGGAAGAAGGTAGCTAAAGACACTCCAGGTAGATACCGTCTATCTGAGGGCCAGTATATGCTGGGCTCAACAGTGTCTGTCGCAGTATTGCTCGATAAGCATCTCATGATTCAGAAGGATGTGAACTTATAGATTATTCATTACTGAGAAGGGATAGCCAGGCTTCTCTTACTTATCTAAGCTTTTTGTGGCATTATTTCTCAGGTTATTACCAGTACAGATGATATAAATCAGCAGATAATTCTTCTTGGCCTTTCATAACCAACACAGCAATTTTTGAATTCCAGTGACAGAGATAAATAGGGAGGTGGAAAGGTAGGCTTTAGAGTTGTGAATTGTGAATGTAGCTACTTTGCCCTTCCCAGTTTGGATTTGCTATTTTGTACCATTTAGTGTAAAATGTTTCTGTTAAAAAAAAAAAAAAATATATATATATATATATATATATATATCAGAGATATATCTAGATAGATAGATAGATAGCTATATCTCTGAGAAAGTCATTAGAGAAATATATCTCAGGGATTCTGGGTGCATAGATGCAACTGGCTGAGCAATAAACTTTCTAAGGGAAAACATATACAAATAAATCATAAGAATAGTTGGTTTTTTTTTTTTTCAATTTCTGTCATTTGCCAATGAGTTATAGCTTGTAAAACATCCAAATATATCAATTCTAGGTAACCTTTTTCTGGTTTTTGTTTTTACCAATAAATAAAAAAATAAACAAACACATACACAAATATGTCTGTATTCATTTGCAGAATTATTGACTTATAATTCAGCAGACTCTTTTTTAAGTCACTGGATTACTTTTAATAAATAGCACCATTACTTGACTAAATGGTTCACCAGGGGTCTGCAAGACTCCGTATAAATTCTCTAAAGAATAGTTCACATTCATGTCACTGTAAAATCCATTTCCTTTCCTCCTCCTCCCCCCGCCACCCTCACCACCAGCCTGGCTGAGTAGAGGAACAAATCACATAGAAGCTTTTAATATACCCCAGAAATTATATGATATTAAAGGAATCAACATTATTTCAAAATCACTGTTAGAATTTTAATAAATCAAACAGTATTCTCCCAATAAAAATATGTGGCTTTAAATTTTGTTAATAGTTTAGTACAGTTGGGCCCTGGAGAGTAAGTCTTACAATTACACAGTGGGATTAGAAGTACTTAAGTGATAAAAATAAGTGCTAAAATGTTTTCTGCATTCAAACAATTTCTAGCTTACTTTGAGCTTTATATGTAATTAAGAAGCCATTTTAAGACCTTTTTGGATGAAGGCAGTATGGCTAAACACATAAGCCAGAAGGTACTTAATATTTTTATGAAATTATAATCAATTTTACTATTCTGTTTACACTTAAAAGATCTTTATAGTCATTCCCCAAGTTCTAAACAAAGTATGCTAATTTGACAATTAAGTTTGATTAGTCTATATTGTCACATAATTAGGACCTTAAGATGTGTTTTGTACAAAGCAGTGTTTTAAATTATTAAGATAATTAGTCATTTTAAATTATTAGGATAATTAGTCAAATTAATCCTATAACTTCCTACATCTGTAGTTTATGCTATACTACGAAGAAACAGTCTTAATGATATATAGTATATACTCATACAAAATGTCAAATGGAAGGAATGTTCAAAGTTCTATTCTTACTGCACTAATATTTAATATACTTTTATATTTTAATATGATCAGTTTAAGTACAATTATTATAAATTTTAATGATGGTTAGATCATTGCATGTAGTTTTATTGATTCAAAATTTAGATGAATATTTATGTTTTCCTTTTATTCAGATTTATCCTTCAATTTCATTTACAATGTAATTACATGTTTACTAAAAATTTTATTTCATAAGATGACTTCCACTCCAAAGTTCATCTTATAGCTTTATTAAGAAAAAGACATTTGCATTGATTTATTTTTCTACAGTACCCTTTTCAAAGAAAGTAGATGAATATTATATCCTTAATTTACAAGGTTCCTGTTCCACTCCCAAATACTGCTACCAAGAGTGCTCTGCCAAGAAATCACTTCAGCATAACGATTCCACAACGGTAGAAAACCGTTGTACCAATGCCCTGTGTATAGTGCCTATCATTCAGTGTACTCCTTTTATAGATCATTGGTATTGGCATTAAAAAAATGTTAGTGATTATATGAAGAACCCACAAAAAATTAGTATGCAAACTAAGAGTCTTCATATGGTTGTCAGTATTTTTCATGTACATATGCTTTGGTGAAAAAGGGAGATAATATTTTAAAGAATACTGTGAGCTTACTATAGTTAGTTTATTAATCCAGCATCCCATTAAAAAATATTATTGAATGTGGAATGTGCTCCAGAAACCTTAGGCCTAGCATTGAACTTAGAACTAAGAACTAAGGCTTAAGAGAGTGTCCTCTTTGCTTCTTATGTCATTATTCTATACTTGAATGAATTTGTAACTTATCTGTTTATAGTGAAAAAAGAAATATTAGGCTGTGGAAAATGAAAATTTAAAAATATCCACCACACCCATCCTACCATTGATCTAAAACTGAAAGTAAAGATTAGAATCACTTTCAGTGTCTGTATGCTTAAGCCATTGATACTTAACTGCTCATGACTGGCTCACTGATGGGAGAACATAATACACGTGCATTGTTTATTACAACGTCCTGTGGAAGTACTTTTTGTTTGGTTAGGCATTCACTCCACCAAAGTTGCAAAGGAAATATGGGTTCTCATAGGATTTTTTTTCCCCAAAGAATTTAGAAAAAAAATTAATGCATGTTGAGATTAGTGCAGATAAAAAGGCAAACCTTAGTACTCTTCTATGTCTAAGGAGACAAAATCGTCACCAAACAAAAGGTAAAAACCTTTAATTTATAATAAAAATGTGATTGATCTATTGGATAACAAAGTAGGAGGATTATTTGGGCTTAGCAGATATTAACTCAAAGAGACCGTTTAACAACTGAACATAAATACAAATGTGATTCATGATAGCTAGGGCTGGCTGACCTTTGTGAACACATTTAAAATCGTAAGTTTCAAAGTCACAAGACAGATTCTGGAAGAGTCAAGTCATTGTCATTCCCTCCTCCATCTAAAAAGTTCAGTGTCCAGCAAAAGAACAAAATGAAAATACATACAATCATAGTCAGATATTATCTAGGAAGTGTTATTTAATATACTTTTTAAGTGCTATAAAAATACATTGCTCTCAAATGTCATTTTTTATTTTAGAGAGATATAGCAATATTCAATTTCCTTTATTGAAAGGAATACAACCAAGATGTTAAAAATGGGCTCTGACTTTTTAAGTAAAAAGTAAGTGATATTAAAGTAAACCATTCATATTTTGACCATTACTCTTTTATCCTACACTTAAAACCCATATCTACAAATAGGAGTTATACAGTTAAATAAAAAAGTGACTGAAGAGAACAGAAAATGGAAAAGGGTAGTATTGCTGATATTTTGGCATTTGACTCTATAGGAGTTCTCTGGATGACTTCTCCTTTTCTTCAGAACTATTTCACATAGCACTTAAGCCTTGCAAAGGTACAATGAGCAAGACTAAGAGCAACTGCTCCCAAACTTGCCTTCTTCAAATTCAAGTTCAAAATTTGGTGTGGTCAATAGGACTTCCAGAACAGGTAAATTGCCTTCTGTTTTACAGGGAACCAAACAGGCAGATTAGACCATTACAACAACAAGATGCTCTTATTAAAACTTTCAATTTGGAAATAATTATAGACATAACAATTTGCAACAACATCACAGAGAGCTCTTTTTTTTTTAATATTTAATTTCTTTATTTGACAGACAGAAATCACAAGTAGGCAGAGAGGCAGGTAGAGAGAGAGGAGGAAGCAGTCTCCCTGCTGAGCAGAGAGCCCGATGCGGGACTCAATCTCAGGACCCTGAGATCATGACCTGAGCCGAAGGCAGAGGTTTAACCCACTGAGCCACCCAGGCACCCCCACAGAGAGCTTTATATCATTCACCTAGCTTCCCTCAATATAAGGTCTGTTAAATCATAAACTGAGGCATATTAAAATTTTCAAGAGTTTCCTTGAGCAAACATCAATTTGAATGGGGCCGTGCCAAACTGAAAGTGGTTAGGAGCTCTTTCACTGGGGGTTAAGGGAAAGATTTTTGTAGAGGAGATGGGGAAGCAGAGTAAGGAAATTATTTGATTGCTTACTGCTTAAACAGTTACCTTATTTTGGAAAGGCTAGTTGGCTGTTTGTGATTGGTTGTTCTCAAATTTTGTTTTCCTTGGTCCAAGTGCATTGACCCTACCATAGGTTTTGGATTTCTCATATAGGCTACCAAGGCATCAGAATCAACCCAGGCTAATGACCTCCTTGATTTAACACATCGCACAGAACTCTGGAACATTATCAACATCAGAAAATTAACAGTGTCACACTACTCTTAACTAGACAGCAGATCTTAATAGAATTATACCACTTTTTACAGGCACACATTTGGGTGTGGCCGTGTGTATGTGTTTCTTTGAAATACCTTCAGAGATACAGATTTACCACCACAATCAAGATTCAGAACTGTTCCATTACCAGACAGGAACTCCACATTTGCCTCCACCCATGTCTTGATGATATCCTTTTAGAGTTTTCTTCTAAAAGTTTTAGAGTTATGTCCATTATCCATTTTGAATTTTTTTTTGAGAATGGAGGTTCGTTTTTGGCCATGTAGGTAACCATTTATTTCATCATATATTTCCTGTATTGAATTATCCTGACAGATACTTGCTGAAAATTAATTTGATTTAATTTTTTGAGGATTTTATTTATTTGAGGGGGAGGGAAGAAAGAGAAAGAGAGAGAGATATAGAGAGTAGGAGGAGGAGCAGAGGGAAAAGGACAAACCGATTCTGCTGAGCTTGGAGTCCAACACAGGGCTGGTTCCTAGGACCCTGAAATCATAATGAAGAGTCAGACACTTAACCAACTGAGCCACCCAGGTGCTCTCCCCCCAAATTAATTTATTTTAATTTAAGTATGTGGGTCTATTTTGGGGCTTTTCCATTCCATTAATCTATATGCCTATCATTAGGCTAATAGCACACTATCTTATTTTTTTAATTGTAAAGCTATTTGCTTTACCCTGAAATCAAGTAGTTTGAATTGTATAAATATTCTATGTCCTTTCAGTTGTTCTGGGTATACTGTATCCTTTGCATTTACGTATAAATTTAGATTCAACTTGTCAGTTTTTATAGAATACCTGCCAGGATTTTGATTGGAATGACATTAAATTTTTTGAAAAATGTGGGGAGGATTAACATCTTAAGTTCTACAATCTGTGAACATATTATGTCTTTTCATTAATTTACTTATTTAGAACTATGTGTGTCAACCAACTTTTACTAACTAGTACTTGAGTGCTTCATTGGTTTTACTTCTGTTATTTCTAAATTTTTTGACAGTATTATTGCCTTTATTCAGATCTAAGATGGAAAATATTTGTTATTTTACCAGTAAGTATGATGTTATAGCTAGATTTTTCTGTGATGCCCTTAATCACAATAAGGGAATTCCTTATTATTTCTAATGTGGTGAGATTTTAATTTTCTGTTTATGAATTGGTATTTAATTTTTTCAAATTATTTTTTCTGCATCTATTAAGGCATAGTTTTGATAACTGGAAATAATTTCCTTATAATTTTCTTTTCTGCTATTTATATAATGAATTGCATTAATTTATTTTCAAATGTCATACCAACCTTGTATTTTTAGGATAAATGTCACTTGGTTCTGGTTTTTATATTGATTATACTTTACTAGATTCAACTAGGTGGAATTTTGTCAATGATTTTTCCATTCATGTTCTTGAAGGCTACTGACATGTAGTTGTTTTTCCTTGTAATGTATTTAACTGGTTACATTATTGAGGTAATGCTGGCATCATAAAATGAGTTAGCAAGATGTATGCATGCATTCTTAATCTAAGCTTGCATGCTAAAACTTGTGCTTATCTCTTGGGTAGTCTAAAGTCATAGAGCTAACCCTTGAAGTTTAAAAGAAATATGCTATCAAGTGATTCATATACTTCCGTGTTAGGGACCGATATAGATCAGGAACAATTTATACCTTTTTATCATCATTTAACTATTTGATTTTTTTGAAACCATATTCTTATTTCTTTTGCCATATTTGAAATCCAATATGGGCATATCTAGGCATAGAATAATGAACAGTAAAACTTTATTTAGGTGAAAAGCCTGAGGAAAGCCAGTTAGCAAACAATATAAATTTGGGATTTTTGCTAACTAATTAGTATTTTGCACATAGTTTATTTAATGTATTCTTGTTTCCTGCTGCTAAGTCTTACCATGCACCCAGGTTTTAGTTCTGTGATTGGAAGAGTATAAAAAAAGCTTATTGGAATAGACTATGGATCCCCTTAAACTAAGGTGTTTCACATTTATCTGATGGTTTAAACTCTGAAGCTGAAGTCTTTCTTGTGTGACTGAGAATGAAGGGCACTGTGCCTTTCTAATGTTTGCCTGTGAATTGTTTCTCCTGTTTACCATGTCTGTGTTTTCTTTTTTTTTTTTTAATTGAAGTATAGCTGACATACAATGTTAGAGTCATTCCAGGTGTACAGCACAGTATTTTAATAAGTTTATGTATAATACAGTGTTCACCATGGTAAGTCTAGTTACCAATTGTCACTGTATGACATTATTACAATATTATTGACTATGTTCCCTATGCTGTACTTTTCATCCCCTTGACTTTCTTAGTTTATAAGAAACTTATAACTCTTAATCCCATTCACTTATTTGGCCTGCCCCCCCCACCCCTTAGCATATCTTTTACTTTTATTAAAACATTACATCTGGGGGCGCCTGGGTGGCTCAGTGGGTTAAAGCCTCTGCCTTCAGCTCAGGTCGTGATCTCAGGGTCCTGGGATCGAGCCCCGCATCGGGCTCTCTGCTCCGCAGGGAACCTGCTTCCTCCTCTCTCTCTTCCTGCCTCTCTGCGTAATTGTGTTTCTCTCTGTCAAATAAATAAAATATTAAAAAAAAAAAAACAAAAACATTACATCTGTGTACCCTGTGCAGCCTCATGAGTTTTTTCAATTATCCAATGATGTGTAATTACTGGGGAAATATTCCTTTCTCTTCTAGTATCTGAGATAATTTGTGTAGGATTGGTATTATTTCCTATAACTTACCAGGAAAGCCATCTGAGCCTGAAGATTTCTCTGCAGGAAGGTTCTTATACTATGTATTAATATTTTTGAAAAAACAGACATGGTGCTGTTCTTGTTTTCTCTTTCATCTTGTGTCTGTTTTGGTAACTTGTGTTTTGCAAGAAATTTTTAAATTTTGTGAAACTTGTTAGAATGAAATTATCCATAATTATTTCTTTAAAATTTTAATGTTTGTAAAATCTAGAGTGATGTCTCCTCATTCATTCATTCATTACTGTTCATTTATCTTCTTGATTCATCTGGTTAGAAATATATCAACTTTATAGCTATTTAAAAAAGATCAGCACTGGTCTCTGAATTTTCTTTTCTTTTTTGTATTTTTTTCTCTTTCTCCTTTCTCTTTCTTTCTTTTCCTTTCCCTTCCCCTTTTCTTTCCTTCTTTCCTTCCCTTATAATTTCTTTCCTGCTCTTCTTTTTTTTTTTTAAGATTTTATTTATTTATTTGACAGACAGAGATCATAAGTAGACAGAGAGGCAGGCAGAGAGAGAGGAGGAAGCAGCCTCCCTGCTGAGCAGAGAGCCGATGCGGGGCTCGATCCCAGGACCCTGAGATCATGACCTGAGCCGAAGGCAGAGGCTTAACCCACTGAGCCACCCAGGCGCCCTCCTGCTCTTCTTTATTTGACTTCTTGAGGTGGGTGGGTTGGTGACTTAATTGCATGTATGTGTAGATTCCTCAAGTTTCTCATACACATCACCACTCCCTCTCCAGTTCTCTACCCTACAGTTTCCAACTGCTTATCCTCTTCAAACTCTATTTTTTTTTTTTTCCTCAACTCAGCAATACTCACAAACTTTGCTTGGGATTATTCTCCTGACCCTGTGGTCTAGAATGGTTTTCAAGCAGAGAGCTGGGATGATAAAGAGCCTCCTTCTTCTTCTGCTTCTTTTTCTCCTCCTCCTCCTCATTCCCCCCCCCAACCCCATGGTCTCCCCTCCTCCTCCTCTTTCTTCTTCTTCTCAAGAACTTCCTTCTGTTAGTTCCTCCCCCTTGTGTACAACGTCTGAAACATTGTTTTATATCTTTTGTCTGCTTGTTGTTGCTTGCATGGGAAAATTAGCCACAACGAATCTGTCTGCAGCTGTAGATCACTCTAAATAGGAGAAATCATGGAGATTGAGTGTTGCCAAAAGGAAAGACAGGACAGGGGTGCCTAGGTGGCTCAGCTGTTAAATGTCTACCTTTGGCTAAGGTCATGATCTCAGGGTCCTGGGATCCCCTGCATCGGGCTCCCTGCTCTGCAGGAAGCCTGCTTCACCCTCTCCCTCTCCCCCTGCTTGTGTTCCCTCTCTCACTGTTTCTCTCTCTGTCAAAATAAATAAATAAAACCTTTAAAAAAAAAAAAAAAGATAGGACAAATGTCTTTATATTTGGATTTTAGGTGTATCCCAGAAACTATACATTTCTTAGCTTTATTTTAAATCACATGTAAACACTTTAGGTTGGCATATTACCTGATAGTTAATATAGAAAAAGAAGATGATTATTTGGATTATTTCACTAAGAGTGAACCAGACAAAATAATTAATTTTAATTTTGTACTGGGGTTACTAGATTTGTTAGAGAGATAGATAGGTATATATACAGATACAGATATAGATATAGGTATCTTGATAAATAATATGCTTTGTTTGAGGCCTTAATGACACTACACAGGGTACAAGGCATATTTATACTAGATTTACATCTTAAAGAGTTAAAACCATCAGAGGGGGAAGCTGATGATTTTTAAATGTTTTAAAACATCACAACTCTTCTATGTTGCATAGGCAAGCTAATGGTCATGGTGGATGGGTAATTCTGAGAAGTTTAGATTTTCCTGTTTTTTTTTTTTTTTTCAAAGATTTTATTCATTTATTTGACAGAGATCACAAGTAGGCAGAGAGGCAGTCAGAGAGAGAGGAGGAAGCAGGCTCCCTGCTGAGCAGAGAGCCCGATGCGGGGCTCGATCCCAGGATCCTGGGATCATGACCTGAGCCGAAGGCAGAGGCTTTAACCCACTGAGCCACCCAGGTGCCCCAGATTTTCCCGTTTTAAGTGCAAGGACAATTCCCTTTTATATTAACAGTTTTCCTTCCATTGGTATCTTCTTTTTTGGGAGCAAGTTAAAAATGCTATCAGAAATTGAACAGAATTGTATCCTTTTGTACATAAAATATCACTTTTATTTATGTATAAAATATTCATCACTCTAAGTGCTTTGGTGGTAATAGAATACAAGAAAGAGAGCATTTTAAATGGAAGAATTACTTATACTGGCCATTTTCCAAACAGGTTGAGTTAAATAACTCTTGAACATTTTTGAGCTATTCATTTCAAACTTCTTTGAGTCCTCTGAAAACATGATAGAAAAAAAAAATGGCCCTTAGAAGCATGTGTTCTGCCCATGTACTTCTGGTTGGAAGTGTGAATGTCAAAAACGCAGTGGGTGAATGACCATAAATAAAAAGCAGTGAGATATATTTTAGGAATTATTTATGAATGCATTCAATCTTAGGATATTGTGAATCATCAAAATGAATGAACAAGTTTTTTTTTTTTAGCATAGGTTTATAATATATCTATTTATACCTATATTTGTACTTATGTAATATTTATAATTTACATATACACACATGTAGCATATACAGCCTTACTAAAAATTGATAATAAACAGTTACTTCAAAAAGAATGTGTATTTATGAGGCTTAAATAACAGAAGTTGCTATTTTGAGCAGCTACTATATACAGGAACTATGGTAGGCAGTTCGTGGACATTATCACTAATTGTCACCAGAACTCTTCAAACTAGATGATACTGACCACTTTCAGAGAAACAACTCACTTAGCTTAGATACCTTACTCATGACAAAGCCTAGATTTGAATTTGGATCTCCTGGACTCTAGCTTGGATGTCTACACCATTTTCCCTCTACATACCACAGGTGTAACATAGGCTTGCATGAGTTTTGCTTTTTTTTTTTTTTTCCTTAACTATCCACATTTTCAGAGTATGCTTCACAGAACCCTGGTGGCTGTCACTGAGTTCAAAGGATTTTCAACTCATTTCATTTGAATAAAGGAAACGGAAACATAAATACTGCTTCTCTCAGAAGTTCTGTGCCACTTTTTAACTCTAGCATGTTTATGTTCCCCAGATTTTTATCAGAGCTCTTGATTTTCTTTTTATACGTGGCCAACTCAGTCATACAACACTCAGTGCATGCTCAGATTACTCTGTTGTCTCAATTCCTGTTACCTCTTATTAAAATCAGTGCAATTATCTTTTGTCTGCTGAAGAAACCTTATAACAATATTTTGAAAATTAATGAACTCTGAAGGTTATCATCATATCCCTTATATTTTCTCTTCTTTCACATTTTTTTTTAAAGATTTTATTTATTTATTTGACAGACAGAGATCACAAGTAGGCAGAGAGGGAGAGAGGAGGAAGCAGGCTCACTGCCGAGCAGAGAGCCCTATGCGGGACTCGATCCCAGAACCCTGAGATCATGACCTGAGCCAAAGGCAGAGGCTTTAAACCCCTGAGCCACCCAGGTGCCCTCTTTTTCCACATTTTAAGATTATTATAGTAATATTGAGTCTCAAGAACTACAAGTTAGGATTCTGAGGAATTGAACAAGTTTGTGGATTATTTCAAGTTTCACTGATGTTTTCAGGGCCTTAAAAAACACTGGATTCATTTTGAAAATAAGATTTTTTCATAAAAATATTGACATTGGGACTTTGATCTCTAGTCATTGTCTTTGAGTTTTCTGGATTTAAGTCAAACATATTTAGCTATAATTATCAACCTATTATCCAATATGATGGTGATGAAAACACACTTCAAGCCTTCTAAAAACTGCTATCTACATTTTTACATTTCAGTGGATAAATGACTTTCATGGTTATGTACAGAAATCTTTTTTCTGGAGCTATATTTCACTAAGAGTTCCTGTGGTTACTAATATGACCATTGGTGGATTAAAAAACAGGTAGTTTTTCTTTTCCTGTGATGATCAACCATGGTTGTAACATTATAGCATTATTCCACATTATTCTACCTGATAGTAATAATTAAAACTTCTCTGTGTTTGGACTGAATATGATGATATTTACATTCCTTTGTAAGCCATTTTGGTATAGTGCGTGATTTTATAAATAACTGTTTTTATAGCAATAAGTTAGTTACACGCTGTACAACCTAAGGCCTCTTATAAACCCATTTCTCATTTTTTATAAAAAATAAGTTTGTTTTGTTGATATTATTTCAAACTGGTTTACAGGAATAAAGGAACTGTTTCTTTTACCTTCATACTTAGGCTCTACCTTTGCTTCAGGTTTCATAAAGTTCTTATTTAAATATATGCTGGTTTGGGGTACCTGGGTGGCTGAGTCAGTTAAGTGATTATTGGTTTCAGATCAGGTCATGATCTCATGGGTCCTGGGATTGAGCCCCACATCCCATCTCTGCTCTCTGTGGGCAATCTGCTTGGAGATTCTCTCCCTCTGCCCCTTCCCCTGCTAACTCTCTCTCTCTAAGTAAATAAATAATTCTTTAAAATAAAGAAATGAATATATGGTGGTAAAAAGAAAATTTTAAAATTAATTTGTGAATCAATTGGGAAATTCTTTTTTTTAACTTTTTAAAAATTTTATTAACATATAATGTATTATTTGCTTCAGGGGTACAGGTCTGTGAATCCTTAGTCTTACAGAATCCACAGCACTCACCATAGCACATATCCTCCCCGATGTCCATAATCTAACCACCCTATCCTTCCCCCTCCACCCCCAGCAACCCTCAGTTTGTTTCTGAGATCAAGAGTCTCTTATGGTTTTTCTCCCTCCCTGGTCCCATCTTGTTTCATTTTTTTTCCCCTCCTTCCCCCATGACCCCTGGCCTTGCCTCTCAAATTCCTCATACCAGAGAGATTATATGATAATTGTCTTTCTCTGAATGACTTATTTCTCTTAACATAATACCCTCTAGTTCCATCCATATGGTTGCAAATAGCAAGATTTGGGGTTTTTTGATGGCTGCATAGTATTCCATTGTGTGTGTGTGTGTGTGTGTGTGTGTGTATCACATCTTCTTTATCCATTCATCTGTTGATGGACAGCTAGGTTCCTTCCATAGTTTGGCTATTGTAGACATTGCTGCAATAAACATTCGGGTGTATGTGCCCCTTTGGATCACTATATTTATATCTTTAGAGTAAATACCCAGTTGTACGATTGCTGGGTCGTAGGGTAGCTCTATGTCCAACTTTTGCAGAAACCTCCATACTGTTTTCCAGAGTGGCTACACCAGCTTGCATTCCCACCAACAGTGTAGGAGAGTTCCCCTTTCTCCATATCCTCACTAACATCTGTCATTTCCTGACTTGTTATCAGTTGGGAAATTCTGAATAAACAAATAAATGAGTTGTATCATGTCACTGAACTTATATTGGCTTCATAGACTTTTCTTATTCTGACACAATGTACAAAGAAGTACTAAATTAGATGCCTCTACTTTCTCTAAACAATTTGCAACAAAACAATCCCAATAACAATAGGCTTTATTGGGACGCCTGGGTGGCTCACTTGTTAAGCATCTGCCTTGGGCTCAGGGCATAATCACAGGGTTCTTGGATCAAGTCCCATATTGGGCTCCTTGCTTAGCCAGGAATCTGCTTTCCCCTCTGCCTGCTGTACCCTCTATTTGTGCTCACTATCACTCTTTCTCTGACAAATAACTTAAAAAACATTAAAAAAAAAAACCAATAAACTTTGTTAAAAACTGCTGAAGAAGCCTTATAACAATATTTTGAAAATTAATGAGCTCTGAAGGTTATCATCATGTCCTTAATATTTTTTCTTCTTTCTCATTTTAAAATTATTATAGTAATATTGAATCTCAAGAACTATGTTAGGATTCTGAGGAATTATACTTCTGTGGATTATTTAAAGTTTCACTGACATTTTCAGTGTCTTAAAAAACACTGGATTCATTTTGAAAATAAGATTTTTTCATAAAAATATTGACTTTGGGACTCTGATCTCTAGTCATTGTCTTTGACTTTTCTGATTGAGCCACCCAGGCGTCCCTCAACATAGCACTGTTATCATTATTCTCCCTACCCATTCTTTTAACTATAAATATTTAAATATAGTTTTGCTTACCTTGCAATTAGTATGCATTGATTTGAGTCTCATTTATGCAATTGTTTTGAAACATAATTAAAATTAACATTTTTCTCATATACGTAGTTTGAAACACACATTACTATTAAAAACTTCCAAAAAGAAACCCTCCAGAAACAAAAATAAAAACAGAAACAAAAACAAAAAACTTCCAGTGATAGTGATTGATAATTTATTTGATACAGTTTAAAAAATCATGAAGATATTCCATGTCAAACTTGGATATATAATATTTGTTTGAAACCTTCCAAACATTAGATGTCAGGGAAATGTTAATATTCCCTGAAAGTTGTAAAGTATTTATAATATGCATAATTGTTTACTGAGCTCTTTGATATTTTTCTCTCATAATAAGTTAATTAGTGTATTGTTTCTGTTGCAACAACTGCAACCACTTCTGGTTAATTTAAACAGAAAAAAAAAATTCTTTGAATGATTACTGGGTTGCTCCACACAATCAAAGGAAGAATGGGGAAGAATGAGGAAGCTGAATAAGCAGGCAGCAGAAACAAATGGTTTTAGGAATTTGGAAGGTGGCACATGTGAGTAATAGCTCTATGGTACCGTCAAAGGGTTAAGTTATTGTCAGATTATTTTAAGACCTTGTTCAAAATATAATTTCCGAGAGTGCCTGATGGGTGCATTTTGATCCCCTGCCCATTACTTGGCCATGAAGAGATACATTGTATTTTGCTTGTCAGTGCTAACAAGACTCTGTGTGCAGGGTTAGGATGGTCCCCCAAAGGAAATCCAAGTTGTTGTTGTCATGGATATTAGGTAGTGAAATCAATAGATATCCATTAGACTACAATCACCAATAATTTCTTTTCATCACTAATTATCTAAGTAGATAAGTGTCACATTTAAAATATGATTTCATCTAGTGCTAAAACCTTTTTTTCCTGCAGGAATATGTTTTGGTTCTTAAATTCCCAATGGCAATTGTTATCAGCCATTTACATATGAATCCAAGATTCCTAACTCTAGCATGGTTAAGGTATTTTCTCTTTTTACTTGATTCATTTTCTCTGTAACGAGGTCTTTTGAACTATTTAAATTTTAACTAGAGTACTTTTTCAAGTATTTTCCTAAGATTAGGTATATGGGGTAACACAGTCTAAATTTTTTAGCTCAGATAAACAGTATTTGGCTGAGTATAGGATTGAGTTGCAATCTTACCTTCTTAGTAGTTTTGACCTAGTGTTGCTTTATCTTATAGCCTTCAATGTTGCAGATGAGAAATATCATTTCATGCTGTTTCTTCCTCTTTTATAAATTAGTTTTTCTTTCTTTTGGATATCTTGTGAAATTTTCTTCACACAACTTGACTTTTCTTCTTGTTTTGTGCCAATCCTTTAAGTGGACTCCAAAATTGTATAAAAAAATTATACAGGATCAAGTAGTCAATAAGTGAGACACCTTCTAGAATAAAAAGAGAATTATTGTTACATTCCCAGATAACAATTATAGTAGTGCTGCAAAAATGGTGAGGGTACTAAAACATTGCTGAAATGTTAAAAAAAAAAATTTTGGATTAAAGTTACTATATCTTCCAATTCCAATGTATTATTTCCTTTTAAAACTCTATTCCGCTAACTGAACCTCACCTTCCCCTCAAAAATAAGTAAGTGCTATATTTAAATATATGAAGTGCACTAAAGAATTGGGTGTCTTCTTGCTTTTTTGTTGGCATATGCTAAGATCATTTCCTCCCGTGTTTGAGCATGCAACAAAAAGAACCTTGAACCAAGCACAATATTATAAACCAGTCTCAAAGTCCCTTTGTCATACAGTCCTAATATTTATTTTCACACAATCATATCAGCAAAATAAATTGAATATCTAATAGGGTACCAGAATTTGTACTACTCTCGGTATTTGTCGTTGTCTAGGACTGTGAAAGTCACTGAAGAATATACATAACATATTGTGCTCAGTAAGGACCATTCCAGTTCAGCGTTGCCATCCACTTCTGTGTGCTCCTCAATGTCACTGGGTATATAAAATTAACAGCTACGTTTCCCAGGTCCTTTGTGTCTAGGGTTCTGATTGTTTATATCGGTTCTACCAATGAGATTAATTTGTTTAGGGCTGGAAGTTGAAAGAAAGTGTGAGACCAAAAATATTCCTGTGTCAGCTGGCACACAGGTTGGATAAAGAGCGGGACAGTGGCCAGTTCTCATGTTCCAGAGCTCCAGCTCCGTGAGTGTCTGGTAGTTGTGGCTGCAGTTTCTTCCTACTGATTTCCTACTGCATTCATATAAAAACCAAATGTTTCTTACTTCTCCTCCAGCAGCATGTCCAGTGATATTGTTAGGACTCAAGTATTGTTACTAAATGATTTCTTATTGAAATACCTAGGGTTGATTCTGTTTCTTGAGCTGAATTTTGAAAGATATATATTGTACATATCATAGAAATTGTGTGTGTGTGTGTGTGTGTGTGTGTGTGTGTGTGTTAGAGTCAGCCAAACCTGGAATTATATCCTTGATTTACTACATACTTTCCATTTGTGCTTGCTGAGCCTCAGTTTCCTCAAACTGCAACATTTATAACATGTTTATTATGCTGTATCATTGGAAGGAGAGAATAGTGGAATATATGTAAAATACCTGGGCCAAATAACAGCAGTAAATAAGTAGTGACAGACTGAAGGGGAGCAGTCATTGCTGTGATACGGGAACTGAAATTACGGAATCCTTTGATCAGTATTTTTGTTTCCATAAGAGCTATTTTTTGTTAGATATTTTATTCAGCATTCTGGCAGTCAGTAAATGGATGCATCGAAAAACAATAAAAAACAAAACTAAACAGATGTGTGATTTTTAAGTTCCAAGATATCATTATGACAGGTAATAAATAAACACAGTAAGCAGGAAAATGTACTTAGGTAAGTAAATAAAATTATATATGTGTGTGTTGTTAGAAAGTAAACCACATTCAACTTAGATGTAATAATTGAAATGAATAGGCATTAAATTCATGGAAATTAAGCGAGCTTTAGGAAAATGCTTTCATTTACTAAGACAGAAGCTAATCAAGACAGAGGTACTATTCTGAGCAAATGAAAGTAAATTAGTTTAAATAGTCAATTTTTTTGGTTGGTTAAATATATTGTTAATTTGAAAAATCTCAAGATTTTGTCTTAACTTGAACAAATTTATCCATTTTTATTCAATATTTCCTTCTATGTGTATAATTACATTTTCCTTCATTTTCTTTGAAGAGCATGAAAGAAAATCTCCATGAATTAAATTTCTTTGAGTTGATTTTACTTCAAATATACTTTACAAAAGATTTACTTATTCTTCTAAACATTTGTATTTTTTTGAAAGACCAATTAAGTGAAAATAAGGTAACTTAAAAATCACTTGATGCCATTGAGAGAACATATAAATATATTTTCCTAAATTACAGTAAGTGGTTATTTTATGGTGATTTTGAACTATGTAATTTTTGAAACATTAGGTTCTTTCATGATCTACCATATTTATAAGTATAACTAGAAAAACATAGAATAAAGGAAAATGTATAGTTTCAATCAATAGCTAATGTTAAGTGAAGTTATTCCCCCAATAAATACTTCTGAGTATTGAGATTTTAACAATTTATGAAAGTTGTGCACACTTAGCATTTGACTTATAATTTAGTTCACAGTTTAAGATTTATAAAGTTTGAAGATTTTTCTTTTAATTCTATTGCCTGTTTTTTTAATATAATCTATTAAAACAGATAATATAATGTCATGAAATCTTTGATGTTAATCTCAACTTTCCATATTTTTAAAATATTTTCAGCAGTTAAAATTTAATAATCAAAATTCTAGATTTTATCTAGAATACATAGAATAAATAAATAGAATAGGTAAAATCTATTGATGGGTGTTTATTATTAAAATATCATTTAACATTATTATGCTTTGAAAGATGAATGAAGAATCACAGTAAAACAATAGACACCTAAAATTTTAACTAATATTAACTAATATTATACAGAGTGAAGTCAGATGGTAGGGACTGGGGACATTATCGATAATGGAAAAAAAAAAGACCGTGGACCTTGGTGCTCAGTTTGTGTGTGTGTATGGTATATGAACAAACGGTTTCAATTTGACAGATAACTTTAAAAACAGTTATTTGGTCTCTGTTAATTTAGCAACTGATTATAAAGTTTCAATTATCTTATTTTGATAAACTAGCAATCACTCTGTGTCACAGTGATGATAGAGTAATGTCTACCCATGAAAGCTTGGCATGTTCACTTTGAGGAGCCTACAGCAAGAGGTACTACGTCACTACAGCTTCATATCGTTTAGTCATTTACAACTTAACAACTGTTCCTCTTTTACCTTATGCAGATCTTCACCTTAAATTGGTCAATGTAAAAAAAATAAATAAAAAATAATAAAATTATTGGAAATAACCCATCTGAAAAGGAGATTAGGAACAACTTGCAAGATTTCTTAACATGGCAGATGGTAGACAATGTAGGTTCTTATGTCAGATGGTTTGGGTATGTATATTTGTTTTGTCAACTATTAGTTTCTGAAAGATTTTATCATTCACCTGCTGTGATTATATTTATACTCCCTTTCTTCATCATTTTCATCTTATTTCCCTGAGAGAGGGAGAAGTAACACACACTATTTTTCCTAGATGATCCTTGTACAAAGTTAAACAGAAATTATGTTAGATGGGGCACCTGGGTGGCCCATTTGGTTAAGTGTCTGCCCTTGGCTCAAGTCATGATCCTTGGGTCCTGGGATTGAGTTCCACATCAGACTCCCCGCTCAGAAGGAGGTCTGCTTCTCCCTCTTGTGCTCCCCCTGCTTGTACTCTCTCTCTGTCAAATAAATAAATAAAAATCTTTAAGAAAAAAAAAAAGAAGAAGAAATTGCTTTAGAGTAAGAAAAAAGATTAAGGTAGCTTCTCCAAATTACTGGCTTCAGAATTATGACCTACATACATTTCTAGAGAGGTTGGCACCATACGGGTTTTGGTGAACGTGTTTTTATCTTGAGATTTGTGGGAAGATGAAGAACAAGTCAAGAATAAAAAGGGAATAAGATGCTTTATAGTGGGAAACCATCAATGTGAAGAAACACACATGCCACTAATTATCAAAAGGAACAACTTTCTCTGAGCTGATCAAACTTATTAACAGATAGGGCTTGATAAAAATCATAAAAGCTCGGAACTTCTTTTAACTCACATTTTCCAGATTTTTTTTTTTCTGAGCAAAACAAAAAAGAACAAGGTTTATCTGACATATTTTATTCCTATCCTTGGCCAAGAAAGAAAAAAAAGAGGTAGGGAGGGCTAAAGAGAGAGAGAATAAACAGAAGAATGAATAAGAAAATCTCTATATGAATAAATGCATTATGAGAAAACAGTATGAGATACCTGTTAGTTTTTGATATATGAAAATATTAGTTTCTTTTGTTCTAGCATATTCCTTTTGAAGAAGAAACTTCCATGAAAATAAGGACTATATATCAAGATATTTATAGCTGGTTTTGTTACACTTTGTAGTATATGCAATTCTCTTATGAGAAATCCTTTTAAATAAAATGTTATAATTAGTAATAAGTAACTCAGGAGATATTGAGTCTTTTCTGAATATTCTTTGTGTTATTCTATTAAATGAAAATCTAATTCAGTATTTCATAGTACATGTGTTGCAGTATGTGGTACAAGTGCATGTTAATTGAGTTACTACCTGCTTTTCTTCACTTTGTTTTCTTTCTCTGCTAAGAATCATTACTTTGGTCATCGCTTTGCTTGAGGCTTTTTTTTTGTCCCCCCCTGTGGCATTAAATATGTGAAGTCATATTAACTATGCACAGTTACAACTGGGTATGTAAAGATGGTTTCCAATTATTATTCATTAATAGTAATGAGACTATTAGTGATAATAATAATGATACAGTTAGTTCAGCTCCTACCCTTGTAGAAGTGCATATATTTTCAAGAATTTTCATATGTATAGCTCGATTGCTCTTTTATTTAAATTGTGGTCTTTACTTAATAAAAAATAATTCAAGCTTATTTTTTTATGATTCAAGCTTGTTTAAAAGAACATATAAAATGAAAAAATATATGAGAATAAACAAATAATTTAAAAACAGAAGGCTGTGATCAACAAGTGAATATTTGCTTATGACAAGAGTGATTGTTATTTGGCTATCTTTTTTTTTTTTTTTAAATGTTCCACTTATTTCACAGAGAGAGAGACAGTGAGAGAGGGAACACAAGCAAGGGGAGTGGGAAGGGGAGAAGTAGGCTTCCTGCTAAGCAGGGAGCCTGATATGGGGTTCGATTCCAGTACCCGGGATCATGACCTGAGCCGAAATCAGATGCTTAGCAAGTGAGCCACACAGGCGCCCCTGTTAATTGGCTATCATTTTGAAAGCTTTGCAAATTTCATGAGCTCCTAGTGGAAAAAGGCTCCTTTTTTGCTCAAATGTTTCAAATAGAAAAAATATATAGAATGTCAGCAGAAAATAGACACCAAAACAAATTCATTGCCTTCATTGGCTCAGTAGCATCATATTACTTTAGGAAGAACAGAAAATGAGATGATTAATTAAAGACGGCTATTAATCACTGTTTGTCCTGAAGAAGTTAATAGGAGGAGTATGGAAAACACTTAAAGGGATGTATAAGTCAGCTTCCAATGGAAAACAAACAAACAAAACAAAACAAAACAAAAACCCCTAAACTACAAACCACTATAGGTATTTTAATCAAAGAAGATTTTAATTCAGACAAGAACTGTTCTTTTTTAGCCAAACACCATAGAACACACTGCATCTACACCCATGCCAGCAAAGACTAAGAAGGTGGCCTAGATTTCCACCCTTGAGAGGCTGTGATGATGTACCCCAACATCTCTTTTGGGATAATGCAGAGATCAAATAGAAGTCTGAAACTTTTATCCCAACTGCTTGGTTAACAAGGCCCTTCTCCAACATAGTGTCAGTAGAGACCATGTAAGGAAACCTACTGGACTCCCACATGGCATCAGTGAATCACCTCTCCCCTCTCCTTCTGGAGTAGTCCCAACGGGGGCCCGGTGGAGAGCTGGGCTTTCACCATGACCCAAAGATAATAGCCACACTAACCACAGTGTCAGTGGAGACCACATGAAGAGTCAGAACTCCTATCCCCTCCCAGCAGTAGTGAGAAGCCCCTACCTTGGGTGTGAACAGAGGCCAAATGAGAAACCTGGACTTCTGTATCCACTTGGAAGTAATAGGGTGATAGTACCCAAACTGCTAGATAGAGCCAGCTTATGCAAAGGTTTACATAAGATCCAGATTCTCACAACATAAGAAAATGTCCAGAGAGATATTATATCTAGATTCTTGTGAGATTAAAGTCCATAAAATTTACTAAGAACCTGGAATCTCTCAAACTGTCTGGGGGGAAAAAGACAATCAATAGACACCAACACTGAGATAATGCGCTATTTATCTGACAGATTTAAAACAGATATGATTTTTTTAAATGTGCAATGAGCAATTTTGAAAATGCCTAAAACAAATGGAAAAAGAAAAAAGAAAAAAGAAAAAAAGAAAGCCTCATCAAAGAAAAACATAATCTCAGCAAAGAAATAGAAGACTTATTTAAGAGTAACCACTGGGGCGCCTGGGTGGCTCAGTCGTTAAGTGTCTGCCTTCAGCTCAGGTCATGATCCAGGGTCCTGGGATTGAGCCCCACAACAAATCACCAGTTGTTGGCAAGGACTCAGAAACCTGGATACAGTGCCAATAGAAATAGAATGTAAAATAGTACAACCATTCTGGAAAATAGTTTAGCATTTTCTTTTAACATACAGAAAATGAAACCTCCAATTTTCAAGACCTAGGAATTGTATTTCTGGACATTTATTGAGGAGAAGTCAATCACACATTAAAAAAAAAATGAAACTGGAGAGAATTGTTCATAGCAGTTTTATTTTAAATAGCCAAAATAGGAAACAATGCAGATATCTTTTGATGGGTTAAACTGTTGTGTATTTGTAGCACTGAACACTATTCACCAGTTCAAAAGATCCTGGACAGTGATTTCTTCAGAACAGCCTTGTCATTATGGTTAATGATACACAAAATAACCTGGATGAATCTCGGAAGATTTACTCTGAGTGACAAAATCTAAGCATCCAAAGTTACATACCGTATATTCCACTTACATAACATTATATAACATTATTGATATAACAGAATTTTAGAAAAAGGGAACAGATTAGCAGTCGCCAGGAGTTGAGAAGGAGGTAAGGGTGAGAGGAAAGTGAATGTAGCTAGAAAGAGGTAACATGAAGGACTCTTAGGTGACATAAATGTTCTATATGTGGACAGTATCAGTGTTAATATTCTGATTGTGATGTTTTACAATAGTTTTGGAAGATGAGAATTTTGGGGAAAATGGGTCAACCATATATGGGATCTGTTAATATTTCTTAAGACTGCATGTGACTTGGCAATTATCTCTAAAAAACAAATTTAGGGGCACCTGGGTGGCTCAGTGGGTTAAGCCTCTGCCTTCAGCTCAGGTCATGATCTCAAGGGTCCTGGGGTCAAGTCCCTCATCGGGCTCTCTGCTCAGTTGGGAGCCTGCTTCCCCCCTCCTCTCTCTGCTTTCCTCTCTGCCTATTTGTGATCTCTCTCTGTCAAATAAATAAATAAATCTTAAAAAAATTTAATTTTTAAATATTTTGAATAAAGGGAAAGATGATTATTTCTGAATCATGAATTATAAACAGGTAATTAAATTAACCATACATATTTTAATGTTACTTTTACTATTGAAACCAGGAATTCTTTCCAAATTGCATTCTCCGAAAAATAATTGTCATGAGACAAGAATGTAATTCTTTTCCTTATATTTCCTTTTTTTTGGTCCTCCCCCCATGTAATAGAATAGTATCAGTGATACTATTAATAGAATCATAATTAGACTTGGCTAAACCACATGAAGCATGAGTTGAACAGTAATCAGTGGAAGAGATTACTTTTTTTAAAAAAAGTATTACTTAGCAATAGGCTATATAAATTTGTTGAATGTCAAGATCACTGTAATGGCTTTGGAATATACAACCTGACTAAACTGATCTACATTTCCCAGAGTCTATTTCTTTTATGTTTTCATTTGAGGGTTGCACACAGGGACATCGTGGCTAGATTTGGAGGCCAGAGGGAGCAGCAGCTATCTCCTTTTATTTTATAGAGTGCCCATCTATCTGCACACACCTGTGCACACACATCCTGTGTATCTGCTGATTCACTGTTGACGTGAAGCCCCAGTGGGCCTGGAATTACTCCATCTTACCGAGATCCTCTTTTAGTTTCTCTACCAACTGTACTAGGAGTGCGTTTAGTTTTATGGTAAAGGACTCTGGACAGTGCTTTCTTCAGAACAACCTGGTCACTATGGTTAAAAGCAACAGTAGGGGGCCCAGATTTTAGTCCATCCATGTCCCTTGCCAGCTACTGCCTGTGGATCCCAGCTTACCCAGTAATCTTTCTTTCCTTATTGCCTGTCCTATATATTTCAAGCTTCATTATCTGATGCTGAGACAACAGCTTTACAATGACTTCTTCACTAACCTCCACAACTATATAAACTATTTCTCTGTAACAAATGCCTATGATATCTCTTCCTGGTCTCTAGGTAAATCCTGACATGATAAAGCAATTTTACATAATTATTAACTTTCTATTAATTTTCCTTAAAGAGATACAAGTATATATTTGATATGTCATCATTTATTGAGACATACGACTCATTCATTACTAATATGAATAATACTTTATCCCAAGATAATTTAAATATATTAAGAAGCTACAAAATAAGCACTTAAGGAGTTAGAAATATCTGTGGTACACATTTAATTTGGAAATCATTCTGTAATTTCATTATTCATATATGCAATGACTTTGTTTTAACATATGAGCTAAATTTAATGAAGAGAATAATTTATACTTGCAAACTATAATAAGATGTTGATTGTGGTTTAAATATACAAGCTATTACAATATTAAAAATATGACAACTCTATATTTATGAAATACACTGAGAGTCAAGCTCAAAAATATTAATTTTGGAAAGCTTATAGGCAGGACTTCAAAGGAAGACTTAATAGCTTCATAAGAATTTTGAAATTGCAAAGTAGACTATCCCTAGCTTTCTTTTACCCTGCTCTGAGCCACCATGTAAAATTTTGAATTGTAGATCATCTGAGCATCACAACAATGCATAGTTTGAATATAGTAAAAATTAAAGTGGAATTTTGCAAGAGTTGCATATTTGGTACATCCATAATTCTTTTCTCTAAACCCCAAATTGTAAACCTGTCACCTTCACACAATGTGGGAAGTTGTGACTTTTTTGTATCTTCACATGAAGTTTGGACTGAATTTCAAATATCAGTAATACATCATACATAGTCAAATATTAACTTTACTTGAAGTTGCATAGTTGTGAGCAAATGGACTTGTACTGTAGACTGTGTTTCATTTTGTGATGAGAAGGTTCACATTTTGATTATAATTTTAAAGTAATTTTTGACTGAACAAAGGAACGGCCAGCGTTTTATTTCAATCTTCTTGGAAAGGACAGACCCATTATTTACTAGCTGACCAGACTCTTCAGAACATGGGTCCCAACACATGGGACCATCTAAAATGCTTTTGTATAACACATTTTTTCTTTTCTTCAAAAGTATCGTAACCTCCTGTTTCTCCACTCTTAAAACATCAATTTTAAAATTTCCAAATCAAATTTATCCTAAGAAAATGTATCCTCTTTTAAGACAGTAACACCTTTGGTAGCAGGGCCCTACATCTGTCATTGAATCTTTAGTAACCAGCAAGGTCATGGACGCTAGGGATTTACAAGTAGCTGTGCAATGACAGAATGTGAATGAACAAATGAAATTCGCCACTTCTCTGATTTGCCAGAAATTACCCTCTTGTCTGAAATCTCTGTTGACTCCTGTGTGTTACATATTTTTTGTGAACCACTTAACTCTTTCAGGAGCTACTGATGAGGCTGTAGGCATCAAATAAAATGGACGTGCATTTATATTTAGCAGTTCAAGGACTCTTTCCAGGATCAACATCCTAAATCCTTTCAGGAACATCTTTTTTTTCTGATTGTTTATTGTCGCGACAAATCAACCAGGAAAATGTGAGGGTAAGAGGATGGTGAAAAGAAATTAAGAGACAAAGAGATGGGGGCAGGAGGGACCCTGAGGATGATGTCCAACAGTGCCGATTTTATTCCACATCCTACAAGCATTTATAAGGCAGATCATAATAGAAGGAGTAACCGCAAGTGCCTATAACAAGTTTTACGTTAACTACAAACAAATCTCCTGATTCCAGGTAGTCATGGCTAATGCCATTAGCTGCTACTGATACAAGAAGTTACAATCAGGGGTGCCTGGGTGGCTCAGTGGGTTAAAGCCTCTGCCTTCGGCTCAGGTCATGATCCCGGGGTCCTGGGATCAAGCCCCGCATCGGGTTCTCTGCTCAGCAGGGAGCCTGCTTCCTTCTCTCTCTCTTTCTCTGCCTGCCTCTCTGCCTACTTGTGATCTCTGTCTGTCAAATAAATAAATAAATCTAAAAAAAAAAAAAAAAAAGAAGTTACAATCAACCAAGGAGTGGATTATGGGAGGTACAGGAACAACAAGGACCCCTAAGAATTCATGACCCTCACCACATTATTCCCTTCTGTAGGGAGTATGTGTGGGAAGTCACGTAGGTGAGCGCAGGACGCATAGCACAGACCCTTTCTCAGTGCTACTCAAACTTTCCTGTCCATAACCCTTTATTAAGGTATTTGAACTTAAAGGGAGACACAAGTTAGGGCCTGGTTTGGTCCTCCTCTCAAGCCTTACCGTGGCCTCCAACAGTTTATTATTCTATTCTGATATCCTTAGGTCGGCCACTATCCCTGCCTAGATTCATACCTGTTGTTCCTGTTTACTTCCCTGGGAATACTTAACAAACAAGACTGACTAAGCTTATTATCAGTGAGCTGTATATATCTAGTAGAATATACTAGAAAAATGTGGCCTAATTGCACAAGCTAGTAGTAAATTGAACTGTATCAATACAAAAGAACTAGAAATAATAGAACTAGCTCAGTAGCACAAATAATTTTTAGCCAGACAAGCAGTTATTACAGTGATCAAAAAGGCACAAAATTTATACATAAAAAAAGAACTGATAGATTGGACTCTGGTAAATTTTATTGCTGGTAAGACTTTAAAACAGCTGAGAAGATATTTAATTTGCATGATTTGCTAAGTTACCTGGGGTTTGTTCAATTGCAGATACTGATTCAGTAGGTCTGAGCTGGGTATCTGTGTTTCTTCAGTCTTCTAGGTGATGCTGATGCTAATATTCTGACTGCTCTTAAAGTATCAAGATCCTAATACTCTGGTTTTCTTTTAATGTAGTCAAATAACAACACAAAAATCTTTTATTTAAATCTATCCCTAATTTACTTTTAGATTTATATATATATGTACATATATATGTATATATATATAAACTATATGTTCATGTGTGCCTATCTAATACCTATATTAGCTTTATCTATCTATTAGCTAACATAATAAAACTATATATTTAATATGCAATTATATTTACATTATTTATATATTTTATTTACATATTTGTTTTAATATTTATTAGCTATTATTTAATATTAATTACTAATACATTATTATGTTATTCTAATACCATTCCTACAAAATAATTACAGATCAATTTTTTAATTTTTTTATTTATTTTTATTTTTTAATTTTTATTTTTTAAAGATTTTATTTATTTATTTGACAGAGAGGGATCACAAGTAGGCAGAGAGGCAGGCAGAGAGAGGAAGGGAAGCAGGCTCACTGCTGGACTCGATCCCAGGACCCTGAGATCATGACCTGAGCTGAAGGCAGTGGCTTAACCCACTGAGCCACCCAGGCACCCCAGATCAATTTTTTAAAGATTTGTTTATTTCTTTGAGAGGGTGAGGGGCAGAGGGAGAGAGAAAATCTCCACCAGACTTTACACTTTCCATACAGCCCATTGTGGGGCTCTATCTCACAATCCTGAGATTATGACCAGAGCCAAAATCAAAAGTTGGATGCTTAACAGAATGAGCCACATAGGTACCCCTATATATCATGTTAATGTTAATAGAAATCATACAAACATTCCACATTGAATATTAGATTTAATTTTAGATTTATATTCATTTACTCAGTTTTCATTTATATCACATTTAGTTTTTTTAGAATGCCATTTTCGTGTTTTTAGGATAAATTTTCAAATAGAGTATGCTGGAGTATAAAATTACAGATAAGATATTCTTCTATCAGTATCCCTGTAAAAGGTCTTATAGAAAACCACAGGAGAAATGTATTAGAAATGTATTTATAATAATCAGCTGAGTGTAGCAGTGATGTAACTATATGAAAATGTTAATAGCTTAGAGTTCCTTAGACTACCTTCTCTTCAGTTATTCATTCATTCTGGTGATTTTTCTTTCTGTTGGGGTGTCCCCAGAAAATCAGATAGAACTAAGTTAATTTCCAGCTCAGCAAGAAACCAGAGCTCCACCTAGGGGTAGAGTCCCAGGCTGAGCTCTAGAAAGGGAGTGTTGGCAGTCTGTAACAACTTCATGCAATTGACAGATAGAAATTGGTCAGAAAATGTAAACTTACATATGAAAAATCACGTTTTGCCATTTTACTTTCAATTCCTCTACTTCGAAAACAAAATAGATAATCACTACTGCAGTACATTGTTTAAAACAGCTACCTTGTGGTTCCCTGTGATGAACACCCGGTATTGTATTTAAGTGTTGAATCACTAAATTGTACACCTGGAACTAATAATACACTGTATATTGACTTACTATAATTTAAATAAAATTTTTAAAAAATTCTCTATGTAAACTTTTCACAAAGTAAGCTGTTTTTCAAAATAATGTAAATAATAAACCAGGTATGGATAGTTAGGTGGCAATTTCAAATTATTATTATTATTTTTTTAAGATTTTGTTTATTTGCCAGAGAGAGAAAGAGAGGGCCCAAGAGAGCACAAGTAGGGGGAGCAGCAGGCAGAGGGAGAAGCAGGCTCCGCAGTGAACAAGGAGCCTGATGAGAGACTTGATCCCAGGACCCTGGGATCATGACCTGAGCCAAAGGCAGACGCTTACCTGACTGAGCCACCCAGGCATCCTGCAATTACACTTATTAATAATGACAAATTTATAAAAAATTCTAGAGTCATCCAGTTTACTGATCTCTTAAAAACCCTACTGAAGATTATATATCATGAAATTTAAATTTCATGATAAATTTTAAATAGCCAGGAGCTATTTGCTTAAACTACAGCAATACTACTTAACAATTCATCATCATTCTTTACTAGATTGGTTTGAGGAAAAGTTGTGTAAATTCTCTTTATTTTTGTAGAATTAATCTAGAATGCTGTCTATTTCTCAGCAGAATTAAGTATTCTTAATCTCTTATGTTCTATTAATAACTTAAGGTTTTCTTTTAAATAATAGTACCTACTTTGTTTTACACATACAGTTTATCTGCAAAACATAATCAGAACCACATTTCCTCCAAGTCATGTAAATTTTCTAAGGTGCTTGGCAACACTGCACCCTGTGGAGTACTCACTACCTTTTGTTTGATGTTGCTGATGAGACCTAAAAAATAATCCCTTAATATACATACTATTGAATGTAGCAAAACTGAAAAAAAAAATCAGAGAGTAATGTGTCTTTGATTCTGTTAGCTGCGTGTAAGCAATAACAACAACAAAATAGTTGGCCTAGAAATCCCAAGAGTAGACTTCTTATTTCTGCTTTTAACTGCACAGAAAATTTCACTGAACGATTCACTTAGTGGCATGTTGTATCCTTTCTCTTGGAAGTCCTATTCCTTGTTAGTATATTAAATAACTAAGTATCTGGAGTCAGGAAACCTGCTCAGTTTTTCTTTCTTCCTATTTTACAAACTCATCTCACATATCAATCTACAATTTGTTGCACCTATTAATGTTCTTTAAAAAGAGAGTATTCTGTAGACAATTTTTAAATGCTGCAGTAAAACAGAAGCATGTGATAGCCATTACACAATGAAGAGATGAATCATTGCAAAAGAGTAGGAAATAAAGTAGACTTGGGAGAGCTGCTTTAAACAATGTCACATAGCTCTAGATCCCCAGGAAATAAGAGCAAAGTACAGAACAGATTATTAAAAAGTTATTAAGAATAGAGGGAGAAGAGGTTTATTATTCAATGCTTTTATTTCACTGCTAATTCTCATGGTAGGGATATAAGCATTTGTATACTCTACCTTTAAGGGCTGAAACCACACAACTAATTATAAGCTATTATGTCTTTGACACAGAAAAGAAAATCTGAGGAAAAAAATGCAAAATCCCTCTAACTTCTTTAGGCAAATCCAGAATTAGGTAATTTAATATTGCTTAAAATTTTTAACTTTAGGTATGAAGCATGAATAATAATGCACTTCGAATGTCTGTTTGTAATGCTCTATTTATATGGTATGACAATAAATGTAGTTTTTTGATACTCTTCAAAAATAAAAAAAAAAAACTGACTATATGTTACCATTGAGAAATAATATTTTTAAGCCATTCTTCTTTGTGAATATCTTGTGCTTTATTTCCAAAAAAAACTGTAGAAATTTAGAATGATACAGTATTAGTGAAGTCTAAATCTTTACAGGTGCAATTTTCACATAACAGCACATTTTCCTAACGTACAACTGTATGTATTTTTGAAAATATAGACTCATATTTGACTTAGCTCAAATAGAATCATTTCTTTTTATAGTTTTTATAAAAATATTTTATAGCATAGAGTTCTTTTCAAGTAAATGATATCTATCATCTTATGCTAGTCAAGCATATTCTTTTAGGAGACTATGGAACAGCTGGAAAATTTTGTGAAAAATCAAACCATTTGAAAATATTTTAATGCGAATGATTATTTGTGTGGTCCTCTGAAGAATGTTAAAGAAAAAAGCTCCTTTCATCCTCCTGAATCTTTGTCATATAACTTACCAGACTTCCCCTTGCCCACTCCACCCTATTCCCATGGTTGACCTTGTTTTATTATTTTTTTTCTTTTTCAAGTTTTTATTTAAATTCCAGTTAGTTAACATACAGTGTAATATTAGCTTCAGGTGTAGAATTTACAAACTCATCACAAATCACATGCAACACCCAGTGCTTTTTATCACAAGTGTCCTCCTTTGTACCTATTACCCGTTCTGCCATATTTTAGACTTTGGTCTGATAAAGGAACCACCTTCATCAACCACCTTCATACGAGTCAAAAGTCTCAGGGGAGTTTTCTAAAATATGTCCGAAAACATATTCAAAAACCTGAGAGACTTAAGGGGCTCTCACGACTTCACCACCTTTCCATTCTTGCCACAAACACAAATATTTATGTACAGTGAGCGTGTGCAAGTTTCTTTGTTTATTACCATTTCCATTCAGATTTTTATGGGCTCCGAGGAAGGGATGCTGAGGGGAGGGGAGGGAAATGGGAGTGTCTAACGTTACTGACCTTAAAATGGCTAAGCTTCAACTCTTGCTTTTCTCGGTACTTTGTTTATATCCTGAACAGTCAACTGACTACCCAAAAATAGCTGTTTTCCTGAGACAAAGATCAGGGGAGCTCTGTGAATCAAAATAGTGGATGACAAAACAGCCCACAGTTCTACCTACTAATTTGTCCTTTTTTATTTTATTTTTCAGCTTCAGCCGGCAGTTTCATTTTCAGTTATCTTGACTTTCAGGTCCTTGTTTTTTCTTTCTCAAATATACCCCAAATCTGAAGACCTTAATGGTGTTTCTCTTCAGTTATATTCTTCTTCTCATATATATATATATTTCACTTTCTTAGGTAAAATGACCAAGGGATAATGTGATTTAAGTGTGTTAATAAAATGAATGTTTTGAATAGCCAAAATGTGAAAAGCTTCTTAGGGTTCAGTGCTTAACTATGCTTTACATGAGCAATTAAAGCTATCAGTTTTGGGGCACCTGGGTGGCTCAGTGGGTTAAGCCTCTGCCTTCGGCTCAGGTCATGATCTCAGGGTCCTGGGATCGAGCCCTGTATTGGGCTCTCTGCTCAGCAGGGAGCCTACTTCCCTCTCTCTCTCTGCCTGCCTCTTTGCCTACTTGTGATCTCTCTCTCTTTGTTAAATAAATAAATAAAATCTTAAAAAAAAAAAAAAAAAACTTCTCTCTTCTCTGAGTCCTGGTATGAAAAAAAAAAAAGATATTAGTGTTCATAGTGACAAATTATATTAAATGTATAAGCTTTCTATCCCCACATTCACTGAAAATTAATGTTAAATCCTAGAAAGTAAAACATTTTCTTATTAATTGAAATATCCTTATTTTAGAATCTGGGGAAATACAATTCTTTACATATGGTCAAGTACAAGAGAGTCACTTTTTTTTTACTAGGAAACTTAATAGAACAATGAAAAGAAAATGAGAATTAGACCTGGAAACCATTGACTTGAATTTTAGAACACTTACCAGCTATGTGATTTTGTCGAAGAGATCTACCCTCCATGAGCATGGATTTTGTTCAAGTATAAAAAGTAATAATATGCCAAATAATGCTTTTCTTGCCTACATTCATAAAGTGTACTTAATAGATGTATAACTATGAAGTAAACTTTGAAATGGCATGCCGTTGTTTTTTGTCAGAATTATAAAACTTTTGAGAATGTAGTTAAGATCAAAATAGAAGTTGATAGATAGAAGGAGATAATTTTGAAATCTCAGAGCAGAAAGAGAATGGAGTAGAGTTGCAACTGATCTCTCATATAGGAAAGTTCAGTTCGGCCCTGGTCAAAGGATTTAGCACTGGGTCCTCAATCATGGCCAAGCGGTTTGTTAGACTTAGTACTAGGTCTTCAATCATGGCCAACCCGTTAATCACACATAGATAACAATGTCCTGTGAGGTAGCATAATAAGGGATTTATGTATCTGTCTTTCTGATGGTCTGGTTTTGTACGGGCCATTGATTATTTATTTTACAATGTTTTTCAGCCTTGTAAAACTTGTTTCAATAAATTTCCAGGTTTGTTTCATAAATTTATCTGAAGACAGTAACAGTGCTGGCCAATTAGTCAAGTATGAGAGAATAAGAACACAGTATTAATTGTTAACACATCCAATCTCTTCTTAAATGTTTGCATTTTTGCTTTGCCAAAGGGCTAGCTAGAGAAAGGTAGCTTTGATCTCAGGATTACTATCTTAAACCTTAGAAAGACAATAAAACATCATCAAAGTATTTGTTCAGAAAAAGTAAATCATAAATCAATGTCCTGGTGCACTTTTTTGTTTGCCTCAGATTTTTCAAGGTCTCTTTGACCTAGAAGCAGAATATGTCTAAGGTTTCCTTCCTACTCACCTCTCCCAGTTAGTTAGCACACAATACTGATAATCAAGAACTATAACATTGCTGACTAAATTTTTAATATTGCTAATTGGTTATGACAACCACTTTTCAAACCTTTTATGTTACGTACTTCTCATGCTTTCTTCAAGTTGTGTCATCTTTTTTAGCATATAGTATTAAATAGGGAGATTTTAATTTATGCTTATAGGTCTACGCAGTGGCCTTTTTGTTAGGAAAAGCTACATAGAAAATTATAAATATGGTCATAACTGTGACCTGCGTATGGCCTGAAAGTGAAGTTACACATGTGTAACTTTTCATTAGCATAAAAATGCCAACTTATTGCAAAATCAATTCCCAGATTTTAAAAGCTTAATGCAGGTATATTTTAAGCATTGTCAAACTGTAATTGTGGCACTAAAATGTATTTTTGTATAGAGCTGGCACTGTATGAAAGGCATTGGAACTTGCTTTTTTGGTAATGATTTAAATTCATTGGCCAACTGGGAAATGGAACAAAATTCTTTAGTTTAAAGGAGTTTGATTTATGCCATTCAATTCACAATAGCTCTATATGCTTTATGTCAATTTTGTCATCTGTGTTCTCTGTTTATAATCAATCAAAAACTCATTGGTTTGGTCATCTACTCTTGTTCATATAAATATAACTAAAAGATGGAAAATATATTATTTTCAAAAAATTACAAAAAGAAAACACCATGAAATCTATGAATCCATACACACAAGCAATGATATTGTCTTACATATTGATGGATTTGGAGATGTCATCAAAAATGTATTTCTTATTACTAATCTTATGAGAATGACTGAGTCTAAAACCTAGGCAAACTCAATTTTATTTATACTACCAGTGGAATTCCAACAAAGTGACTTTTCTCTCAAATCAAAAAGGAGAAAAGTTCCATGTTGCCAAATATTCTATAATTCTAAACTTTTACAAGTATAGTAAGTTGCTGTCTCGTAGCAGTTGGACAATACTTAACAGAGCCTAAGCTCTAAAATTTAAGTACAGCAGAGAAACCATGTTTCCATTGATTCCAGTGTAGTGTGCCTTATGTATGTTACAATCACTACAGAAAAGTAGGAGCAAATTCCCACAAATGTTCCCATCAAAATACCAGAAACATCACAGCTGTTGTTTAAAGCTGAGCTTCTAGGTCTCTATACAGAAGAAAGGTGATGTGGAAAGTGTGACCCCCCTTGATTTTCATAGTTCTATCCTCTGGCTTTTGGGTGAGAAAGTAGGAAAGGAAATGAGTAATGGGGGAAAATAGGAAAGACCAAGGGAAAACAAGAAATAATTTAAATAATAATGGTTTCTGGCATACTTTTCTCACTTCCTCTAGACACAGTTGCCATTATATCATCTTGTGATTGGAAGCAACTTTGACATGCATCTGATCTCAGTACATCAAAGTCTTTACATGTTATGTATTTTTATTTTATTTTTGTCTTTTTTTTTCCTTTTGAGAGAGAGAGCACAAATATGAGCAGGGACAGTGGGGAGGGGCAGAAGGAGAAAGTGGGAGAGAGACTCTTAGACAGGCTCCATACTCAGCAAGGAGGCTGTGGAGCCAGATGCAGGGCTCCATGCAAGGCTCGATCTCAGCACCCTGAGATCATGACCTGACCTGAAAATAAGTACCCGATGCTCAACCACTGAGCCACCCAGGAGCCATTGCATATTATGTATTTTTATGAAAGCTGTCAGATGTGGTTGGAAGGAAAGCACACTGGAGGCAGGGTAATAATATCTCACATGTAGTATCTGAAGCGGTGCAAATGTCACCTAATCTTTCTGAGTTTTACTTACACATTGGTAAAACAATACAAGAAAGGTATGAATACATATAGTTACCCAGACTGTTTTGAAGGAGCCAGTGAAAATATTTTGAAATCCCAAAGTACCATCCAAATATGAAATGCAATGATTATTTTCCTTCACTTGCAGCAGAACTAAGACATTGGGATGTCAACTATAAATTTAGTTATCTAAAGCAAGAAGCTTTATTGCTTTTTTAGATTCAGAACACACCCAGAGAAAGAAAGGACACTATCAAAAGGAAATGATGAAAGTAATGAACATTGCTTAAGCAGACATTCACAAAGAGAAAACAGGTTAAATAATAAGATATTCCACCCAATTACTGCAGCTATGTGGGGGCTGGGGAATAGCACAATCAGGATGAAAGAAAGATAAAAATATATTTTGAAAAATAGTGAAGTTGGAGGTTGAAGTTACAAAATGTTCTAACTGCTGGAAATAAAGAACCAATACTGTGCCTAACATTGAACATTAAAATGAAAGCAGCTAGAATTTTTCAGAAACATAGATAATGTCCTTGGAAAAAAGAATGTCATGATGTATCAATACACATTTATACAGAAATGTTCTCTTTCTTTGTGGAAAATAAGCCCCAAAACTGGATGTTCTTAGAGTGACAGGGGGTTTTGCTGCAGACCTGAGCAGAAACTTTGGGACTTGACTGGAACAGAAAAGAGAGAAAATAGCTTGGGCAAAACCATTCATGGCTGTGTGAAAAGGCTGTTGATGAAGAATAGATACAATTAAGTATAACATTTATTCAAATAAAATATTTTATTACTATAGTACAGACAGTAGAAGGACAATTGGGGTATTTTTAATTTTTTTTTTTGGACCCAGCAATTGCAGTATTGGTTATTTACTGAAAAGATACAGATGTAGTAAAAAGAGGGGCCATAAGCACCCCAATGTTCATAGCAACAATGGCCACAATAGCCAAACTGTGGAAAGAGCTGAGATGCCCGTCAACAGAAGAGTAGATAAAGAAGATGTGGTCCATATACATAATGGAATATTACTTAGCCATCAGAAAGGATGAATACCCAATTTTTGCATCAACTTGGCTAGGACTGGAGGAGATTATGCTAAGTGAAATAAGTCAAGCAGAGAAAGTCAATTATCATATGGTTTCACTTACTTGTGGGACATAAGGAATAGCATGGAGGACATTAGGAGAAGGAAGGGAAAAATGAAGGGTGGAAAGCGGAGGGGAAGACGAACCATGAAAGACCATGGACTCCCAGAGACAAACTGAGAGTTTTAGAGGGGAGAGTGGTGGGGGGATGGGTTGGCCCAGTGATGGGTATTAAGGAGGGCATGGAGTGTATGGGGCACTGGGTGTTATATGCAAACAAGGAATCATGGAACACTACATCAAAAACATGATGTACTATATAGTGACTAACATAATTTAAAAAAAAGAAGAAAAATATTTTATACAAAGCAATAGTTAGAGGACAACTAGGACTAGCAAGTAGCTATGCCAAACACTGGAATTTACACTATTTTTTTTTCCCTTTTCTTAATCAAGATATAATTGATACAACATTATGTACATTTAGAGTGTAAAAATTGATTTATAACAATATGTTGATTAACATGAGAACATTCACCAATACCTGTGCCATGTCACATAATTATCATTTCTTTTTTGTGGGTGAAAATGTATTTCTCTGCTGTACCAACACTCTTAAATTTCTGTACCTACATTTTTTTCAAGTTTTTATCATTATATCAAGAATTTCCATTTTACAGTTATATTTTCTGATTATCAAATCCTGACTGGTAATTGGGTAACCCTGAAAATTATTTTTGCTGTGTCAGGTTACTCTGACTCAGTTAAGGTGATCAGACTGTTCTTAAAAGATTTTTATCTTGGTTCAATTTTGCCTTTAACTTCTTACTAACTTAGTAACCTTGGTTATATAATTGACTCTATTTTTATGTTATTCTCCTTTTCTGTATAATAGAGAAAATGGTCATATATAGTATAAATTTGCTATAATATGTTACACAACATATGGCACCTACAAATTGTTTTATTTTTATTAAAATTAGAGATTAGTAGAAATATTAATAAAATGCAATAAGAAGATATTAAAAGTATGTTATGCTCTGGCAAGATATCAGTTAATGCTGTTTTTTAATGATGATAATAATTTTTCACATTTCCTTTTTTTTTCCTTTTGAGATTTTAAATATTTACTTGAGAGAGAGCATGAGTGAGAGAGAGCACAAGCTGGAGGACAGGCAAAGGGAGAGGGAGGAGCAGTCTCCCCTTTGTGCAGGGAGCGGGACATATGACTTGATACCAAGACCTTGGGATCATGACCTGAGCTCAAGGCAGATGCTTAACCAACTGAGCCACCCAGGCACCCTTTCATATTTACTATGTAGACATTTTACTTTTGCAACCACATAAAATTTTAAAAATATATTTGTTATTAATTTGAATTCACAACTGTTTTTATAAACAGCTCCTTTTTGTAAATATTTCAATGTATTGATATGAGGATCATTTCTTATAAACAAAATCTATGTTGTTTATGTTTTTTGCAATTTTTTTGCAAATATTTTGATACATTAATATTAGGATCATTTCTTGTAAACATAAATTTATGTTTATGGTTTTTTGCAATCTTTAATTTTTAGGCATTAATAATCATCTTGGTTTTGAATGTTTGGATTGGATATCTTTTTGGGTAAGGGAGATGTATAGTTTCTGGGAGGTGATAGATCCTTTATCAATTTTGTTAACTTTTGTGTATGAAAACAAATTTATGTAATGAATTCAGTTTAAATTACAGCTTTAGGTAATATTTGAAATTGTTTTAAACAATGGTGGTAAGAGGAAAAATATGATTGAATATTGGTAAAGTGAGTGAACAAAATTAGAGAATAAATAAATCATATATAGAGCCAAATATCAGACTACATTTTCTTATAAAACTTGAACATACTCATCAATAGGATATTTAAAACTATATTATATAAGAAACAGAAGTGGTTTTTATTTTTAGTTTGAAATGTAATGCTGTTAAAGAAATGGTCAGTAATTTATAGGAAAGATGGCAATTTGGGGTTGTGAATATGGAAATATTTTGTTTTTAAGCAAACATCAAGGGATGGCGATCTGCCTATCTTTCAAAGCAGTGGTGAATTAATTATCTATTTATTAAAAATGACATTACAATTGTTCTTTTTTTTTTCCTCCTGGAATGAATAGAAAGACTATTCAAATTTACCTCGGTGTCTTTACTTTAGTTATAATATTTAATAACACATCCAGAAGACTTAGTTCCAAAAAGCCTTAACTGAAATCATTACATACCACCTATTTAGCTATTGTAAAACTAGGAAACTTTCTTTGATTATACTAAAATTTAAGACTAGTTCCAGTGGTGTGAGGAATATATTTATGGGAGGCCTATTTTATACCTCTTATATTAGAAGGAATCCACTGTCTTCCTATCCAGAATAAATAGTCATCAATTATAAGAGTGTTATCTTGTCAAAGTTTATAAAATGAAAATTAGGAACTTTTTAAGGGAAAAATGTTCAGATGGCATGTTATTCTTTTTTTAATTTTTTTTTAAGATTTTATTTATTTATTTGACAGAGAAAGAGAGATCACAAGGAGGCAGAGAGGCAGGCAGAGAGAGAGGGAGGAAACAGGCTCCTTGCTGAGCAGAGCGCCCGAAGGACCCGGAGATCATGACCTGAGCCAAAGGCAGAGGCTTAACCCACTGAGCCACCCAGGTGCCCCTGGCATATCATTCCAACACAACCCTCCACATGAAGTCATCCCTGCCAAATGTTTTCAATTCTTAAAATAAGATTGTGTTTGTTTCTAATAGCTTAAAACTTGGAGAATATATGTTTTAGAATTACAAAGTGAGTTATGGTTAAACTGACATGATTAATCTAGTGATATTAAAGTGTCATTTCAACATCTTATAGTACTGAACATTAAAATCTGAACCTTGTTGCATTTATTGTATGGAAAAGAATCTAAGGGCAATGCAAGCATTTATTGGCAGGAAACATTGCAAAGACAGCCCTGCCACCTTCTGTTCTTAATGTTTCCTATCTGGTTTCAAAGTCAAACCAGTTCCTATCTGGTTTCAAAGTTAAATCACTAATTTAAATATGTCATAGTATTAATCCTTTAACTAAACACCAATAGCTTTATTTCTAGAATATTATTAACTTTAACTTCCCTATGTTCATTAATTCAGATGTGCAGAATAATGTATTTCATTGGCCTATTTTTATTTTTTCAAGTTCATAATAGATGACACAGGATACTGCATGTATATTTATTATGTTATTGAGTCCTAAATAACCTACAAAATTAAAAGCTTGCTTTTACGGTATATGTAAGCTATGATGGGAAATGAAATTCTTACAATATAAAATGAAATTTCAGGACATTTTATTGTCAGAGAGTATTGTGAGTCTGGATGCAATGGAATAGGGAGAATGGAAGATAAAAATTTTAGACCCTAAATAGACCAAAGAAAAATTTGATGATGCAGACAGAACACTTTTTTTTTTTTTTAAAGATTTTATTTATTTATTTGACAGAGAGAGAAATCACAAGTAGGCGGAGAGTCAGGCAGAGAGAGAGGAGGAAGCAGGCTCCCTGCTGAGCAGAGAGCCCAATGCGGGGCTCGATCCCAGGACACTGAGATCATGACCTGAGCCGAAGGCAGTGGCTTAATCCACTGAGCCACCCAGGCGCCCCCAGACAGAACACTTTTTAAAGTGTAATAAGGCTTATTTTTAATTTGCTTAATTAAATGTCTTGTGTCTAAAGACAACATTTCAGGTCAATTCTCACAGATACAGTATTGAGGAAAAAATACAAGAACCTGAGGAGATTCCAGATTGCTCCTATGAAGTAAAACAAGATCAAAACCCACACCTACAAGGACATTCATAATCTTGTAAATTTTTTATGCTGTGTAAAATGTTTTAAAAAATCATTAAAATTGATGTTGACATATATATTATTAACTCTGCTACAATTCTTACATTATTGCCAATACCATGCAACAGAAATTTAGATGCAGGACAGAAATTAGCTTGGAATTTCATGACAATTTATTTTAGGACAAAAGCAGTAAAGTCCTTTCACCACTGTGAGCCCTGTCAAATGTAAAATCCACATTTTTCTTAAAGGAGCTTCTCCGTTTTGGATTATTTTTTTCTTATTTAATGTTGTAAATGACACTGCTTGAAGTATGGCTTTGTCATAGAGGCCAAATATTGCATATTTGACTATCTGGCAAACCCCTCTTCTAAGTATGTAGTAAACATGGGCATATACTGACATTAGTTAGTTTTTTTTTTTTTTTTTAAAGATTTATTTATTTATTTATTTGAGAGAGAGAGAGAGAGAGAGAGAGATCACAGGTAGGCAGAGAGGCAGGCAGAGAGAGAGAGAGGAAGGGAAGCAGGCTCCCCGCTGAGCAGAGAGCCCGATGTGGGACTCGATCCCAGGACCCCGAGATCATGACCCATGCCGAAGGCAGTGGCTTAACCCACTGAGCCACCCAGGCGCCCCAGTTAGGTTTTTTATAATGTCCACACCATAATTGTGACGACTCCTACTCCCTTACTCTAGATGTATCAGCCTCTTATCTCTTCCTTAATTACTACAGTTAACTTCTACCTGAGGGATTTTTCTTTAATTCTTCCCTATGCCTGATATCCTTTCTGTCTCTCTATATTTATCTCTATCTGTATAAAACACATAGCTTAATTTGTCTCTTTCAACCTTCAAATGGATAAGGGAGATAATACGTCATCAGGGATGCAATTCCAATTTGAAAAGAGAGAAAAATAGTCGTTTTAGATGCATTCTTGTTTTGGACTATAAGGGCAGTAGTACAAGCTTGGCCTCCCCAAAATATTCTCAAAGTGTAAAAATGAAAATGTTGACTAAAGAGGGTTGTAGTCATGGTGTTGATACTATGATTCATGTGTGTGTGTGTATGCATGTTTTAACTGTTTTCTTGGCTCACTTACCCAGGGTCTAGTATCTGAGTACCTCTTCTCTCTCTCTTTTTCACCAATGACTTTATCTCGCTGGACACTCAAGAAAAACAGAAAAAGCTCCTTCACTCCCTGTCACCAGGAAGGCTCGGCAACACACTGGGATTTTCCAAATGGGTCAGCTTTTTCTACTGCTCGCTGCATCTTTCCCTAATCTGGCCAGATGCTCTTAGAGCACAAAATCTCCATTATTCACGTTCTACTACAATTTTGTGACTGGTTGAAGTTGAGTATCTTTAAAGATTTGTTCCATTATATTGGGAAAAAAAACTCTGATTAAAATTTTAAGATACTCTGATAGATTTCCTGAGTTAGATAAGGACAAAAAATAAGTCCTGATGAAAGTGCCCTTGTCTGTGTAATGGACTCCTCCTTGTGTGTGTGTTTCTTCTACTTGTGCCTGGACAGTTGAGCCAGTATTTTGTGCCCTCCAAAGGGATTGATTTCTTTACAAAAGATATATTTAAATCTTATAAAAGTCTTCAAAGATGATCTGGCATTTCTTAACTAAATATTTGGGGTAAGTTTGCTGGTTACTTGATAGTTGATGACAGTTCCAAATAGCTTTTGACATCGGGAGTAGCATATTCCTTCTCTGATACGAATAAGATGTTTCTCACCGTGGCACTGTCATTTCCCCTGGAATATTTCAGCATTGTGCTTCTTTGATATATAAATACCAGCACCATGTATCTGATGCTGAATATTTAAAAATCAGATTTCTCTAGTATTTTCTGTGTTCTACGCTACATAGTGGGATGTTTTTATTCTTGGTCAATTTGTAAGTGTCTAAAGTCTGATGCTTGAAATATTCAAAGCAGCCACATTAATGGAGATTTTGTACAAACACAAACACATTAATACAGCGGGAAAGCAGGGTTTAAGTCAGTTTATTGCAGGGGAGACATCATTTCCATGAAAACAAATGGTGTGTTCAGCTGCCATCCTAGTGACAGTACAAAGAGCTAAAAGAGAATTATTGCTAAGAGTCCCACTTTACTTATTAATGAATGAAAGGAAATTCACTGTGAGACCATCAAGAAGTGGAGGGTTTTGAATTTTTATCGTCCTAAAAGAAAGCTACAAAAAGCAGAAATGAGCGTTCTTGTTATCAGTTGTATTTATTTTAATAAGTAGAAAGGTAAATTCTGGCAATTTAGAAACAATTTGTATTTAATTTTATTCATACGTTTTTCAACTTAGGAAAAATTCTTTTCTGGAGATACAAAGTCAAATATTTGCACTTTTTATTTCTCAGCTGCACAACAGGAGAAAGGCTAAAAAAATAATTTTCCTGGTCATATGCTATTTTGTTCTCTATCCAACTGGAAGTGAAACATCTTGGCAGGAGATAAGATGTCAAAAAATGCGCTAGAGTTGAAGAAAATGCATAGAATAGTAGTTTTCTCTGGCTTCTGTGAATGCAGTGTTCAAAGTATAGAAGTTGGAAGGTTTATTTATTATCCTTTCTTATTTTTAGCCCATAGGGCTTGAATAAAATTATTCTCAAGTTTGTTTCTTGCTATTTCTATTTTAAAATGGAATATCTCTAAAGTACTTCAGGGTATTTTGTCTCAGTTTTTCATTCTATTCAACCACAATCCTTGAGCCTGGAGTATTTAGAAAAATGTGAGTGTATACATGCTCGTAATAACATGCGTACATGTATGCACACTGAATAAGTTGAATGAAGAGTTGTTCAGCCAACTTGTTGGGCCATAGTTTGGAGATTATTATACCAGAGCCTTGCAGAGGTTAAGCTGCACTTCAGATAATACAGAGTAACTTTATATTTACTTGAAATCCAGGAGATGAACCTGGGACAAGTGAATTTTTGCCTGCCTCCAACATATAATAAGAACAACAAATATACACATTTGTGTTTTATAGATATATGTATATATGTGTGTATATATGTATTTATATATTATATATATGCATACATATATATATATATACACACATAGTTATATATATTGTTATATCTGTGTGGTTATGTATAGTATTTTTCCATATATCACTCTGCTGAGCATAAATTTTCTTTCTTATAATGAAGAACACCAGGCTTTTCAAGAGACATCTTAAGGTGTTATGTTTGTTAATCAGTTCCTTTCTAAGGGAGTTTATAGGTTCATTGGACCAAGCTCTCTGGGTGAAAGAAATAAATCTCGAGTTTTAAGCAACAATGACAGGTGCATGAAATAATCTATTTTGACATATAGTTCTCCTGAGAAACTTTCAAAATCAAAGTCCTTTGTGTAGAGGTTAGTTAACTTCCTTGTGTACAATGTCAGCCCAGAAGACATTATCCAATTTGTTTTTCTTCCACAGTTTTCCTTCCTCCAGTTTCATCATCTGTGTGGAAGCTTTTGAAATTTAACAGCAAAGCAGACTTATTTCAAGTTTAGACAGTGTGATGCAGATGCACTGAGATCAACACCTCAGGAATCAGTAGCTTAGGACAGCTGTCTGGGAAACTAGGGAAGAAAATGAATTCTGTGATCAAGCATGTATGAGAAAATTGGGAAGGGGCGGTTAGTTGTTTTTATTTCCTATAGAAATATTCATTGTAATTTCCATGGCAAATAATTTTTGAATTTTTAATGTGTCTCATACAGCATCTTCTCCCCCACCCCAGAATGCCCATAGACATATTGAGAATATTTATTTGGGTTCTCTATAGTTCTGTGGCTACTAGTAATACAGAGTCTTCCCTTTTTGTTCTCTGTTGAGGAAACATTTACCTAATCACAGAACCCAATTATTTTCACCAGCCACAAATCTTTTAAGTGCTTAGATAAACTTCTGTTATATTTCCTCTATTACCTACCAGAGCATAAAGCTCAATGTCCTAAGAGATATGATGAAATGCCTTTAATCCATCCATGACTCAAGAACATTTCTAGCCTGTGTTTTTTGTTAGCTGCAGTGTTGTTAGTGGGCTAAGTACATGTATTAAGGCAATTTCAGTAAATATAAATTTTCAACATACATAGCATCTGGTATTTAGACATAAACAGATGGCTCAAGTACAGATGTTTTCAGATATTGGCTACTATTCCATTGTAGATCATAAATCATGGTTACACTAAAGGCTCTTAAGCTAAAGAAGATGGATGTAAAATTTTCTTACTAATCAGGAAGGGCTTTAATGGTAGGAAAAAACAACAATAACAACAACAACTAAATCTCCATTTATTTAACTAGCTGTTTTTTCCATACCATTTTGATTACATTGAAAAGGTATATAAAGGATAAATTAGCAAATCAAATAAATTCCTATATAAGATGTACATGTAAAAGATGATGTGAATACCCATAAAAAATATAACTAATACTTACTCTAACTTTTCTATATGCCAGTCACTTCTCTAAGTTACAGATACAGATATATATATATATATATATTTTCCAGGCTCACTGTGCTGTGAAGAGGCAGACTATGTAATGTGACTTCCAAAAAAACGCTTAAATGTCATAGTTTGCATGTTTGGATGTTTAATTACATATCTGTCTGACTGCCTTTGTAGAGACCAGATCAAAGAGTGGATGGATGGATGGCAGAGATGTTCTGGTGGTAGACAAACATTTGGCCTAGAAATGTTGTAAAGTTCTTTTTTTTAAATGATATTTTTATTATGTTATGTTACTCACCATATAGTACATCATTCATTTCTGCTGTAGTGTTCCATGATTCACTGTTTCCATGTAACAGCCAGTGCTCCATGCAATACGTGCCTTCCTTAATACCCATCATCCAGTTACCCTATTCCCCCACCCCTCCTTCACTCAAAAACCTTCAGTTTGATTCCCAAAGACGATAGTCTCTCATGGTTTGTCTCCCCCTCCAAATCCCCCCCTTCATTTTTCCCTTTCTTCTCCTAATGTCCTTCATGCTGTTCCTTGTGTTCCACAATATGTGAAACCATATGATAATTCTTGACTTACTTCACTTAGCATAATCTCCTCCAGTTTCATCCATGTTGATGAAAATGTTGGGTATTCATCCTTTCTGGTGGCTGAATAATAGTCCATTGTATATATGGATCAAGACCTCCACTTTTACAAGGTCTTGTAAATGGTCACATGATTTATATGTGACCTTAGTTTTCAATTTTCAGGGTATCCTTATGATGTTAATGTTCCTTATCTCTTATTTCTAAGCATTATAACCTCAAATATCTTAAGGACAGTTTAAGAATCTGGTAATACCACTGGGGGGGTGGGGTTATGGACATTGGGGAGGGTATGAGCTTTGGTGAGTGCTGTGAAGTGTGTAAACCTGGCGATTCACAGACCTGTACCCTTGTGGATAAAAATATATTATATGTTTATAAAAAATAAAAAATTAAAAAAATAAAAAAATAAAAAAAGAATCTGGTAACACCAAATCTTTCAGAAATTTTTATGAATACAAAGTCAAAGCTAGCACTCCAGGACTTTTGCAGCAATCATGTCTGCAAGCTAAGTCCCAGTATCTCCTTAGCAATTTCCTTACTTTCATATGAGCATTGGCACTTCTATGAACTTACTATACCCACCACAATAGAAAAGTTTTTGTTGCAACATTAGAATAATTGGGATTCCAGAAGAAGAAGAAAGAGAGAGGGGTGCAGAAGGTATACTGGAGAGAAATATTGGAGAGAATTTCCCCAATATGGCAAAGGGAACAAGCATCAAAATTCAGGAGGTGCAGAGAATGCCCCTCAAAATCAATAAGAATAGGTCCACACCCTGTCACCTAATAGTAAAATTTATAAGTCTTAGTGACAAAGAGAAAATCCTGAAAGCAGCCCGGGAAGAGAAGTCTATAACATACAATGGTAAAAATATTAGATTGGCAGCAGACTTATCCACAGATTGGCAGGCCAGAAAGAGCTGACATGATATATTCAGAGCACTAAACAAGAAAAACATGCAGCCAAAAATACTCTATCCAGCTAGGCTTTCATTGAAAATAGAAGGAGATATTAAAAGCTTCCAGGACAAACAAAAACTGAAAGAATTTGCAAACACCAAACCAGCTCTACAGGAAATATTGAAAGGGGTCCTCTAAGCAAAGAGAGAGCCTACAAGTGGTAGATCAGAAAGGAACAGAGACAATATACAGTAATAGTCACCTTACAGGCAATACAATGGCACTAAATTCATATCTCTCAATAGTTACCCTGAATGTTAATGGGCTAAATGCCCCAATCAAAAGACACAGGGTATCAGAATGGATAAAAAAACAAAACCCATCTATATGCTGCCTACAAGAAACTCATTTTAAACCCGAAGACACCTCCAGATTTAAAGTGAGGGGTTGGAAAAGAATTTATCATGCTAATGGACATCAGAAGAAAGCAGGAGTGGCCATCCTTATATCAGATCAATTAGATTTTAGGCCAAAGACTATAATAAGAGATGAGGAAGGACACTATATCATACTCAAAGTGTCTGTCCAACAAGAAGATCTAACAATTTTAAATATCTATGCCCCCAACATGGGAGCAGCCAACTATATAAACCAATTAATAAAAAAAACCAAAGAAACACATCAACAATAATACAAAAATAGTAGGGGACTTTAACACTCCCCTCACTGAAATGGACAGATCATCCAAGCAGAAGATCAACAAGGAAATAAAGGCCTTAAATGACACACTGGACCAGATGGACATCAAAGATATATTCAGAACATTTCCTCCCAAAGCAACAGAATACACATTCTTCTCTAGTGCACATGGAACATTCTCCAGAATAGATCACATCCTCGGTCCTAAATCAGGTCTCAACCGGTATCAAAATATTGGGATCATTCCCTGCATATTTTCAGACCACAATGCTCTGAAGCTAGAACTCAACCACAAGAGGAAATTTGGAAAGAACCCAAATACATGGAGACTAAACAGCATCCTTCTAAAGAATGAATGGGTCAACCGGGAAATTAAAGAAGAATTGAAAATACTCATGGAAACAAGTGATAATGAAAACACAAACGGTTCAAAATCTGTGGGACACAACAAAGGCAGTCCTGAGAGGAAAATATATAGCGGTACAAGCCTTTCTCAAGGAACAAGAAAGGTCTCAAGTACACAACCTAACTCTACACCTAAAGGAGCTGGAGAAAGAACAGCAAAGAAAGCCTAAACCCAGCAGGAGAAGAGAAAACATAAAGATCAGAGCAGAAATCAATGAAATAGAAACCAAAAAAACAATAGAACAAATCGATGAAACTAGGAGCTGGTTCTTTGAAAGAATTAATAAGATTGATAAACCCCTGGCCAGACTTATCAAAAAGAAAAGAGAAAAGACCCAAATAAATAAAATCATGAATGAAAGAGGAGAGATCACAACTAACACCAAAGAAATACAAACAATTATAAGAACATACTATGAGCAACTCTATGCCAACAACTTTGACAATCTGGAAGAAATGGATGCATTCCTAGAAACATATAAACTACCACAACTGAACCAGGAAGAAATAGAAAGCCTGAACAGACCCATAACCAGTAAGGAGATTGAAAGAGTCATCAAAAATCTCCAAACAAACAAAAGCCCAGGGCCAGATGGCTTCCCGGGGGAATTCTACCAAACATTTAAAGAAGAACTAATTCCTATTCTCCTGAAACTGTTCCAAAAAATAGAAATGGAAGGAAAACTTCCAAACTCATTATATGAGGCCAGCATCACCTTGATCCCAAAACCAGACAAAGATCCCATCAAAAAAGAGAGCTATAGACCAATATCCTTGATGAACACAGATGCAAAATTTCTCACCAAAATGCTAGCCAATAGGATTCAACAGTACATTAAAAGGATTATTCATCACGACCAAGTGGTGTTTATTCCAGGGCTGCAAGGTTGGTTCAACATCCGCAAATCAATCAATGTGATACAATACATCAAGAAAGAACAAGAACCATATGATACTCTCAATAGATGCTGAAAAAGCATTTGACAAAGTACAGCATCCCTTCCTGATCAAAAATCTTCAAAGTGTAGGGATAGAGGGCACATACCTCAATATCATCAAAGCCATCTATGAAAAACCCACTGCAAATATCATTCTCAATGGAGAAAAACTGAAAGCTTTTCCACTAAGGTCAGGAACACGACAGGGATGTCCATTATCACCACTGCTATTCAACATAGTACTAGAAGTCCTAGACAACAAAAGGAAATTAAAGGCATCCAAATCGGCAAAGAAGAAGTCAAACTATCACTCTTCGCAGATGATATGATACTATATGTGGAAAACCCAAAGACTCCGCTCCAAAACTGCTAGAACTTGTACAGGAATTCAGTAAAGTGTCAGGATATAAAACCAATGCACAGAAATCAGTTGCATTTCTCTACACCAACAACAAGACAGAAGAAAGAGAAATTAAGGAGTCAATCCCATTTACAATTGCACCCAAAACCATAAGATATCTAACCAAAGAGGCAAAGAATCTATACTCAGAAAACTATAAAGTACTCATGAAAGAAATTGAGGAAGACACAAAGAAATGGAAAAATGTTCCATGCTCCTGGATTGGAAGAACAAATATTGTGAAAATGTCTGTGCTACCTAAAGCAATCTACACATTTAATGCAATTCCTATCAAAGTACCATCCATCTTTTTCAAAGAAAGGAATATTGAAATAGCCAAAGGAATATTGAAAAAGAAAGCCAAAGTTGGTGGCATCACAATTGCGGACTTCAAGCTTTTTTACAAAGGTGTCATCATCAAGACAGCATGGTACTGGCACAAAAACAGACACATAGATCAATGGAACAGAATAGAAAGCCTAGAAATAGAACCTCAACTCTATGGTCAACTAATCTTCGACAAAGCAGGAAAGAATGTCTAATGGAAAAAAGACAGCCTCTTAAACAAATGGTGCTGGGAAAATTGGACAGCCACATGCAGAAAAATGAAATTGGATCATTTCCTTATACCACACATGAAAATAGACTCAAAACGAATGAAGGACCTCAATGTGAGAAAGGAATCCATCAAACCCCTTGAGGAGAACACAGGCAGCAACCTCTTCAACTTCAGCCGCAGCAACATCTTCCTAGGAACATCCCCAAAGGCAAGGGAAGCAAGGGCAAGAATGAACTATTGGGATTTTATCAAGATCCAAAGCTTTTGCACTGCAAAGGAAACAGTTAACAAAACCAAAAGACAGCTGACAGAATGGGAGAAGATATTTGCAAATGACATATCAGATAAAGGACTAGTGTCAAAAATCTATAAAGAACTTAGCAAACTCAACACCCAAAGAACAAATAATCCAATGAAGAAATGGGCAGAAGACATGAACAGACATTTCTGCAAAGAAGACATCCAGATGGCCAACAGACACATGAAAAAGTGCTCCATGTCACTCGGCATCAGGGAAATACAAATCAAAACCACAATGAAATATTACCTCACACCAGTCAGAATGGCTAAAATTAACAAGTCAGGAAATGACAGATGCAGGCGAGGATGCGGAGAAAGGGAAACCCTCCTACACAGTTGGTAGGAATGCAAGCTGGTGCAACCACTCTGGAAAACAGCCTGGAGGTTCCTCAAAATGTTGAAAATCGAACTACCCTATGACCCAGCTATTGCACTACTGGGTATTTACCCTAAAGATATAAACGTAGTGATCCGATGAGGCACGTGCACCCGAATGTTTATAGCAGCAATGTCCACAATAGCCAAACTATGGAAAGAACCTAGATGTACATCAACAGATGAATGGATAAAGAGGAGATGGTATATATACACAATGGAATACTATGCAGCCATCAAAAGAAATGAAATCTTGCCATTTGCGACAATGTGGTTGGAACTAGAGGGTATCATGCTTAACGAAATAAATCAAGCGGAGAAAGACAACTATCATATGATCTCCCTGATATGAGGAAGTGGTAATGCAACATGGGGGGGGTTAAGCGGGTAGGAGAAGAATAAATGAAACAAGATGGGATTGGGAGGGAGACAAACCATAAGTGACTCTTAATCTCACAAAACAGGGTTGCTGGGGGAAAGGGGGTTGAGAGAAGGGGGGTGGGGTTATGGACATTGGGGAGAGTATGGGCTATGGTGAGTGCTGTAAAGTTAGTAAACCTGGCGATTCACAGACCTGTACCCCTGGGGATAAAAATATATTATATGTTTATAAAAAATAAAAAAATTAATTAAAAAAAAAGAAAAGTTTTTGTTGCAATGCATATTCTGGGCCATAGATCTGATTTAAAAACCAGCTGCCTAAATTCTCAGTAAATTTATGCCTGTATTAATAATTTCATGAAATTTTAAGGTATATAGTCAGTGAAACTGCATAAGAGGGACTGGGAAGAAGGTTCTCAGGCAGAGTTGACAAAAGTGACAAACTGGCAGCCACTAGTTCAAAACAAAGTCACAGGCTGGGGCATCTGGGTGGCTTAGTCAAATAGTGTCCAACTCTTGGATTTGGCTCAGGTCCTGATCTTATGGCTTGTGAGACTGAACCCTGTGTTGGGCTCCCCACTCAGCGGAAGTCTGCTTGGACATTCTCTCCCTCTGATCCTTCCCCTGCCTTTTCTCTCTCTCTCTGTCTCTAAGTACATAAATAAATCTTAAGGGAAAAAAAAGGTCACTGGCAATTTCCCTTGGATATCAAAGCAACTTAAAAAGCATTCATTTAAAAGTTTTGAATAAAAATCTAGATGTCTTGTTTGTAGTAAAGAATATCTGGACACTTGGGTATGTTTTCTCATGGTTGACTATAGGTAATCTTTGCCCCCTTTAGTATGGGATTTATTCTCCTGTCACCCATTTCCTCCTCTTTCTAATGCAAAACCTGATTCAGGTCATTCAGGTCACCTGCCTCTCTCTGTGGGTGTTTAAGGATAATGACTGTGTTCTTGTTACTGCATTAGGTGCAACTCCGCTGTCAGCTCTACCCGCTGAGTCTTGGCCCAACACATGTGGCATTCTCATTATAAACTCACTTTCTCTTCCTTCCCTCATAAACTGTTGTCTCAGTCTATAAATGATAGTCTCACCAAAACCCACATGCTACTTCAGATGATAAAGTACACACCAGTAACAGTCATAATACTTTTTAACATATTACAATTGAACTACTTGCTCCTCTTCTCTCATTGTTCATACCATTGACAACTTCCATTGAAGAGGAGCTAACAGAATATAGAGTATTCTCCTAATAGTTTATTTGCATTTATTTTGCTTTAGTTCGTAGAAATTCTATGTCTTCATTAGTAAGAAATCTCAACAGGAAGATGTGGTTTCACTGACGCAGATATTTAAAGGCGTAAGTGGAAAGTTGGCATCTAGCTGAATAGACTGGCTCCAACATTAAGCATATCTTACTGCCCAGTATGACATGTCTGTACTAGAAGAAAAACCATTGTGCTAATTGACCTCATAAGGGAAAATCAATTCCTTGTTACTCCCCATCATATCCTTGGGCCCATGATCTTCACGTTGGCAGAATAACAAATAACTTCACATGCATTGCCACATACCACACACAGAACAGCACTTTCGTTCCTTATTACCTCAAATGGACACAAAGTCCATTCTGCATTGTGGATCTTGAAAGCCATCTTTCTGAGGAACAAAAAAGAAAAAACCAATACTTCAAGGAAAAATGGGGAGGCTGTGAGCTTAATCCACAGATTCTAGACATTCAGCGTTAGAACTTGATGGCCTTATTTTCTTACATCCTCTCACAGTTACTGTAACTCATTTTTCCCAAGTTATGTTGAGAGACTCCATATAGGTATATGTATGTGAGTATGGCTGACTCTCAGTAAATATTTTTAAGGAGGTGACTATTTATCTATTGATCTATGAATTGATTGATATATACATACCAGTTTGCTGTATCTTTGGGGGAAAATGCATAGCTGGCCTTCAACAAAGAAGTATATGAGCAATCATATATATGTGTGTGTATATATGTGTACATATATATATACACACATATATATGTGTGTATATATACACACACATATACATACATGTGTGTATATATATGTACTTTATATACATATAAAATATTTTTTTTTCCCAGAGTAATAGCATTATGCAAAGAGGGCATCTGGTTCTAGAATCAGAAGAGCTTGTCTCACTGTTTACTTGCCGTAGATCTTGGGTTGTTATAATTTTGAGGACAAGTTAATGGCATTTTACAGAGCTATAATACTCAAATAAGGATATACAAATAAATGTTTGCATAAATTTCTAAATAATAATAGATGAGAGTAGTTAGTATTTAGCTAATATTTTACTATATGAGTCCCTCAATTTTTTTTTTTTTTTTATAATACTTGGTCCCTATACTTACCCAAGATTTCTGCTGTGCTCAAACTGAATCATACTGGTTCTCTATGGAGTACTTTACATTGTTCTATCTACCATGGAAGAAATTCATAGGTCAGCTTTTATTGTGCTACGTAAACCCCCAGCCTGTAAAGTAAATGAGTTGGTGCTAGGAAAATGCTGGCGTCCTGTCTTATCCTAAGTGAGATAAAATAATGAAAATAAGAATAAGAACAAGAATAAATAAGAATAAAAAATAATTATGAGGTCAGAGTGCCTGCCCTCTGCCAGCAACTGTATAAATGTATGATCTGTAATTCTTAAAAACACTGTCAAGTAGGATTTATATCTTTGGCCAGAGACAAATGAAAGAGCACAAGGTCAAATTTTTCACTCTCCAATGCTTGTCTAAGGACTTTGTGCTGTACAACTATCTTTCTACTTTTGGAGACACAATCACTTAACTGAAGAGAGAATACTGAAGAGGATATCAAAATCAAGTGGGAGTTAGCAGAAGGCATTTAAGAATGTTTTCATACACCTCACCAAGTGATCATCTGCTTGGACAACACCAAGGGTTGGGATAACACACTTTTTACCAGTAAGTAAACCACGAAAGTGTTTGAAGTGACTGAATAATTCTAGAAAGAAACACTCCACCATTTTTATAGTAGAATGATTTACACTAGCTTTTTCAGGTGCATTAATAAAGGTTTACTTCTTACTTTTGTCAAGTCTAAAGCAATTCAGATGCCCTTCTTTTTCTTGTAGCTTGTATAATGTTAGCAGGGAGAGCGAGAAATGGAAGACGCATGCCAGTTTTTCATTGACACAAGTCACTTCCCCTCATAGTCTGTTGGCCAGCTCCAGTTAAACGAACCAACCTGATTGTCAGAGAGAGTAGGACATTTTGATCTGCATGTGGATATTTTTATGTCTTACATACTTTACCACACTTTGGTTTCTGTTTAGGTTTTTATTTCATGAGGAAATGTCTTTATACCAAATTATGTAAATAGCTGAACTATTTATTATTTTAAAGCTGAAAGGTATTCATTGTCACTACAGATGCTAAAGTTTGTATATTCTCCTTATGTGTGGGAAAACTTTGACCTCAGATCTTATTCACAGGCTTTATTTTTTTCCTGAGTTATCAAACCATCTGCAGTACAATGCAGATCAATATGATGTACTGAGGAAGCAACATAATATGATGTTTCCTGGGATTCAGAATGATAATGGCATTATCTCCTTATTGTCCATACAACTGCATTATAGAAAGTGTTCAGTTCTTCCACATCGTTTCTAGTAAGATACTTTTGTTTTGGAATGTGAAACCTGAATGACCCAAACTTTTATTGATTAAAATTTTCTTATCAGGATTGAATTCAGACTAAAACAAATAAATTCAACTATATTACATATATATGATATAACCTGGCCTGAGAAAGGAGAGAAAAGGTATTTGATCTAAATAGTTTTGGACAAGAGTTTTGCTTGGATACTTTAAGGAAAATGACTAAAAGAACTGTACATTATGCTGGACTCTAGTTGGTAAATGTGTTTCCTATAAGATGTAGGCTAAAATTTGGAAACCAATGTGTGTGTATACTAGGGTAGAACAAATAAGGAAAATGTAGATAATGGGAGCCAGGTTTCTTACTGTCAGAGAAAGAAGCTAGAAAGAGAAAGGGAGAGAGAGAGGGAGAAAGAACAGGAGTGAGCCTAGAATAAACCTTGTGGGGCTAGATGAGAGAGTTATCAGTGTGAGCTCTGGAGGTTTTTTTGTTTGTTTCTGTTTTTTAAATTTTTAAAAAGATGTTATTTATTTATTTGAGAGAGGGAGAGAGAGAGAGAAGGAATAGGGGTAGAGGCCAAGGGAGAGAGAGAAGAGAAATGCCCCACTAAGCAGGGAGCCCAGCATGTGGCTTGAATCCCGGAACCCCAGGATCATGACCTGAGCTGAGGGCAGATGCTTAACTGACTGAGCCACCCAAGCACCCCATGAGTTTTGTTTTTATAAATATATAATATCCATATAGGTAGAGCAGAAATAAAATAGATGTGTGTATATATATACAGATTAGTATAGCCCACCCCGTGTTGGAATTGGGCCAGAGAACCCAAAAAGGGCCCATTTTAATGACCTCTGAAAAGATCTTCAAATCAGGTCACATTGTAAAGAACTGAGGGTTAGGACTTTTTCATAGGAATTTGGTGGGGACAGAGTTCAACTCATGACACCTATTCATGTACACTACACCTTAAAGGTTTTCCCTTATTTTCAGTGCATGCATGCGCACGCGCACGCGCGCGCGTGTGTGTGTGTGTGTGTGTGTGTGTTATTTAGGCTATTCCAGGAGAGCATAAGTGAACACAGAGTCAAGCTGGGACAGAGAAGGTATGGTTCTCACATAGTCTCCTTCTTAGCAGCTTGAGAAGTTAGTTTAAAAAAAAAATCTCTGAAAACTTACAAAATGCATTAAACTGGAAGGCAACAGAAGTCTTCCTATGGAAGCATAATTCTGTTTGATTAGATCTTACCAGAGACAAACTTAGCAACAAAAATATACCACTTTCCATTCTGGCAGTGACTCAGCATATCATTTATAATAAAGGCAAATTAGCTACTAATTCCATATATTATACATGGTCATACACATCCAAAGGCAAAGTTTGTCTTCCTGTTTCCTTATAATAAAAATTCATTTCCATCTGCGCTCCAGCAAGGCAGAATTTCCACTTTTTTTTAATGCTAAGTTTTGACAACACTTATACTAGGGATCAATGGATAATATAACACAGTGCCATATGATCGTCATATATCTCACAGATAGAAATATCAATTCCAGTGCAATGGGAAGGAAGACCATTTGAAACCATGCCGAAAAAGAAATACACATATGCCAAAACATATTGGATACTACTGTATTTAAAATATTCTGCACATCTGTTATTAATCTTCCTCTGCTATGCAAAAAATAATTATATTAGCTACTGAAAAATCAGGAAAAAATAGAAGTCAGAATCCTGAGGGATGTTGTAATATTCCACAAATATTCAGGCCAGCTGGGCCAGTTTCTCAGGCTTTGAGAAAGGCAAAACTTTATAATGCCTACAGTGGGTTTGATGCTGTTTGCCTGAGAAGAGACCTATTAGTAAGGGGAGTTAAATAAAAGTGCAAACAACAGAGGATATAATCCATTTATAATCCCAAGGCCAGGGCTTCTGTATGCTAATATTTCCAAGGAACTTGGCAAAGAATCAACAAACTCATAGCTCCCTGCTCCCATAGCATCTGAGCTATTATAGAGGACAGATCTCAGGATCATGGAAATGTCCTTAATGTAGTTCCTAAGAGAGAGAAATGTTTCGTGTTAAGAAAAATAAGCTATATTTTGGTGGGAAATAAAACCCCAATAAGAAATCCTAATTTCGGATTTTTTTTTCCAACTTTGGAGTGCTAGTATGCCGATAGAAATAACTGATGATAAAGCATTGTACGTTGTATGTTGCTTTACTTGATAGACTAACTCCCAGAATTCCAAGTCAGATTTTTATGTTTTTCAAGACACTTAGAATATTAACGATAGTATCTTTAAACCCTAAAATCACTTAAGTGTGTAACCTGATCCTTTGTGCACACAGAATGACATGCTGAATGTGTTTTGCAGTATGCAGTTTTGCAGGTGCAAGTTCATTGGGAATTTCTGCTAGCAGAACAAAAATCACAAAATCATGGTTCTACAAATATCCTCAAATTTAAAATTGCTCAATTTAGACTTTTCTCTTTTTCTTTAAAGCAGCTTGTTGCTTCTGGGAAGATTATACACCTCATGGATGCCATTTGTATAGAAGCTTCATGATCATATCTGTCTTCCTTCCTTTTTCCCTTGACCATGTTCAATCAGGCTCTTCTGAGCTCTTTTGCAAGATTTTTGTATTTTTGGATTTCTCTGTTCACCTCTGTATTGATCAGTTTTAGCAAAAATCCTGCCAAATCAGTGTAATCGGTATCATCCGCCCAGGAAAGCTGACATTCTTGGCGTCTAATCCGATTCCTCATTCTCCACCATCCCTCAGGGGCTGTCCAATCACCATGACCTGCCTTAGATAGAATCCTGTCGGGTCTGTTTAGCTGGAATCCCTCCCTTATCCTTGACGTTTGCTCTTAATTAATTTTCTATGCAACTGTACACCCCACCCCCAGTCCTTTGCTATAAATTCCCACTTTGCCTTGTTGTGTTCAGTAGTGAGCCCCAGCTCTCTCCACCATTGCAAAGCCACATTACATCGGTCCTCACACCTACTCCGAGAGTTACCCTGAATAAAGTCTACCATATCATCTTGAACAAGTTTCAGTAATAATTTTTTCTTTATGACTTCCTCCTTGCCTTCCTTACTTCCTTTTATCTAGCCTTCTTTCAATCTTTACTTCCTTCTGATCTTGTTCTTTTTTTCTTCCTTCTTTCCTTTTTTTGTAATAATAAAAAATGTTTATTAAAGGTTGATTTTCAACAGGCACTATATGTTGCTATGTGAGACATGTTTGCTTTGGGAATGGAACGTTTCTAAATTACTGTAATAGATAGAGCAGATCACAGAACGACCATGGAGAAAGAACTCACAAGAGGGAGATGGACTGTACTCATGTTATAGGGCCAGAATTTGATTAACATTATCTAAAATATATTAATTCAGAGAAAGGACTATGTGTAAATTCATGAATTGATCCCCAGGTTATTCATTCAGTATGACAATACATGTAACATTCATGGTTTATTTGTGTACAATTTAGTCTAATTTAAAGGTTTAATGCTTCTCTAGAAAATTAAAATAAATAACATTCATCAAAACTTAAAAATGAGGGCACCTGGGTGGCTCAGTGGGTTAAACCTCTGCCTTTGGCTCAGATCATGACTTTAGGGTCCTGGGATCGAGCCCCACGTCGGGCTCTCTGCTCATCGGGGAGCCTTCTTTCCCCTTCTCTGCCTGCCTCTCTGCCTACTTGTGATCTCTCTCTGTCAAATAAATAAATAAAATTAAAAAAAAAAACTTAAAAAAAATTTAAAAATTTAAGATTTAAAAATAAAAAAAACTTAAAAATGCTCTCCTATGACGTTATAATAACTTAGAAGTTATAATAACTTCCTTCCTAAAAAAGGAAGAGATGTTCGGGAGTCATGTATTTAGTCATAACTTCAATAGTCAAACAGGAAAGCAATTATTTTATGCATTCATAAAGCAATTACTGTTTGATGTGTAAGATATAAGGCAGAATGTGGTGTAAATATGAAACCATGTGATTACTCAGAGGCAATACATCACATTGTTATAGGTGGGGATAATAAAACAAAAAGAGTGAAGGTCATTTCCAGCATAAGACAGTATATGATGTTTATTAAATAGTAATAGGAGCAATTCAAAAAGTAAGGAGGTCTTTATGGGTCAAGCTGTCAGGGAAACAGAAATAAGGATCAAGTTAGAATTTTAAGAATTGCTAAGATTTTGTTCATAATCTAAGTTAAAACATATCTTAGGCAAATGAAAAATATTCTTTTTTTAGGAATATTCTTTCATCTTGCTGTAGACTATAAAATACCAGGTTACCTGACCCCTCCATCACCACCATCATACATTAACATGTGCTTGACTATATATGTGAAATAACAATATATCTATTAGTCTCTGCCCCCACTCCTTCCTGACCCAGAGCTCCACAAACCCTTGTAAATTCCTGAGTGATAAGACCACTGGGTGCATCTTCTGTTCTAATGAGGTGACTAGATGGGCTTGTTACACAAAGTAGGGATATCTTCCCCTGTTATTCAGTTCTCCCCACCAAAGCCATACAAATGAAAACAAAGATATTTTGCCTTCATTTGTCCATCATCTCTATCATCTTATGTCAATAAATTACTTTCTCAAAGCAATCTAGAGTATTTAGGTTTTGTCACACTTTTCTGTGAGAAATGTATACTTTTTTCATACAGGGTTTATCATTATACTTTAAATTGGTTCAAGGTGGGCTACACGATAAGAAAATGAACCTTAATAGTATGAAATGTATGCCGAATTACTTTTTACAATATGTATATATATTTTTATTTCATTAATTTGAGAAGAACCCTCCACTTGTGATGCTTTTATTTCTTTAAATATCCTTTTATTCTAAGCAGCACTGTTAAGATACTCTTTTTTTAAAAAATGATGACTTTAAGAACAGAATATGTCACTAGACAAAAAATGTACATTCATATGGCAGACCAGTATTTTTTTTTAAAATATGGACTATATATTTATATTTTCCTGTCACCAACAAAAATCTATATTGGACAATTACCAAGTACTTAATAAATACTTGATGAGCCCAACTAAATATCCCTTAAATAAGACTCATCAAATAAAGTTTTAAAAGCTGCTTTTTTCCAGTGACTGCTATTTATCTGTTGAATAATAAAGTAAGACCATTTCACAAAATATATTAAGTGATGAATAGTGGGGGTTGCAATTAAAGTTCATTATCTGCTAGATGGCACCGTCATATTTCTTTGGCTCCATGTTTTGATTTCTTTCAGTTCTGCAACCAGAGATCTAAGCTTTCATCTTCAATCTCTCAATCAGTCCCATTTATCTCCCCACATTTCACCTTGAAGCCAGATTTAATAACTAAGCTTTAAAACCTGAAAGCTGGGGCAAGGCCTTATCTTTAGCAACATGAATAATGTCACAATTCTCAAAAAAGAAAATGCCCTCAACTTCTAGAGCAAGATTAAATTATATACTTACTCTAGGTTCTGGGCAGAGAAAAAGTCAATGGGCTATTCCAAATCATCTTTATTAGCCATACTATAAAGATGTCATCCAGGACCATGTATTATTGATGCCTTTATTGTTTTCATACTGTGATCAATAACAGTAGTATAAAATTTCCCGCCAGTTACTTGGTCATCTTGTAGTCCTATGGGGTAACATAGAAAACTCAAGAAGATTTGCAGTTGAAACATTATTTACAGGAATGCATCCTTTAGATGCTGAGCTAATACAGTACTCTTCTTGATTTACTAATGAGATAGAGTCAGTGAAAGAGTAATAGCAAATATGCACTCAGAGTATATTTCCATAGCTTTTCTTTTCCCTTGGCTCATCATTTTATTACTGAATTGGATGGCAAAAATTAAATAGCCTTTGAGCCTGCATCAGCATTTCTATAGCTACTCAAAATATATGTTGTCCTGCTATTATTTTATTTTAGATCATAACCTTTTTTAGTTTCCAAAATAAATTTGATATTATCTCAGTGCTGATCATTCAAAGCAGGTGAGTCTTCCCAGAAGAAGAGAGTGCCCTAGAAACATAAGGGGCAAATTACAGAGCACAAAGATAAGCAAGAGTTTCCCAGGCTTGTCATGATTTAATACTTCCAAAAGTACCACATGTGCCTTCCTTAATACCCATCACCTGGTGACCCCCTTCCTCTCCTTCCCCCACTTCCTCCCTTCTGTAACTCTCAGTTTATTTCCCAGAGTCCAGAGTCTTTCATGGTTTGTCTCCTCCTCTGATTTCTTCCCATTCAGCTTTCCCTCCCTTCCCCTCTGGTCCTCCACACTATTCCTTATGTTCCACATATGAGTGAAACCATATGATAATTGTCTTTCTCTGCATGACTAATTTCACTTAGAATAATCGTCTCCAGCTCCATTCACATCAATGCAAATGGTGGGTGTTTATACTTTCTTATGGCTGAGTAATATTCCATTGTATATATGGACCATATCATCTTTATCCATTCATCTGCTGAAGGGCATTTTGACTCCTTCCACAGTTTGGCTATTGTGGGCATTGCTGTTGTGAACACTGGGGTGCAGATACCCCTTCTTTTCACTATATCTTATATTGTAGGTAAATATCTAGTAGTGCAGTTGCTGGGTCATAAAGTAGCTATATTTTTAACGTTTGAGGAATCTCCATACTGTTTTCCAGAGTGGCTGTACCAGCTTGCATTCCCACCAACAGTGTAAGAAGTTTCCCCTTTCTCCACATCCTTATCAACACTTGTATTTTTCTTTCTTTTATTTTTTTTAATTTTTATTTATTTATTTGACAGAGAGAGATCACAAGTAGGCAGAGAGGCGGGCAGAGAGAGAGAGAGGAGGAAGCAGGCTCCCTGCTGAGCAGAGAGCCCGATGCGGGACTCGATCCCAGGACCCTGAGATCATGACCTGAGCCGAAGGCAGCGGCTTAACCCACTGAGCCACCCAGGCGCCCCTGTATTTTTCTTTCTAATGCATTATGGCTTCTCTTGTTTCTTGGTGAACTTAACAAAATTTTGCCACTACAACACTCCTTAGTTTATATATCTATATTATGAATATATATAAATATACCTTAGTTCCAGACATGCTTAAAGTCCAACTGGCTATTACCTGTTTTTAAATGTTACAATTTAAATGCTCTCTATTGTGAATATATCTGCCTTTTCAAAATCATCAGGTTTGGGATGCCTGGGTGACTCAGCCAGTTAAGCATCTTTGTTCGGTTCAGGTCATAATCTTGGGGTCCTGGGATGGAGCCCTGCATTGAACTCCCCTTCAGGGGAGAGTCTGCTTGTCCCTCTCCCTCTGCTCCTCCCCCTGGTCCTGCTCTTTCTCTCTCTGTCTCAAATAAATAAATAAAATATTTAAAAAAATTATTATGTTTAACTTAATCTGAAAGTAATTTATTTAGCATGTTTGCTTTTATGATATTCAGGAATTTGGTATTTTGATTTATGTGACTTTTGAATAGTAAAACAATTGTAAAGAAAATGAGATAAATATTAGAATTGTTTCTAGTCTGATGGACAATGTCCTTGAAAAATGTGTATATTTAGTATACCTACATTTATTTGTGTATTCATTTTTATTTTTGCATATATCTTGTGTATTTTGAGTTTATATACTCAGAAACATATAAAAATAGAGTGTATAAAATGCATGATATTGGTCATATAAATGAATTTCTAACTATGAACAACTGGCTTTAAAAAAAAAAGGTGAAGGTATATGGAATTTATTTTGGTGAGAATATAAGATCGATTACTCTTTCCAGAAACAGTATTTAAAATACCCTTTGGTATTTTGGTATTTTGGTTACCCTTTAGTTTATTTGTTATATTGACTACTATGTAACTCAAATGGGTACAATTCTATACAGTTGATCGAAGATACCATCATTCCCCCAAAACTAGCACAATTCATATAATTTTAAAATAGCATGTAATAAATCCTTTGGAGTCTCAAGGAAAATGTCTGAACAAATAGAGAATATCAATAAAGAGAAAGCAAACCAAACAAAATTTCTGGGCCTTTAAATGTTGATTAACTGAAATGAAATAGTCATTACTAGAGGATTTCAGGATCCACTTTGAGCAGACAGAAGAATCAGTGACGTGATGATGCATTTTGCAATCATCTAGTCTCAGAAAGAGGAAGTAAAAATAAAAATAATGAACTAGGACTTGTGAGATACCATCCGTGGACCAACAGTAGCGTAATCAGAACCCCAGAAAGAGAGGAGAGAAAGAGTTCGGCAGAGAGAATACTTGAAGAAGAAGAAATGACTGAAAACATCCTATATTTGATCAAAGACATGTATCTGTTCTTTGAGGAGACGAAATGAAACTACAGAAGGAGGCACATTATAATCAAACTATTGATAGTCAAGGACAAAAGGGTCATCTTGGAAGCAATGTAAGAACCGTGACTCATCATGTACGGGGAATCCTTAATAAGATTAACAGCAGATTTCTCATCAGAAGCCATGGATGCTATAAGGGAGTGGGATGATATTTTTAAAGTGTTGAAGGAAAAGCAGGAAAGAAGAACCTGTCAAGAATTATTTGTGGCCGATTACCCTTCAAAGATGAAGAAGAGAATAAGCTATCCCCAGGTTAAAACAAAACAAATAAAAACAGCTAAAGGAATTCTTTGCAAGTAGATCTGCCCTACAAAAAATGCTAAAATGAGTTCTTCAGGCTGACATGAAAGGATGCTGGGCAGTAACTTGAAGCCATATGAAGAAACAAAGAACTTTGGTAAAGGTAACTGCATAATAAAGTCTGGTATTATTGTATTGGTTTGTAACTGTTCTTTTTATTTTCTACATCATTTAAAAGATAGATACATGAACTAATTGTTATAAATCTATGATAATGTGAAAGTAATGTATAGAGATGTAATTTGTGATAGCAACAGTGCAAGGAGGTATATCTAAAAGGACATGGATAAACATTAAGTACATATTTCTAAGTGAAGTAAGACAATCTGAAAAGGCTTCTGTATGGCTGCAACTTTGTAACCCCCCAGAAAAGGCAAAACTATTGAGAGACTAAAAGGATCCGTGGTTGCTAGGTGTTAGGGAGGAGAGAAGGATGAATAAGTAGAACACAGAACACTTTTATGTCTAGCACTATAATGTTGGATACATGTCATTATACATTTATCAAAACCCAGAGATTATACAATACCAAATGAGAACTCTAATGTAAAGTATGAATTTTGGGTGATGGTGATGTGCCAGTGTAGAGTGATAAATTGTTACAACAATACGGCTCCAGTGGAGATTTTGATCGTGGGAGAGCCTGTGTATATGTAGACAACAGGAATTAGGGGAAAACTCTACACCCTCTCCTCAATTTTGCTGTGAACTTAAACTTGAAACTAAGATCCAAATCCCATTTAAAAATATGCTACATAAAGCCAATACAATGTTTGAAAAAGACTAAAATTACAGAGATAGTTATTATATTTAGTGAGAGTTTTGTCCTTTTTTTTTTTTTTTTTTTTGGTAGCAAAAAGTGAGGGATTTCATGGAGGCCAAGGTGGAAGAGAAGAAACCAAGCAGAGCAAATAGAAATCTCTCATGGAAAGAGATGATGTCTTATACTCACCCCAGGGCAACAAAGCGGAAGGGTTATATAATGGAGCTTCCCTGGTTTCAACTCTGAAAACCGAATATAGATACCCTATGGTGAGAGAAATGAAACAATCTTGCTCACACTGCTGTGAGCCTTCTTTCTGTAAAACCAACATCAGGTTGTAATTAGAAGTATACTAGGTTGGATGACTTTGAAAATAGGGCCCTTCTTCCATGGCAAGACAAAAGGCACTGTTTCCACTGAGTCTATCTTAGGAATAGCCTATTCTCAATGAGCACCACAGTAACATGGGGCCTATCCTTGTATCCAAGAAATCAAATCATTTCTAAGCGGCTGCTAACAAGCCATTAAATTTTTTTTTTTTTTTTTTTGGTCTAGTATCATGTCAGAGTGGTGCGATTTGAAGGTATAACCTTTGGTGTTTACCCAGTGATTTCTTTTCTAGATACAATTGCTTCCTGGGTCATTAAAACAGTCATTTTAAGCAGTATGCTTAAAAAAATGTAAAATTACATAGGGAAAAAGCTGACAGTTATCTTTCCTTAGATTTACACAGCTGGTTCTTAGAGCAGCAGTGGACCTCTTGCATCAATTGGAAAGTTGATTTCAATCAACATTGATTGCCCAGTCTGGACCATTAAGTGCATAAGCTGTTTTCAGAAAAATGAAATATGATGGTTGTGGAAATCAGTGTAGGGAAGGAAGCTAAGGAACAACAGGAAGAAATCAAGGGTCCTGAAGTAAACAAACCCATTTACAACTGTTTGCTAATTAGCTTTTTTTTTTTTTCTTTTAAGTTCAGCAGTTTTGTTGATTGTTCTTTTCTTCTTTACAGAATCTGAATCTAGAGAATCTGAAATGCAATGCGTCCTAAGAACTATATAATAGTAAAGAAATTCATAGCATTCCTAACATTCCCCAAGTTAATGCAAGTTCTGCTTCCCCAGGGAAGTAAGAAGAGAGAGTACAGGGAACCCCAAGTGTCTCAAACCCACAGGAGGGGAAGGACACTTAGACGTTTGAGGGGGCTAATGAAATTTTGTTCACTTTAGTATAATGCTTTCATTTTTCTCATAATCTGGAATCTAAATATCCTTTTTAAAGCCAGTCGAGTGTCTTTCCTACTTACACACTTACTGTTTTCTTCAAACAGTGGGGGTACAACTGTTTAGAGACCCCTGAAACCCATCTCCCTTTTATTAACAACCAATAACAACAAAAGGAGAAATGGAAGGCATTAGGAGTCATAAACTCATTCTTGGATGAGTTTACAGTGAGGTTAACTGTACATATTGTGCTGGTGATCCTACATATTTTGCCCTATTCCCCCCAAAAGAGCTTAAAATAGCACCAGAAAAAGAGAGCAAAGTTCCATAAAGCTGGGAAAGACAGGGAGAAATATATTTACAGAGATAGTTCACATGGCAATCTTCATATTGCCAATGGAACAGAAAACATATCTACTATTTTACCATATATAAGCAGTAGAAGGCAATTCTTTTTCTTCTTTTTCTTCCAACAAAGAGCTTGAAAACTATTTAGTGGTTTCCAAGAAGTGATTTTTGGAACTTTTATTTCCATATTACAGGCTGTTATTTCCTTCTGGATATTTCCCTTAGTTCATTAGAAGAGACAGGGATTCTTTATTTCCATGCTAATATGCTGTTCTTAATATCCTGTTTATACTCCTCAGATCCATAAATGTCCTCAGCCTTTCATTTCTTATTTCAGTAATATGGAGCATATGTATTTAACTAAAGCCCTAACTTTAATCTTTATGCTGCACAATTATAACACAGTTTTGGTTTAATGAATTATAAAATCTTAAATAGCATAAGGTATAGGCAGGCATATTTTTGCAAAATGTATTTATGAATCTTCTCTGAACATTCAAAATATGGATTCAAAAATTGCGGTGGGATTGCAGCTCTACTGAAATGAACTCAGATATATACAGAAAAAGAAAATTTTCTTTTCTCAAGAGCTGAGCTGATCTCTTTTATAAGCATCACAGAGCTCTATTAGTAGAGAAATAGGTCTTTACCATTTTAAATAATCTTTTGATTGCAATATTCTTCTTTCATTATAAATGATTCTTTTGGGTAACTGGGTATGTAGTTAATCCTTCCGTGTTCATCACTTCCATTTCTCCAAAATGGCAGAGTGGTATACAAAGTGTATCATAGGACTAGTGACTGGTCCTGACTGTCACCTGGGAACTTAAGTAGAAGGGATGCCCATCAAGACATGTACACCTGGCCTTTCCACATTGCCATGGCTTCCTTAAAATTTAGTGGCTGGATACAAAGTATAAATATTCTAGGAGGAAAAGGGCAAAGTAAAAGTGGCTTTGCCTTTTTGCAACCAGCTTTGAAATTCATATATCATAATTTATATGATTATTAATATAAATGATATTGATTTATATATAATAATTTATATTGATTAATTAAGAATAAATCATGAAGGCCAGGCCATAGTTAAAAGAAGGGAAATTAGGATCTATCTTTTGATGGAGAGAAGTGCCAATGAGTTTGCTGTCATATTTTTAAATTATCATAATCTGCCAACCATTTCTATTCTTCCCACGTGTCAAATTTACTAACCCCTTTCCCAATACCCCAAGAAATTTTCATTTATTAAGGAATCACATTCAGCTTAAAGTTCAACATTTCATTATCTAAATTATGTCCAGATGTAGTCTTTTCAAGTACGGTTCCTTGAGTACAGCCGCTCCAGAACCATGCCCCTGTGTCTGAAGACCTGGGAACTGTAGAGAAAAATGACCAGTTCCACCACACCCTGCCAACCCCCCTCCTCCCCCAGCCCAAAAGATACAAGATGGTGAGACTGGACTAGCATAGCTATTACAGACCATCCCATTCAAAAAATGGAACACATATAAAGCAAATATAAAATCCAGCCAAGACCATGCTGCTGGCTCTTTGATTAGGGCTCAACACTATGGCCTAGGAATGATTTTGAATGGCTCTTGGATGCACCTTCAAGGTTGTTTATTCTACTGTCTGAATTCTCTTGTCTCTTGCATTATAAATGATTGGTATTTGCAGCTGAATGGCCTTCTCAGCGTCTGCCATGCCAATACTAGATCAAAGGTCAATACACTTCATTTTGTTTTGCCTCTGTCTTCGTTCAAGCTGGCAATGATGTGCCAATACGTTGTCTTAAAATTCTTGCAGGTTTTCTGTGAGTATTAATAGCATTTGTTCCACTAGACAAAAGCCACACTCACAAATCTCATCAAGATGTGTTCATCCCTATTGTTAAAAAGTAAACCAATGTGCACTAAAATGTTCAGAGTTTATTTGACCAGGTATGGATTTGAATTGGGCAGTGCCTGACAGAAAGTGTTTAGGAGTGCTCCACTGACAAGAGCTAAGGACCAGATTACTATAGAGAACATACAGAAGCAAAGCCAGCCAATTATTTGATTATTATAGTTTAAGCAGTCGCTTTATTTGAGAGAGTCTCCTTGGCCATGTTTGGTTGTTCTTAGTTTTCACTGTCTTGGATTTGAGTGTACTGACTCTGACTTCGGTTTGCTATGAAGACATTAGAGCCACCTGTCGAAGGGTCTCCATGTTTAATTACTTTAACACTACCTTTGGCTTCCTGTAAATTTTGAGGAGAGGTTCTATTCTGTAATGAAGAGCATCTATGTGGCATGATATTAAGATGTTAAGAGGGACTGTTCTCTGCTGGAAGTACCACAATAAGTATACCCATGATCTTAACAACGGCTTTTATACAGGAGTAGCTTCTGGAAACGGTATTTTCCTGATAACGCCCTGGATTTGATCTCAGCTCAAAAAACATTTTTATTTTTTCAGAATCATTTGCTTAATGTAGACTATGTGGATGACAAATGACTTTATTGTCAAACCAAACCCTGAAGTTCTATTGCCTTAATGCTAAAAAAATGTTTTCTTTATGCTGTTTTCTTTTATGTTTTAATATGAGCAACTAGAAGAAGCCAGATGGCAACTTTCACGCTTTGTCTGGAATATTCTTAATTAGATCATCAAGTTCTTTTTTTTTTTTTTAATTTTTCAAGTTAACAAAGGTGACGATATCATTAAACTTTCCACCTCCTGATAACATTTTTCTCACGTTCCTTTCATATCCCACCAGCATTCTTTTGAAGTGCCACCAAGCTTCTGCTCACAGTCTCTGTTGACTCTTAGTGTCCTTCTAACTTCTCCCACCACCTGGGCCTAAGCCACTCTCTCCCATTCTAAGTGTTTTACTATCGTAGCACTGCTCCTGGTACCTAAGTTCATTCCAGGCATGTATTGCTGTGAAACACACTAGTGCAATATTTAATGTTTGGAGGAATGTTTTATTTTTCAATCACAGATCTTTAGTTTGAGCAGGGCTTTCGGGATACAGCTTATTTTCGCTTCACTCAGTGTTAGGTTGGAATTACTGAATGCTAGAAGCTAGATTCAGGAATGATCTGAAGGTTGATTTGTCACATATCTCCTGGTCTCAATGTTGGCTGGAAATTGTTAACTAAATTTGTACTGCTGGGTAATATGACACGTGGCCTCCCAGTGAGGCTTGGCCACTCACAACATAATGTTGGTTTGACAAAATGAATGTCCTGAAAGAAGGAATCAGGCCTTTCCTAACCTAGCATCAAAAAATCAGGCAGTTTCTCTTCTGTTAATTCTGGTTATTAGCAGAGGTTCACGTAAGCTGGCCTATATTTAAATGGAAGAAAAAGAAATTCCATTATTTCATTGCATTATTTGCAGGCGTATTTTAAAACCAGACTTATTCGTGACTATAATATAATTCTCTCTTTTATACTTCCAATGCTAGTCCTTGCTGTACTAAGTAGCGTATAACATTTAGAAAATGCTTCTTCCCATTAAATCTTACTTTTGAGATGCTTCAAATATCTCTTTTTACGTAATTAAATTTCAAATTTGACCCATTCTCTCTTTTTATATTGCTTTCATAACAATGAAAATAACTGCAGCACATGTCCTCAAGAAGATAAGCAGAGGATGTTCAGAGTGATGATCATGTAAGAGCAATGAAAAGTATAAATATACATTAATATATTTCATTGTATTGTTCCTGTTACAATTCAAGCATCACTCTCAAAAAATGCAACCGAGAGAGAAAAACCAGAGAGAGATAAATGAATGTCAGGATCTGCGTAGGGATGTTTTCCCGAAATCTGTGCTTTCCACCTAGGTGAAGAGTTGGAATACTAGTGTAAATCCCAGAAACTGATTTCAAGAACCGCTTTTAAGATACTGTAAAAATGACAGTGTGAAAGAGGTAAAGGGATAGATATGTAGATTTCTGAAACCCAAGAGAAAGTTCAAAAATAGCCCAATGCACATAGTAAAGGTGTCAATGCAATTTTATGGGGGATGGAAAGTTTTTTTCAACAAATGTTGCTGGAACAACTGGATAGTCCATATTGTAAAAATGGACTTGGATCTCCTTTTTCAAGTCACACACACACACACACACACATACACATAAACACACAATGATGGCAGGTAAAATACAGGTCTAAACATGAAAGCTGAAATCATAAAGCCTTTTAAAAATATGTGACTGTATTTGTGAACTTGTGTTCAGAATTTCTTAACTAAGACAGCAAAAGTATTAACCATAAAGAAAAACAATTAGATTTTATTAACATTAAAAGCAACTGGGTATTCATGATGACTATAACTAACAATAGAGTTTTGTATATTTGAAAGCTGTTAAGCATATAGATCTTAAAAGTCACCACAGCGGTGGGGAAATTGTAACTTCATGATGTGATGGAGGTTAACTAAATTTATGGCAGTAATTATTTCACAACATATATCAATTTTTTGTGCCCCTTAAACATATACAATGTTATATGTCAGTTATATCAATAAAACTGGAAAAAAACTGAAAAAAATAATTTTAAAAATTAAAACTGGTTATTAAAGGACTGCATTAATCAGGTGCAAACTTAGACCATATTTATAATCCACATATGTAACAATGAACTTGTATTCAGAATGTGTGTTGTTGATCACAGTTCAGGCTTCTTACCCCAGCACTGGTTCCTGTGGATTTCTGCTCCTGATTCTCTGTTCTGGGAATTGATAATTCTAAGTATCCTCCAATCTTTCTCCAATTTTGAGGGCAGTGGTTTTGCCTGCAACCTCACTTCTCTGATGGATCTAAGAAGAATTGTTGATGTTCTAGTTTCTTCAGTTTTTTATTTTGTAAGATGGAATGACAACTTCTATGCCCTTTGCATGCCAAAAGCTCTTATTTATTAGATAAAATTTTTACTGCTGCTTCTAAAAACAAAACCCAAACCAAAACAAAACAGAAGCGTCTTGTCCTTTCTGCTCTCCCTGCACAGTGAACAATTATTATTTTGTTTTCCAATGACTAAGATTTTTGTTTTAATTTGCAAACATTAGTTTATTTCTCTTGACTAAAACCATTAAGTTATTTAATGTCATCAATAACCCAAGTGTATGTTTGTAACAATTAAAAAAATAGAGAAATATACATTACCACAAAATAATTAATTCTGTGATGTAAAGTATCAAAGTTTAACGTCAATAAAATTATTGGTAGTAATCTCGGTTTATATCCTGGCAATTGATAATAGTGGTCATAAAATCATGCAACTCTTTTAAAGACCCATCACTATTTTCCATCAAATAATCTTTTTGGACAATTCTCAACAGTCTACGGATTATTCAGTTTGGCTTCTCTATGTCATTCCAGTCCTCCGCATTCCCCACTTGGCCAGTGTACCCTTGTTCCTCGGTAAAAGCTGGATTTTTTTTTTTTTTTCCATTCTTAGTATCCATCCTGACACATCTTTTCTCAGTTTATCCCCAGGAAAGACCCTGGCAAAATTCTACTACCCTCAAGTAAGATATAGCTTGCTCATCATTCAAAGCACACTTTTCCAATAAAATATCCTGGACCAATCAAAAGATACAGTTGCTTCTGTGTCAACATACCCTTACATTCTTAAATTTTTATACATGTAACGAGTCACTAAATATTAAAATAAGTCTCATTGTACAGTACTGTAGGTTTTGTATCATACTTTAAGATGCATTTTCTAATGTATTTCTCACAATAAGTCTATAGTTTCTTTTGGAATTTCTACTTCAATAGATAAGCCAAGCATCTGAAAGGTGAAATAACTTACTTGGATCACAGAACTCCTAAAATTTAGATATTTTATTTCAATATTGTAATGGTCTGACTTCTGCCAATCTTTACTTCTCTGTCAGTTAATGTTACATACATGAAGACTTACTTTCCATTCAGTCTGATAAATGGATGTTTCTATGGAACGTAAGAGCAAATCCATGAAAGACTTGGGCATTTTCAATATTTTCTATCACCTGTGACTGGAGCTTATCCCATCATTGGCAAATATACAATTGAATAAATTAATTGTTCCATAAGTCTCCTGTTAAATCACTTCTTATCAACTTAATTCCTATATTTAGTTGATAGGAATGAGTTACTAATTTAGCAATGATTTCAGAGACAGAACTATAGGACATGTATGTTATGGTAGAAGGGAATAATGTTAGGTCAGGACCGGGGGCTAGTACTATCCATGGCACATCAAAATAAAATTTTGCAAAAGTCACACCTGGAGCACATAAAGTTCTGGTTAGGAGGAGAAAAATGACTGAAAAGCATGGGACACAATGTTGAGGATAATATATACTGATCTTAAAACTCTGCCTGGGATTGCCTAGGGTTGGTCAGTGCACATACACACACACACATACACACACACATATTTTAATTATATATTTATATTTTTGTATATAGTTAATATATGATTAATATATGTTTTATAAATATTTACATATCTTTCTATACTAGACATGTATTATATATTTTTATAAGCATTAAAAAGGCAGTATTTACTCTGTGGTAGAATTTTCGGCAAGCATTTTGAAATTGAATAAATGATGAAAAGTTGGAAATGGAAAAAACTCTAAAAGGTTTATTTATCCTTATTATTTTTCAGAAAGGGACATGACTGTGCCAAATACAACTAAATAATTTTTTCAAGGTCAGAAGCAGAATAAAAGCCAAGAATTATTTTACTGCCATTTGCAATTTATGCTAGCTGCGTTGAGCTCTCCACTTATGAATGCTTCACGCTTTCCATATTTCTCTGGTGTTGCACTTGTCTCAACTTCAAATGACTGGTCCTCATTGGTGTCTGTTTTTTCTTCACTATATAGCTGAAGTACACCTTCTAAAAGGCTTTCTGAGGCCTGTTCCCTCTGTCTGAATGTAAGTCCTTCTAACATCTATCTACCATCTACCTGTGTTTAGCTCACATTAGTATCTATAATCACCTTTTTGCTTTCCTGTCCTTCTGAGCTTAGGTCAATTCTATGAGAAATGGAGCTGCATTCTAGGCATTTTTGTATCCTTAGTGCCTTCTTCAGTGCTTAATGCATGGTGTGTGCTTAATAAATATTTGTTGAAGAAACTATAAATGAAGAGCTGCTAGAACTCTCATTTATATACTCTAATTTTTCTCCTATTTCTTTTACAATGATGAAGAAAATTCCCCTTATGTAAATTATGGAATTTAAAGTGGACTGTCTCATTTTCTCTTTACCTGTTGTATTTTAAATATCATAATAGATACCACTATTTCTCATATTGGGTTCAATAATCTTTCTCTTGACCATCTGTTATTGAATGTATTTTATGGCTACATTTCACTGTTTCTTCTTCAGTTATTGTAGTGCTTCCATTTTCATTCCAAGTAAGGTCTCCAAAAGGGGGCAGGTATATTTAGATGGACATATTATACTTTTCAATTGTCATACTCCATTCCTTTATTCCAATAGCCAAATAGCCTCCAACTCTGTATTTTGACAATTTCAGTTCTACAGAATATCCCTGGCTTCATCCATTATTTCTTTAGAAGCTTTTGTAAATTCAGAGCACATCAGGAGGATTAGACATTTTAGGTTATTTCAGCTATTTTCCATTGAACAAAAAGCATGTTCATCAAATTAAATGGACATTGTCAGAGGCATAATGGAGCAATAGGAGGCTATACAGGAAAAAAAATAAGTCTAACTAAAATCTCATAAGGGAGGAAATATTTTATAGAAGTTTTTCCTGCTCATTTACAAGTAAGAAAGAAGATGCAGATGTTTTATCCCAGTATGCAACAACTTTTTAATATCTCAACTACTTTATACAACTGATTTCATGAGGCTACTCTACATTTATTTTTGGTATTTGAATAATATTCAACAATATTTTTTATTGCTAGAATATACTATAAGCCTGATTGGATATTGAGAAGAACTTGTGGAATAGAAATAACATTTGCCCGTTCTTATTATAATGTATTCTATCTGATGAGATCATTGTCCATTTCAGATTAGATTTATGTTGTTTCATCTTTTCAGAGGCATGATTTCAGTTTCTATTCATCTCTCTTTCTATGCATTGTTTCTTAAGAAATTGTGTTCATAAGCATGTAGAATTACATACATTTATTAGATTTAGTGATATAAAATATATAGTATACATGAGTATCTTTCTTGTCTTTTGCATAGAAGATCTTCCCCTGGTATTAGATGATGTTATTAAGATCTCCCTTTATTCCTAGTTCAGAAGACCAAGTTGAAATAATTGAAGTAAAAATTGCTAAGCATTAATCAAAATTGAATGAATATATAAGAATTATAGTATCAGAATCACTAGGCGTGTGTCTTGAATCAGAATTTTAACAAATGCCACGGGGGAAATTTGTGTATAGAAATTTGAAGTTTTGAGGGCCACGAATGTAAAGGAACCAACGTGATGACAAGAAGAGGCCATGACACGAATGAGGGAAATTCTTGAAGTTAAAAGGAGAGTCAGTATAGATACATAATTAAATTAGGAAAGGAAAGTGGGAAGGGAACTTAGTATAAATACAAAATTATGATTTATTCAGGGACTTTTTAACATCTTCTGTAGTATAAGCCAACTTGGCATGACAAGTAGCTTTAGGTAGCAAATAGTCTTACTTGAACACGGCATATTTAAATAGTTTTCTTCACAGTACTATTGAGGACCTTGGCCAGAGGACAGAAGTAAGAAGAGATATATGAAGGAAATGTGAAAATGATAAAACTAAAAGGTAATCTGAGGTGTGTAACGGAGATATATCCAATAGCAATGGAGAGAAATCCGAGCATTACCTATTTCTATTTTTGTTTCTGTTATTTCTATTTCTATCTCTATTTCTGTCTGTCTTTGTCATCTATATCATCCGGAGGAAAGCAAACATCAAGGGAGTGAGAGAAGGTAGTTGAATGATTTAAATGCTCTTTATGTGGTTGATAACATATTATTTGATCAGTGGGGCCTTACAATTGGGAACAGTAACTAAGTTATGAAAAAATTGCTTTCAGTATCATGCCACTTAAAAAAAGAGTGTTTTTTTTTTTCCAAAAGAAATAAATTTTAAATAATAAAGTTAAAAAGTTTTTTTTTTTTTTTCACTGTATTAAACTCTAATGCAAAGCTTGTTTGGTTCAACCTATGTTTATTAGGTCTTTGTTCAATCTGAATTTTCTAACCAGCTGGGCAGTAGGGAAAGTAGGTAAAGGCGTTGAGATAATTCCCTACCAGCAAATGGCTGGACACAACTCTAGTCCATATAGGACATACATTACTCTAGTCTGTATAGGATATTGAACATTGCCTTCTTTTAACATCATCTTCAGGTATATTTTGTTCTTTCTTTTCCTTCTTTTTTTTTTTTTTGTTTAAAGATTTTATTTATTTATTTATTTGTGGTGTGTGTGTGAAAGAGAAGCAGGGGGAAGCTGCCGGCAGGGCAAGAGGGAGAAGCAGACTCCCTGCTAAGCAAGGAGCATGATGTGGGACTCATCCCAAAGCCTGGGGATCATGACCTGAGCCAAAGGCAGATGCTTAACCAACTGAACCACCGAGGCATCCCTCTTTTCCTTTATATTTTTAAGTGAGAATGCACTCCTACTACATTGTTCTACCTATGTTTGGTGTTGTGTTGGTATGGCAAGACTTGACTCTGCATGTTGGCAAAAAAAGAAAAAAAAACCCTTTTATAGAGCAGTAACTCTTCAGTTGTGGTCAATGATTAATCAAGGTTTAGGAGACTCAAAAAAAGTCAGATTTCACTACTGGATATAGCACTCTAAACCTTTTTTTTAGGTGTTAATGGGTTAATAGCATCATCTCTGTACAAGGAGGTGTTAATAAATTGATGAAAACTAAAATCATTTAATATGCTTAAAGATGAACATATTAGTATAAAAAGCACCTTGTACACATACGATGTAACATACTTCTTCCTTCTCAAACTTTTATTATAAATGTGCCTAAAGAAACAAAAAAACTGAGAAAGTGTTTAATTTTATTAATTGTGTGCTCCTATGTTTTCATGCATAACATTACCTATAATTTCTTTTCATCATCTGGGTATGCTCAAGGATGTGAGCAATAACACCAGGTAATAACTTTCATCAGAACTGCCTGAATTCATTAGAATTTAAACATCAAACATGCTGATTTATTTTAAGTTTGGAAAATTATTCAGAAATAAAATCCCATATCAAATTTCATTTATATTTAGGTTATCTTATTTAAAACTACAAAATATTGCATCTGACATTTCCTGTGTTGACAACTTTTTAAAAAATAATCATACCAGATAGCTGACAAATGTAATTTAAAGATTCAACATTATTCTGTATCTAGAATGAGAAAACATGCATAACAACTTCACTTTTAATCTTGGGGAAAAAGGGTAACTAGGTGGTTATGAATTAACATCTCCCATTAAATTAATGGCTTTACCTAATTCTTATGTCTGCTGAATGCAGCTCATTAAACTTTATGCTCTTTTATATTCATTACAGGAATTTTGTGTTATTTTTCCTTATGATCTGCTTATAAATCATCTGATAGGTGAGGAAGCTTAACCTACTTTCCCAAAGATAAAAATCGCTTCGGATCACTAGTCTAATATAATCCTGAAAATACTATCTGCTAGAGCTTAGAGGATTTGCAGGCAACGTAGGGCTACCATTATGAAACACTATAGACTGGGCAGCTTAAACTACAGAAATTTCTTTTTTTTTTTTTTTTTTTTTTTTTTTTTTTTTTTTAAAGATTTTATTTATTTATTTGACAGAGAGAAATCACAAGTAGATGGAGAGGCAGGCAGAGAGAGAGAGAGGGAAGCAGGCTCCCTGCTGAGCAGAGAGCCCGATGCGGGCCTCGATCCCAGGACCCTGAGATCATGACCTGAGCCGAAGGCAGCGGCTTAACCCACTGAGCCACCCAGGCGCCCCAAACTACAGAAATTTCTTTTCTCTCAGTTCTGAGGGTTGGGAGTCTGAGATCAGGGAATGATCATGGTTCCCATTCTGGTGAGAGCTCTCTTCCAGGCTTTCAGATAGCCACCTTTTTGCTGTGTGCTCACATGGCCTTTCCTTCATGTGTGTGTTTGGAGAGACAGACAGAGCAAGCTCTTTGAGGTCCTTCTTATAAAGATACAGATTGTATCAGATCAGAGCTCCATATGGAGCTCTATTCACCCAGGGTAAGGAGAGCTTACAGCTTCAATATATGAATTTTGGAGGGACACAATTCAGTCTATAATAAGTGGCCATCCTCATATGCCTCACAGAGTAACTGATACCACTAAGAAATCATCCTGGGTGACCCTCTCTGGTTGTTCAATAATCGGTGACCACATTCGACTAGTTCAACAAGTAGCTACTGTTCCAGGTCCTGCTTAGGGGCCAGGTTTAAAGTGATGAACCAAGAAGTAACTGTTGCTCTCTTGTATTAGGTATGATACATGCTTATAAAGGAAAAGTTCTGATGTGAAAAGATGGTGGGTTGAGGGACAGTATTTCTGAAATCATTTTAGGCGAGATGGGGTGACTTGAAAGATGGTTATGATGCTCTGATAGACATTCAATCAAGCAGCTGGGCCATGGGGTTTCCGAGCCAGGGTCTCCTGTCGCTCAGCAGGGCCACAGCCAGAAGCAGAAGGTGATGTTCCATCCACAGGGGCCCTGTCACCTTCCTAACAACCTGGAGCTGCTGGAGTTTGTTTGTTTACCTGGCGTCTGCCTTGCTCCTGGAGATCCCTTACATGGTGGCCTCAAATTACCGGAGACACAAACATTCAATCTCTAGCAGCTTTCCATTTGAAACTTCGTCTAAGCTATATATGAAAGAAATACTGGATACTTGGCTATATTCTGTATTTCCTTAGTTTGGAGAATTGAATTCATAATCTTTGAGTAAATGATAAACACCAAACCTTTAACTGTTTAGGCTGGATAGGTAATTGTGTGTGTGTGGGCAGGGGGAAGGGGGCAACTGTTAAAGTGCTAGAGCCTTACAGTGTTTGCCCTTTTTAAATAAAGCCATTATTAAAAAAAAATGTATCTACAAAATATTGATGACGTTTGATGTCTTTCTATTTGCTTTTCTTTAGCCAGGTATCAGAACAAATTGGCATTCCAAGGCTGCTATCATGAAGGAGTTAATCGTTCCCTCCCTATAAGCAAATACTATGAATAGTGGAGGGCGCTCACAGTATATATTCGTAATCAACCTATAATTTTGGCAAGAACTAACAATTGTGAATAAATTCACAATTCTAATCTTTATTATGTTTAACGTCATTTATTTATTTGTTAAATTGAATTCACTAAAATAAATGGTTTGCTATTTACCTTTTAAAGAATAGTGGGCAATGATGAAATGGCTGCATGCAGGAGATGGCCAAGACCTCCTTTCACCACCCATTTGGTAGTGGAGGATTGACATCTGCCCATTTTTAGCCTGGACTCTCTTACTTTGTGCAGTAAGTTTCAGACACCTGAAATCTGCCAGCCGGAGAATTAGAAACTTGGGATAAAGACTGAGGTTGCTCTTTGGAGATAAATAATTAAAGCAAGTTAGCAAAGGATCTTTTTAAGATGCTGTGGTTCTTATATCCAGAGGGCCTTGGACTGTGAGTTCCAACAATAACCTCTTATTTCATATATCTTCATTTATTTTACCTACTTCCAAGATTTGCTCCCCAGAGGATAAATTAAAATTATAGGATTTGAAACAGTCTGGAACAGCAGGACAGTTCTCTTTCAGTAACTTTACATTAATTTGAAGAAGGGCTTCATAGTGGATTTATAATCTTGTGGATCCTGAAGCTCACTCGACATTGCAAATAATAGTTCAAATATGTTACTGGCACCAAAAAACAAAAAACAAAAAACAAAAAATAAAAATACAATCCCAAAAAAGACATGAAGCTTTGTATAAACTCAGTAAATGAACAAATAGGAGAGTTTCAAAAGATGAGTGATCCAAGAGCAGTCAGTTCTATGATGATGCTTTGTTTTGAAAATGAAACGTTCCCATGCCTTTGATATACTGGGAACAATTAAACAGACTTTATGTTTGTTTATGTATGATTTTCTTCATGAGAAACATGAGACGGACCCAGAAAACTTCAATAAGCTGAGTCCAACACATAGTAATCCACAAAAATCTACATATACCAGCAACTTCCGTTCATTGGGTTTTATGACCCCCACCCACCTACAGCTGGTGCTACAACTTCCAGGTGACCCTACTTCCACCATTTCATAACTCAAGAGCTTCATCCTGTCTGAGGCCCTCTTTTACAACTAAACCTCAGGTCTTTTTCAAGGGGAAGTGCTGTATATATTGTAGTATTTATGTAGTACTTATTGGTTTAATATATATGAAACTATGCCACCACTTTTATTCCAATGCTCTGGAACCCCAGTTTTATTTTGTTGCTCGATTTTTCATAACCAGTAATTTTTAGGCATACATATGTAGAGTTATAGGAAAATAGACTAGAGTATATTTAATGAATTAATCCGGGGTGCACTATTTTGCTAGAAAAAGAATAAACAAGGAGAATTAGAGTTTCTGCCAATCTTGGGGGTCTCTCAAAAACAAAAGATTAATTAGCATTATTAAAAGTAGCTCCAATATGTATGAAGTCCTTGAGCTATATGCACTTTTCTGTAAATGGAGTGTGCTTTAGTAAAAAATTAATTTATTATAGGATTTTTTTAAAGTGTGTAATAGGCCCAATTATCTGATATTTATGAATTCTTTTTTAATTGTTTTTTCTAAAACATTTAAATTTAACAATTATTAAACAATTAAACAATTAAATTAAATTTAAAATATATTAAATTTGGGGCACCTAGGTGGCTTAGTCAATTAAGCATCCAACTCTTGATTTTGACTCAGGTCATGATCTTAGGTTGTGCCATCAAGCCTCATGTCGGTCTGTGCAGTGAGCATGGAGCCTGCTTAAGATTCTCTCTCTCCCTCTCCTTCAGCCCCTCCCTTCCCTATACATGTACACTCTCTCTCACCCTTTCTCACAACAAAATAAAATAGAATGTAAAATAAATTTAATATATGTTAGTAACAATAGGATGTTTTAAAATAGTTCATTTACCTAAAATTTTCTTTATCCCTTAACAACTAAGTAAATATTTCTGTGAATATGCATATTTAAGTCCATTAGTATCACAAATGTCATTGCATCTTTTGGGTTGATATGATATTTGCGTTTAGTATTTTTGTTTCAAATCAACAACTATATAATAAACCATTAAATTAGTGGCTTGGGAAAATAATAATTTGTTATTTTTCATGATTCTCAGGATTAGTTGGATGATTCTTCTGCTGTTTTACCTATATATATCAGAGGGTCAGATTAGCTGAAAAGTTTCTGATGGCCTCATGCACCTGTTAGCAATTGTTGCTGACTACCAGAGGGTAAAGCTGGTTCTCCTCTATGTGGTCTGCCCATTATCCAGTAGGCCAGCCAGTTTCCTTACATAACACTCTCAGGGTAGCATTCCAAGAGATCCAGTAGAGAAGCTACAAGTTATCTTAAGACCTACACCCAGAAAGTATAACTTCACTTCTGGCATTCAATTATTGAAGCAAGTCAAAAGACCATTCCAGATTCTAGAGGAAGAGGGTAGACTCCTCTTCATGACAGAAAGGTGGCAAAGTCATGTTGTAAAGTGTCATGAGAGGAACTTTTTCAAACATCTTTGAAAATAATCTATCATAAAACGTGTTTTGAAATGTGTGACTGAATGAACCTTTAAAAACAGAAAGAGAAGGTAAAGTTGAGTATAGCCAAAAGGAGTTATGAATGGTTATGAATTGGTTAATATAAACAAAATAAAAATATAAGTAGCTGATCCAAACTGGAATTTGTACAAATTGTGATGTGAAAGAACCAATTACCCAGTGATAAAATCAATTCAAGTAGAACATCATGGCATTAGGGGAGGCATGCTGGGAAAAACGATGCATACCCAGCAATAATAAATGTCTTCTGTTGAGTTATATGGAAGGGGAATAAAAAGTTCCTTCAGAAAATTAATGACAGTTCCCACTAAAAAGTTTTGTGAGAATCAACCACCAACCATCACAAAATAAGTGAAAAATGATGTAAACAAATGCATGAGGGAGTTTTGGTAGACAGATAGAAGTCCCTTAGCTGGGATAGTTTGAAATGAATGTCACAGAATTTCAACTGTCTTAAGGATATGAGAAGGATGCCTGGCTGGTTCAGTCGTTAAGCCTTTGCCTTTGGCTCAGGTCATACATGACCCCAGGGTCCTGGGATTGAGCCCAGCATTGTCTGTTCTGCAGGAAGCCTGCTTCTCCCTCTCCCACTCCCCTGGCTTGTGTTCCCTCTTTTGCTGCACCTTTCTCTGTCAAATGAATAAATGACCTCTTAAAAAAAAAAAGGAATATGAGAATATATTGGTTTGTGACACAAAGTCTAACGGTGGTACAAATTCCAGACAGTTTCCGTCAGAACTCCTGTGTCTTTTTTTCTTCAATTATTTCAATTTTCTCTGTTTTATATATTAATCTTACCATGATACTATCTTCCCTTCTGGTCACAAATGGGTGCTTATAACAATCAGAGCTATATGCTTCTTGAACACATCTGATGAGCATCTTAGTCAACTCAGGCTTCTGTAATAAAATACCATAGACTGGGTGGCTTAACAGACATTTATTTATTACAATTTTGAAGTCTGGGAAGTCCTAGACCAACCTACTGGTAGATTTGATTTTTCAAGATTAATTCACTTTTCTCGTTTTTCTTCCTTTCTTGAGCTAATCTACTCAAACATGAATCAAAGGGAGAAATTGGTCTCGATGGCAATTTTATCCTCAGCATTAATGCATAAATCATTTTTAAAACTTACTATAATTCTTCGTAACTTACATTGAGCTTAACTTCTTTTGGATATCTATTATTTCCTTATTTAAGTTGAAGTATGAGGCACTTATTGACTTTGGTCTGTACCTAGTCCTTGTGCAGACCCTCGATTTGCTTACTGTAGTCCAGCGGTAGAGTCTCATTCTGTTAAATGAGATAGAGGCTAAATGTTTGATAATTGATCTATTTGCAGGTAACGAAGTTCTTGGGAACTAGTTGAGGATTAAATTTAGGATTACTCAATCTCAAAAAAACATACAACAATGTAAAGTTGACCCTTGAACAACGTGAGTATGAACTGTGCAGGTCCACTTATATGGGGATTTTTTTTTTTTTTTTTAGAGTACAATACTGTTGATATATTACTCTTCCTTCTTTTTTTTTTTTAAAATACAGTTTTCATTTATTTAAGACAGAGAGTGAGAGAGAGAGATCATGTGAGCAGGGGGTAGAGATAGAGGGAGAAGTAGACTCCCTGCTGAGCAGGGAGCCCAACACAGAGCTCTATCCCAGGACGCTGGGATGGTCACCTGAGCTGAAGTCAGACACTTAACTGACTGAGCCACCGAGGCAAAAATAATTTCTCTAGCTTACTTTATTGTTAGAGTACACTATATAATATGTATAAAAATATGTATTAAATTGATATTATCAGTAAAGCTTCCAGTCAACAGTAGACTATTATTAGTTAAATTTATGAGGAGTTAAAGGTTATACCTACATTTTAGACTGCATGGTGAGTTTGTGGGTTCATGCCCCTGGCACCCAGGTTGTTCAGGTATCAACTGCAAAAGAAAGAAATGGATTTTTTTTTTCATTTTAATGAAAGATAGTTTTAAAAATATGAGTAAAGGACATATTCTCTTTTCTAATAATCAGTCCATTCTCTCTGCATAGTATAGTCTCCATAAGTTTTGCTTGCTTTAATGACATTTGTTGTATCTTTTCTAAAAAGCTGGAACTACTTTTGCTTTTCATAACTTTTTTTCTTCTTCTTCTTTTTTTTAATCTTTGAGAACACCTTGGCATTTCTTACTCAGCTAATAAAAGAACAACCAATCCCATTCTCCAAGTCTAGGAATGAGTCCTTGACATAGGATTGGACAATAAATTTAAAATTTTTAACCCTTATAAAAATATTTATATAGTGCCTATAATGTGACAAGCAGTGTTATATGATGCTGGGAATATAGTGATAAAATAAGACAAACAGGGCACTTGATCACTTGATCTCACTAAGAAAACATTGTGTTATAATATATGTGTACTTTACTCTTGTTCTGCTGCCTTCAATCCTAGCCACAGAGTTCAAAAGAACGGGCATTTAGTTGAATCTAGGCAAGTGAGATGAAGCCCTGGGATTTCTGATGTGATTATGGGAAAATGAAATGACCTCAGGCATTCACCTCTATATTTATATTGCAGAAAAACAAAACAAAACGAAAACTGTGTTCTTGCTGCTACATAGTAAGAGGGTGTCTGAAGGGTGCCAATTAGAGAATACCTGACTGGATCTAGCTGTTCCTGAAGCCTGTAACTCAGATTTTCTATTACCTGAGACATTGTTTCCTTTTTTAAAAACCAAAAAAATAGTTTGAATTACATTTCTTTTATGTGCAGCTGACAGTGTGGGGAACATAAGCTCAGAGCAAAGGGATTTAATGGGGTAAATTTAATGGAGAGTGACATCAAGCCACAACAACCAAATGTCCTCAGTTAAAGTCCCATTTGCTGCAAAAGACCATACACAGCCTCTCCTCTGCACAGTGTTGGAAGCAATCTCTTAGCCTCTTTAAAGCTTCTTTCCCTGACCAAACCCCTTCAAATTCTCAATAACTTAATCTTTATTTAGATATGTGAATGATATCACAGTAAGTTTAAAGTTAAAGTCTTCTAATCATCTTGTAACTTACGGTCTAGTCCACATTATACTTACTTTGTTTAATTCTCATAAAGTTACTTTGTTTAATTCTCATAAAATCAAACTTATACATTTGTTTCCAGAGTTTTTAGGCCCTTCTGAGGGATGTCATTTCTTTTTTTTTTAATTTATTTTTTATTTATTTTCAGCATAACAGTATTCATTATTTTTGCACCACACCCAGTGCTCCATGCAATACGTGCCCTCCTTAATACCTACCACCTGGTACCCCGACCTCCCACCCCCCACCCCTTCAAACCCTCAGATTGTTTTTAAGAGTCCATAGTCTCTCATGGTTCACCTCTCTTTCCAATTTCCTCCAACTCCCTTCTCCTCTCTAACTCCCCATGTCCTCCATGCTATTTGTTATGCTCCACAAGTAAGTGAAACCATATGATAATTGACTCTCTCTGCTTGACTTATTTCACTCAGCATAATCTCTTCCAGTCCCGTCCATGTTGCTACAAAAGTTGGGTATTCGTCCTTTCTGATGGAGGCATAATACTCCATAGTGTATATGGACCACATCTTCCTTATCCATTCATCCGTTGAAGGGCATCATGGTTCTCTCCACAGTTTGGCGACCGTGGCCATCGCTGCTATAAACATTGGGGTACAGATGGCCCTTCTTTTCACTACATCTGTATCTTTGGGGTAAATACCCAGTAGTGCAACTGCAGGGTCACAGGGAAGCTCTATTTTTAATTTCTTGAGGAATCTCCACATTGTTCTCCTGTTGGTGGGAATGCAAATTCGTGCAGCCTCTAGGGATGCCATTTCTTATAGCTCTTACACGAACTTAGCTCCTTTCTTGACTTGATTTGGAGACCCTGTTTCAAATAAATATTTATAAGAAATGAGCAGAAATTCACATATGAAGATACCAAGAAACTTAAAAAGAGTAATCTCTAATTAAGAGTATTCATAGGATATCTGGAAAGTTGGAGTATCTGGTAAAAGAGAACTCGTAAGAGATGTTTGTGGGTAGTTTTGCTTTTGTTTTTATTTATTTATTTTTTTAGTGGCTATGGGAGTGGGAAAAAAATCCTTCTCCATTCCATGTACATTTTTAAGACAGTACTCTACTGAGGATTTTTATGTCTTTATGTCTTTTTTGAGCCATGGAAATCTATCTCTCCTCATGGAAGTGTTAAGGTAGAGATTTCTGAATTCAATTAGTAGGTTAGGTGAATTTATATATATGTGTGTGTGTGTGTGTGTGTGTGTGTGTAATTATTTACCTTTGCTTTTATAAAGTGATCTTATTCACTGGTCTCGGGGGAAAAAGTACTTTATGGATTGAAGAATGAAAGCAATTTTATTATGCAGTGTAAAATTTAATTATATTGAAAATAGAGATAATTTAATTAAGTTTATTTCTCATTATTGATTTCAATTAAAATGTGAAAATTGAAATGCTATATATCATTAATACATAAAAATGAATTAAAATTGTAAAAATTCATTTTTATTAATTAATGCATAATCTTCCAAAAAAAACAGTGCACTTTGGTTGTCTAGTTATTCTATAATATATGGCTAGTAAAAATTGATGTGCCAGGTAGTCTTTCTCTTTAATGTACAAAATTGAATATTGGGAGCTCCTTATCTTGCTGTTGCATTATATGTATCATACATATTGTTAATTAATATTAATATATTATATGCATTATGTAAGTCAGTATCAAAATATGCCTATCAGCAAATATAATTTAGAAAATTCCAATTTATACAGTTTTAAAGGTCTACTGGGCATTTTTTTAATAAAGATTTTGTTTATTTGTCAAAGAGAGAAAGAGCACAAGCAGAGGGAGGGGCGGGCAAAGAGAGAAGCAGGCTCCCTACTGAGCAAGAAGCTGAATGAAGGATTCAATCCAGGATCCTGGGATCATGACCTGAGGCAAAGGCAGACACTTAACTTACTGAGCCCCCAGGCATCCCTCTACTGGGCATTTTTATTTATTTATTTTATTAAAGTGTTTTTTTTTTTAAGATTTATTTATTTATTTATTTGACAGAGATCACAAGTAGGCAGAGAGGCAGGCAGAGAGAGAGGGAGGGAAGCAGGCTCCCTGCTGAGCAGAGATTCCGATGCAGGGCTCTATCCCAGGACCCTGGGATCATGACCTGAACTGAAGGCAGAGGCTTTAACCCACTGAGCCAACCAGATGCCCCTACTGGGCATTTTTAACAAAACAGATTCATATGGGCAGATTTGCATTTTGATTTTGTCTTAGACATACTCAAAAGCAAGCATATTAACACTTTTGCAAATCCTTCTAGTAGTTAGGAAAGAATTCAGCACTTCTTCTTGGTAATCACCCTTCAGAAATAGGTCCAATCAAAGAAATTCTCATGACGTTTGTAAACAGTGAAAACTCTTCTTTTGTTAGATTTTGTCTTATCTTGAGTAATTTCTTCCTAATTTTGTCTAACTTAAATCACTAGAACATCTTCAGCACTTAATGAATTGCAGAATCAGTGTCTCTTCTTAGAAGTAAGTTTATATTTATAATATGATTTAAAAATAACTTTATTCTTGCTAAATTTAATTCATTTCTGTCTTTTTCCATTCCTTCATCTTGTTTTTTACATCTATTTTCTTCTTTTCCTTCTGTCTTTCTTCATATTTTGCTTGAAAATTCAAGTATTTACTTGAAATTGTTGGGATGAGTATGTCATATTTACACTAACTTCCTTTCACTATCAATACTGCAAGGGCCTATTTAGCCAGACTGGCCCCACCTCGGTTGAACAGCCATTTTGTTGTTTATGCAGTAAAACTTAAACTGACCCTGCTCCCCTGCACCCCCCCCCCCCAGGGGGAACTTACTTAAAAGCAAGTCCAAGAAACCAGTCCCAGGTAACAAAGCCGAAATACAAGGGTGGGTCAGATCAGGTGGAGACAACAGCTGGAATGCAGGGATGAGTTGGGTCAGGTGGAGATAGCCAATCAGTAAAGCATGCATACTGTCTCCCTGGCTACCAAGGAGTATGGGCCCTGCCTTTGGGTGCCCTTTGGGCACCAATTCTGATCAAGATGATAGGCTAGTTCAAATACCTACTATAGGGTAAACTGTAATTCAATTGGTCACTTACGTGTGACCTCGCAGGACTGTGCAGCTTTCTCTGTGTTACAATCTCATTGGTCACCTGTGCATGGCCAGGCCCAACGACATGGCCTTTGCCCTTAAAACCTAGTCTGTAAAGAAGAGAGAGGTCACCTCTTTGCAAGAGACAGCCCTTGCCCGTCAGTTTGAGTCTTGATGCTTGGTGCAAAATAAAGCTTTGCTTGACCTTTGCTTTGTATCAGTCTCGTTCCTTTGACCATGGACCCAACAATACAAATAACAATAAAGGAACACATTAAGGGGATAAATCCAGAAGGGAAAAAAAAAAAAGAAAAGAAAAGAAAGAAGGAGTTGTTAGCAGTAAATTGGAGGATGGATTTCAGACGAATTACTGGTGACTAACTAAGGAGGGTAAAACAGAGGGTCACTCTCCAGGAGACAACATAAAACTTTAAAGGCAGCCTTGTCATATCAAAAGAGTGAAATTACAGGAAAGTATGTGTTAAGTGCTCACCCCATTCCCAGTTCCACCACAGCTGAAGAATCCTGGCAGTTTGACAGATTACTTATGCAAGAAATGTGTGGATTTTTCCATGGAGGCTCTAACCACTAAAAGAACATGAACATTAGAAGACCGCCCATGAATTAGTCTGCTCAAATAAGCATGTGGTTCTCTGCACAACCTCTTATGTCCCTCTCCACTGTGCATGGGGATCCAAGACAACACTTGACTACTACAAGGTAAAATGGAGGGAAAAATTAATCAAAGGAAAAAAAAATTTTCCAGATTTGAAAGACATACATTTCTAGATTGAAAAGATCCATTCAATCCATCATAATATGTGAAAATAGATCCATATCAAATCATGACACTGACATTCCTAAACACAGAAGGATATCCAAAAATTTTTCAGTAAGAGTGAGAAAAATAGTCATATCTACATTACCTTGAACTGGTCGACCACATATCTGGAAAATAAAGGATTTGTGCTCTGTGTTGATTGAGTTCTCTTAAGAAATGTTTGCATTCCCCAAGGTTACACATATTTTTTTCCTTGTTTCCTGCTAAGAGTTTTATTATTTTAGGTGATATATTTTGGCTAACATCAGCTGTTTGAAGTTAATGTTTGCAATAGTTTGAGAAAAGGACAGAGATTTTTGTTTCAGATGCTGTGTTTTTTTATCTTCTGTCAGATAACTAGTCCATTTTCTTTAAGGAATTGATCTATTTTATTTACGCTTTTCACTTTATATTCCTTTATTGTTGTGACTGGAAAGATTGTTCCATATCCTCACCAGAAATTGGTGTGGTCAGTTTCTTTACTTCCAGCCATTCATTTAGGAGTATAGTGGTATCTCACTAAGGTTTTAATTTGTTATGCTCTAATAATGAATACATTTAGCATCTTCTCATATGATTATTTACTGTCTGTTCATCTTGTCTGGTGAAGACTCTATGTATATCTTTCACCCAGTTTTCAATGGGTTGATTGTTTTATTGTTGTTGAGCTATTTATGCTACTTTTTTAATTTTTTTCTACAAGCCCTTTATCAGATACATGTTTCCCAAATACTTTCTCCCATTCTGGAACTTGTCTTTTCACTCTATTAACAGCGTCTATCAGAACACAAGTTTTAAGCTTTAATAAAGTCCAATTCATTTTTTTTAAAGATTTTATTTATTTATTTGACAGAGAGAGATCACAAGTAGGCAGAGAGGCAGGCAGAGAGAGAGGAGGAAGCAGGCTCCCCGCTGAGCAGAGAGTCCGATGCGGGGGCTCGATCCCAGGACCCTGAGATCATGACCTGAGCCGAAGGCAGCGGCTTAACCCACTGAGCCACCCAGGCGCCCCCAATTCATTATTTTTTATCTCATGGATTATACTTTCACTGTTGCATTTGTACATGCAAACTGCCAAATCTAAGAGCACCTAGATAAGTTAAAAAAAAAAAAAAAAATTCCGTAGGCAAAACCCAGAAAGCTATTCACATGAAAGCATGGGTCATTTCTTTCATAGGTTAAAACAACTCCCTGGCAACAGAACTGGATCTGAATAAAAAAAGCTGGTGATGGATTGCTTTTCAGAATCATTATGGACCAGTAATTGCTACGGATCTTCTATTATCTATCTTTCTTAGTGGAAATGCATAATTTTTTTTGTTCTTGTCTTTGTATCAACATGATATTTTGGATTTCTAGAAGGTGTTTATCTTTTAAATTTACTGGCCTTTGGGCCAAAGATAATCTCTATCTGAGGAGCTTCATTTGTATACCTTGACCTGATTTCGATGATGAGATCACAGGCTTTAAGTTTGAGCCATCCCCAAGATGGGATGGTACTTTGGGGATAAGAAAAGAAGATGAATCATTAGGAGCTGTATTTCAGCCTACAATAAACTGTTGCTTTGTTGACCTCTAAGGAGGCATGCTTCCTGGTCTTTACATAATGGTGTAAACTGTCCTCTGAATATAGACTGGCCCTGCGACTGGTTTATGCTTCGTTTACTAGTTTCTGAACTAAGTCTTAAAAAAGAAGTTTGGCAATTTCTGCTTTTGCTTGCAGTTGGAAACCAGTCAACACATAATGTGTATAATCACCATGGGAGCACTAGGCTGTGAAAAGCTCATTTACACGCACTTAGAGGCCTTGTGCAAAAGAATTGAAGCAGACCAAGTCCTGAATGAGATCTCACCCATCACCCAGAACCAACTTGCCAAGTATATAAGTGAACTCCTTTTGGAAGTGGATCTTCTAACTCCATTTGAGCCGCCCTGTTAGTGCCAAGTGGAGGAAAGACAAGATATTTCCATCCCCTGACACATTTGCATAGTTGTGAACAAACAAATAAAATGGTTGTTTTAAGCCATTGAGCATTGGGATAGTTTGTTACACAGCACAAGATTACAAAAACACCATTTTTAATTCTTTTTTTGTTCTATATACATTTATCTGTTTGGTGGCTGATAGAAAAAAGTTCAGACTATGTATTTCTCACTAAAACATCATATACAATCATATATCCTATAATTCATTCACGATTAACAGATTATCTTACTCTGACACAGACACACACACATGTAGATAAAGAAAAATATGTATATAGACAAATAACTGATAATTAAAAAATAAAATTTGTTAATAGAGTAGCAAATATGTAGTGATATGGTTAGAATGCTAGGATGTGATTTTTTTTAAGAAATAAGAAATGATATTCTGAAGAATATACAAGTGACAAACATAATCAGTTTTGCTACTTAACAATCAACACTTGTATTTATGCATAGTGGTTTGTTGGGAATAATTTGTCACCAGTATTTTCGAAAACAAAGCATCACATTACAGATTCATAGAGCTGACAGGGGTCTTTGAGAGTCCTCATACATTTCTACGCTTTTTGGAAGAACTAAATATAACCTTCCCACCCTCTACCAACCGAAGCAATTAAAATCTTTCAATAATCCCACTATGTAAAAGCTTACTGAATATTAATTTACAGTGATCTTGTAAATTATTAATGGGGGTTTTGGCATATAGTTATCACATGTAATAAAATTATGTGACTACGAATTTGGCAATATTTCTTTTCATAGCAAGGCTTATTAAAATGAGGAATTTAATTCTATGGTAACTTTTCTCTTTATGTGCTGAATTCTGATCTTAAATTTTTAGATTATTAATTATTAGATTCTTTAGGTCTATTAGGTTACAAATGATAAAATCATCCACTTACGTACATATGGTGGATATTAACTGAACATGTATAGAGCACACTGACAAAAAGTCAACTCCAATGTATCCTCTAACTGAATGCATGGGGTGATGTCTCATTTAAACTAAAGCTCTAGATATCTCAGAAGCAAGTATTCTTGGATCTTCCCTATGGTAATGTGGAGATTTCTATTAATGTCACCCAACAAATCTCTGCCTATATCTATTTCCAAATGTGCTATTTTTAATTTTTCTTTACACACTGGAAAGTACACATTGCGTAAATATACAAACTGGCAAACTTTTAAAAAGAAGAAAAGAGCTGTGTAGCCACCACTCAGATTAAGAACAAGAATATGGGCTACTTGAATCACCTGTTGTATTCCCTTCTAAAAATTATTGTACCCCAAGAAATGACAATCCTAATTTCTGACACCATAATGGACTATTAAATGTACCAAAGTAGAATCATCAATTAAGTATTCTTCTTTGTTTTGTTTGTTAGACTCAGCATTACACTTGTAATATTCATCAATATTATTTTATGTAGTTGTAATTTATTCCTTTCCACTGCTGCATACCATTCCATTTTGTGAATACACCAAAGGTGTTTTCTTTCTGTTGTTGATAGATATTGAATAATGTATACTTTTGTACTTATTAGTAGTGTTGCTATTAGTGACTCAATATGTGATATTTTTTGATAATAAGTCCTTTTTTGTCTTACAATATATACCAAGGAATGAAACTGGTGGTTGTACAACATGATATCTCTGTATAGGGTAGTTGTCTTTTTTGTAGGTTTTGATATTTTGTAGCATAAGTACTCCAACTTTGTCATCCTGCCGCAAGACTGCCTTGACAGTTTTTTGTCTTTCATGTTTCCATATACAAACTTGTCAGTTTCCATGAAAACATATGATGAGATTTAGATTAGAATTGCATTGGCTCTGAAGATCAATCTGGAGACAGTTAATATTACCATAATACTAAATCTTTCAACTTATAAATTTGGTATATTCCTCCATTTATTTAGTTCTTCCCTAATTTTCTCAATAATATTTTGTATTTTTAAAATATAAATATTGTACGCATTTTTACTAAACTTTTCAGAGGCATAGAGTGTTTTCTCATTATTGCTGCATATAGAATTTATTTCAATTTTATTTGTCTTATAGATATATGTAAGTAAATTAATGATTGATTCATGAACCTGCTAAAATAATTCTTAATTTTTATTATTGTATAGATACTTTTGTATTTACCACATCCAAAATCTCTTCAGAAAGTAAGAGCTTTTTCCTCCTTTCTAATCATAATGTCTTTATTCTTTTGTTTCCCTTATTTTCCCTGCTAGCCAGGAGGTCTCTCACTAGGATCTCCAATTTATTGCAAAGTAGAACAATTTTTGCTTGTTTTCAGTCTCAACCTTCATCACTTTGCCATTTTTAAAAAAGTAGAGTAAGACTCTCTGTTGTCAAATTAAGGATATTTCCTTATATTACTGCCTTACAAAATTTTTACCATAAATCTATTTGAAATTTTAAATATTATTTTTTAATTTATCAGTTTGATTATATATATTTTTCTTCTCTTGCATTAATTTATTTAGTTATATTGTTTAAGTTTTTTTATGTTTAACAAACTTGTTATTTTTAGGATAAGTCCAATTTAGTTTTGGTGTAACATACAATTTTTTATTTATCACTGGGATTGATTTGATAATATTTCCATATATATTTGTATTCATTTTGCTGAGTGTCTTCTTTGTTATATCTTCATCTTATTTAAATATCAAGATTATGCTGGATTCATAAAATTATTTAGGAAATAATCATTCTATTTAAATTCCTGCAAGAGTTTTTAGTGACCTTGATTGTTTAAACATTTGAAAGAATCATGGGTAAAACCATCAGGGCCTAAAAATTTTTTTCTGAGAGAATATTTTAGTAAATGGATTTGGTTTTTAGAGATTAAAATAATTCTCCTAGATCAGATTATTATAGTATAATTCTCCTGGATTTGCTTTTTGTCCACACGTCAAAATTATGCAAGTAGGTAGTCCTTTTTAAAAAAAATACATTTGCATGGAGGACAAGGGGAGATGGAGAGGAGAAGGGAGTTGAGGGAAGTTGGAAGGGGAGGTGAACCATGAGAGACTATGGACTCTGAGGGTTTTGAAGGGGCAGGGGTGGGAGGTTGGGGGAACCAGGTCGTGGGTATTAGGGCACGGATTGCATGGAGCACTGGGTGTAGTGCAAAAACAATGAATATTGTTATGCTGAAAAGAAATAAAAAAATAAAAATAATTTAAAAAATAAAAAATACATTTGTTAGGGTACCTATAGTGATGTACTTTATTTTGGTCCTAAGTTTGGTAATTTGTGTTTTCTTCTTTTGGTTTTTCCAGATGTTTGTCAATTTTATTTTTCTGACTGCTTATTTTCCTTTTCCCTTTCCCCTTAGAATCGAAATCATACATTGTATTAGTTTGCTAGGACTGCCGTAATAAAATGCCACAGACAGGGTGGCTGACACAACAAAAATTTATTTTCTCTCTGGATGCTAATAATCTGATATCAAGGCCAATTTGGTTTCTCCTGATGCCTCTCTCCTTGGCTTGTTAATGGCAACCTTTTGCTCTGCTCTCATACATCCTTTTCTCTAGGCACACACATCCCTGCTGTCTCTCCTGTTTGTTCTAATCTCCTCCTTTTAGAGAGACACCATTCAGAAGTCAGATTGGATTAGAGCTCATCCGGATGGCTTCATTTTTAGGTAATTGTCTGTTAAAGGCCGTATCTCTAAATGCAGTCACCTTCTAAGATACTGGAAGTTAGGGCTTTAACATTTGAATTCAAAACCCAGGGGCAAAATTCAGTACCTGGCACATGTATATGTTAAATCTTCACAGTCTGTCCCACATGCCTTTTTCTTTTTAAGCCTTTTTCTCTAGCTTCCTCTCTTCCTGTGTGTATATTTGTCTAGATATTTTCTATTTTTCTTCTAGTTACCAAATCCTTATTTTTTATATTTAATATGCATTTAGAAATAGCTTTATTGCCATCTATGAAAAACCCACGACAAATATCATACTCAATGGAGAAAAACTGAGAGCTTTTCTGCTAAGGTCGGGAACATGGCAGGGATGTCCATTATCACCACTGCTATTCAGTATAGTACTAGAAGTCCTAGCCTCAGCAATCAGACAACAAAAAGAAATTAAAGGCATCCAAGTCCGCAAAGAAGAAGTCAAACTCTCACTCTTTGCAGATGATATGATACTATATGTGGAAAACCCAAAAGACTCCACTCCAAATCTGCTAAAACTTATATAGAAATTCAGCAAAGTGTCAGGATATAAAATCAATGCAAAGAAATCAGTTGCATTTCTTTACACCAACAACAAGACAGAAGAAAGAGAAATTAAGGAGTCAATCCCATTTACAATTGCACCCAAAACCATAATAAACCTAACCAAAGGAATAAACCTAACCAAAGAGGCAAAGAATCTATACTCAGAAAACTATAAAGTATTCATGAAAGAAATTCAGGAAGACACAAAGAAATGGAAAAAATGTTCCATGCTCATGGATTGGAAGAATAAATATTGTGAAAATGTCTATGCTACCTAAAGCAATCTACACATTTAATGCAATCCCTCTCAAAATCCCATCCATTTTTTTTTTCAAAGAAATGGAACAAATAATTCTAAAATTTATATGGAACCAGAAAAGACCTTGAATAGTCAAAGGAATATTGAAAAAGAAAGCCAAAGTTGATGGCATCACAATTCTGAACTTCAAGCTCTATTACAAAGCTGTCATCATCAAGACAGTATGGTACTGGCACAAAAACAGACACATAGATCAATGAAACAGAATAGAGAGCCCAGAAATAGACCCTCAACTCTATGGACAACTAATCTTTGACAAAGCAGGAAAGAATATCTAATGGAAAAAAGACAGTCTCTACAACAAATGGTGTTGGGAAAATTGGACAGTTACATGCAGAAAAATGAAATTGGACCATTTCCTTACACCACACACGAAAATAGACTCAAAATGGATGAAGGACCTCAATGTGAGAAAGGAATCCATCAAAATCCTTGAGGAGAAACAGGCAGCAACTTCTTCGACCTCAGCCAGAGCAACTTCTTCCTAGGAACATCGCCAAAGGCAAGGGAAACAAAGGCAAAAATGAACTATTGGGACTTAATCGAGATCAAAAGCTTTTGCACAGTGAAGGAAACAGTTAACAAAACCAAAAAACAACTGACAGAATGGGAGAAGATAATTGCAAATGACATATCATATAAAGGGCTAGTGTCCAAAATCTATAAAGAGCTTAGCAAACTCAACACCCAAAGAACAAATAATCCAATGAAGAAATGGGCAGAGGACATGAACAGACATTTCTGCAAAGAAGACATTCAGATGGCCAACAGACACATGAAAAAGTGCTCCACATCACTCGGCATCAGGGAAATACAAATCAAAACCACAATGAGATACCACCTTACATAGGTCAGAATGACTAAAATTAACAAGTCAGGAAATGACAGATGCTGGCGAGGATGCAGAGAAAGGGGAACTCTCCTACACTGTTGGTGGGAATGCAAGCTGGTGCAACCACTCTGGAAAACAGCATGGAGGTTCCTCAAAAAGTTGAAAATAGAGCTACCTTACGACCCAGCAATTGCACTACTGGGTATTTACCCTAAAGATACAAACATAGTGATCTGAAGGGGCACGCACCCGAATGTTTACATTCGGTAAATGTCCACATTCGGTAAATGTCCACAATAGCCAAACTATGGAAAGAACCTAGATGTCCATCAACAGATGAATGGATAAAGAAGATGCAGTATATATATATATATATATATATATATATATATATATATATTATACAATGCAGCCATCAAAAGAGATGAAATCTTTTGACAACGTGGATGGAACTAGAGGGTATCAAGCTTAGTGAAATAAGTCAATCAGAGAAAGACAACTACCATATGATCTCCCTGATATGAGGAAGTGGAGATGCAATGTGAGGGGTTTGAGGGGTAGGAAAAGAATAAATGGAACAAGATGCATTTGGGAGGGAGACAAACCATAAAAGACTCTTAATGTCACAAAACAAACTGGGAGGGCGGGGGGAGAGGGGAGGGAGAGGGTGGTGGGGTTATGGACATTAGGGAGGGTATGTGCTATGGTGAGTGCTATGAAGTGTGTAAACCTGGCAATTCACAGACCTGTACCCCTGGGGCTAATGATACATTATATGTTTATAAAAAATAGAAAAAAATTTAAAAAAGAAATAGCTTTATTAATTTATATAATTAATTTATAATAATTCATAAATTACATTAAATATATTGAGTACAAGCTGATGAGTTTTAACAAATATGTATACCTTATAACTACCACCTCAGTCAAAATATATTTACATTAGCTCAAAAAATTTCATTTTCCCCTTATATTTTTTGCTCACAAATATATCTTTCTCCCTAATACCAAATACTCTTTCACTAAGTTACCACTAAAATCTCATCCAGGCTCGACATATAGAAATGGTAACTGATGGCAAGTATGTTGTCAGGTGTTCTTGGTCTAGAGATCTATGAACCAAAAAGAAATTATGGGGCCCCACACTTCCAATTTATATTGGCAAACACTCTCAATTAAAATGTGAGAAATAGAAACCATGGCTTCTTAGAAATTCTGAAGTCTCATTTAACAATAGAGACAGAATCTGTAATGCCAAGGATGAGCCTGAGTTCCATTCCATGGAAGTAGCTCCCAAGTGTATTATTTTTCTCAGCTCCTGTTTCTGGCCTCCAGGAGGTACTTTCTTTTATATTTTCCTCCTAGACCACACTTGAAGGTGATATTAGAGAAATCGCCTATTTGGAGGGCTGGATACCTTTCTTTTTCCTTTTTTTTTTAAAGATTTTATTTATTTATTTGACAGAGAGAGACACAGTGAGAGAGGGAACAGAAGCAGAAAGAGTGGGAGAGGGAGAAGGAGGCTTACCGCCAAGCAGGAAGACTGATGTGGGGCTCGATTTCAGGACCCTGGGATCATGACCTGAGCTAAAGGCAGCTGCCTAACAGCTGAGCCACCCAGGCGCCCCTAGACAACTTTCTTTTTAACCTGCTACCTTCCACAGAGACTTAGATTTTGTTTTGCTTGGTTTGTTTGTTTGTTTTTACACCTCTCTCATCTTTGTTTTTGTTTGTTTGTTTTATAACTATAGATGTTTTTACTCTAAGCTATAACACTTGTCAATTCAGCTTTCTCACTATGTGTTATTTCAGTATATTTGATTTCAGTTAATTCTGTGTCAAAAGCCATGCACACATTTTTTTTCCTACAATCTCCCCCTCTTTTCCCCTCCCCACTTTCTGTGTGTAATTATAGGTAAATAGATTCTCAGTTTTATTTGTAGAGTCTCTGAAAAGCTTAAAGAATCAACAAAGTGGCAAAATAAGTTTTCCAAAGGTTTTAACAATAAGGTTAAAATATTCACTTAACTTGGTTATTGCCCTGAGGCTTCCTTTTTATAGTAGTACATTTCATCTTTGTCCTGAAGCTGTCTTCATGACAAGTTTAATTGGTGAGAAGGATTTCCATTTTTTTAATGCTGAAATTTCAAGAATGAATAAACTTTCTGTTTTAATTACATTTACAAACAGAGTTCATTTTTAAAAATTTTTTTTTAAAGATTTTATTTATTTGACTGAAGGCAGCGCTTAACCCACTGAGCCACCTAGGTGCCCCAGAGTTCATTTTTTCTTGTAATACTCCACACAATAAGATAATGGAAGTCAACTCCTAGGCGCCTGGGACCTCTGCCTTTGGCTCAGGTCATGATCCCGGAGTCCTGGGATCAAGCCCCGCATCGGGCTCTCTGCTCAGCGGGGAGCCTGCCTCCCCCTCTCTCTCTCTGCCTGCCTCTCTGCCTACTTGTGATCTCTGTCAAATAAATAAATAAAATCTTAAAAATAAAAAAAGTCAACTCCCACCCAGTAGTTTGCCTCAAAATGTATTTGTCCATTGGCACAAATTTATTGAGTGCATTTTTAATCCTTTTTTTTTTTTAAAAGATCTTATTTATTTATTTGACAGAGACATAGTGAGACAGGGAACACAAGTAGGGGGACACAAGCAGGGGGATTGGGAGAGGGAGAAGCAGGCTTCCCGCTGAGCAGAGAGCCCGACGTGGGGCTCAGTCCCCAGACCCTGGGATCATGACCTGAACTGAAAGCAGAGGCTTAACTACTGAGCCACCCAAACACCCCACATTTTTAATCCTCTCAAGTTGTTACAGGTAATATTTACACCAAATGTTTCATCACTATGAAATGTATCCATCATCAAAGAGTCACCAAATATGAGTAACCATTTTACAGTTTCTTTTTTTGTTTTTGTTTTTTTTTTTTTTAAAGATTTTATTTATTTATTTGCAAGAGAGACAGTGAGAGAGAACATGAGCAAGGAGAAGGTCAGAGGGAGAAGCAGACTCCGCATGGAGCTGGGAGCCTGATGTGGGACTCGATCCTGGGACTCCAGGATCATGACCTGAGCTGAAGGCAGTTGTCCAACCAACTGAGCCACCCAGGCGCCCCATTTTACAGTTTCTTAATAACAGTCTCTTTGTTGAGACTGCCACTCAGCTGCAAAGTTAATATTTTTTAGTACTGTAGTAACTCATTTGTAGGTACCAAATCCTGTTTTAAGATTTTGTTGTTGCAGGGTGCCTGGGTGGCTCAGTCAGTTAAGCATCTGCCTTTGCCTCAGGCCATGATCCCAGAGTCCCAGGAAGGAGCCTTGCATCGGAATCCATGCTCAGCAGGGAATCTGCTTCTCCCTCTCATGCTCTCTCTCTCTCTCTCTCTCAAATAAATAAATAAAATATTTAAAAAAGAATTTGTTGTTGCAAAAATAGTCTGGGAAATAAACAACTTCAAATATTGCAATGACAAAAAAGTATTTCTGTATCACTCACTGGGGGATCTGCAGATGAGTAGGTCAGCCAATCAAGACTGGGGATCAGGTGGGATTCTATGCTTTGGCTTGACACTAATTGGATTTGGCTTAGTGTTGACTTGAGTTTAGAGCTGCTCCCCAGGAATTCTTACTCCCCAGGAATAATTCAATAAAAAATACAATATGAATATAAAATGAACAAAAATATGAAAGACACATAACCAGAGATGATATAGAAGTGGTTAATAGGCACATGAACAGATACTCACTGTCCTTAGTCATCAAGTAATAAAAATTGAAATCACAATAAGGTATTACTAACACTACAGTGGCTAACATTTAAAAAGTCTAACCAGGGTACCTGGGTGGCTCAGTGGGTTAAAAAGTCTAACCAAGTGATATTGGAATTCTCATATAATTCTGGTGAAAATATAAAAATGGACGACTCCTTTAGCGAATAGTTTGGAACTTTCTTAAAGTTAAATATACACTCAACTCTTTAAACTAGCAGTTCTATGATGTGTGTTCTACCCTCTGCTTACACTGGCCTCACAAGAGTTCTCTGTGCACATCTCTTCCCAACTTTGCCTTAAGGGTGTAATGTTTATAGTATGAAATCAGTCACGATGGAAATATTTGCATTATGGCAATAAGCAAATATTACAAATCAACGTTTTCTCCTCCCACGGCCCTCCAGAAAGCTGGTTGTTGAACATTTATCATCATGCCTCTATAGCAATTCCACTCCTAGGCATTCGACTGAGAAATTAAAACACATCCACAAAGACCGCACACAAATATTTATAGTAGCATTACTAATAATATCCAACGAGCAAAGAACCTAATGTCCATCAAGAGGTAAATGGATGAACAGAGTGTGGCACAGTATTCTGCCATAGTGAATAGCATAGTGTAATGGCTTAGTACTTAGCAGTAATAAATAATGGCTGCAGGTACATGAAACGACATGGATGAAGCCTTATATCATTACCCAAAATAGAAAATCCAGGCACTAAGACCGCATACTCTATGTGTCTACTTATATGGCATTCTAGAAAAAAACCAAATTCTAGGAATAGGAATCAGAGTAATGGGTTGCTAAGGTCTAGGATTGTGGGGGGGTGAGAAATGACTGCAAGGTGTCCTCAAAACTTTTTCAGGTGAATTAAACGTTCTCTATTTTGATTTTACTGGAATTTGTAAGTTTCTGTTTATTTGTTAAAACTCATCAAACTCTACTCTTCAAATGATGAATTTTTTACAAGATTATATTCAAATTAAAAACGTATTTTAAAATTTTAGCACACTCCGATATTGGAAATCTAAATAATGAATTAGCATTCTATAACTTAAACAATTCTAATTTCTACACTGGTGAAATAAAATGGTAAACAGAAGAAATTATCTAGGTAATTTACAATAAGGAATTGAAGAAATAAAAATCAACTAATTAAAAATTTAAATGGTATCTGAAAATACAGTCATTTCTGAATATGCTTACTTATATATAGAAAAAGTTTTCAGTCTGGGTGTCCTTCCTACGGATACGTGTGAGTATACACAGATGACCTCTTAATTTGATTTTTGCCAAAAGAGTACTCTGTAAGTAAGGAAAAACTTTGACTATTAAAATGTATTTTTTAAGAATACCTGCATTTTAATAGGGAGTTAATTTTAGAAAAAAACTTTTATTTTTTTTTCTTTACATGAAACTAGATTGAATGTCAGAAAATCAAGAAAGTTTCAGTCAATATTTGTAAATCATGTACCTAATATCAGCTTTTATTTTTATTTTCTAAAATATTTTTATTTATTTATTTATGAAAAAGAGAGAGGAGGGAGTATGAGTGGGAGGGAGAGGTAGATGGAGAGGGAGAGGCAGAGAATCTCAAACAGACTCCCCACTGAGTGCAGAGCCCAACACCACAGGGGGGTCAGTCTCCTGACTCTGAGATCCTAACTAAACTGAAACCAGGGGTGGGAAACTTAACCAACTGAACCACCCAGGTGTCCCCTACTATCAGCTTTTAAAACCTATTCCTAGATTTATTTTCTCTTTATTAAATATACAAAAAAGTCATGTAAAAGATTACTACCTGACAGAAAATTTTTCCGATAATGTATTTTTGAAAGTAATTTTTATATTTCTTATATCATAGGCATAAACTCCCCAAACCATGACAGATAATTACTCAGTCCACTTTCAAATGATCAACCGTATATAATCATTAGCACAGACTCAGCATAATGGTGTTTACTTACTTTCTCAATGATGACTATTACAAATCCAAGTATTCAGCAGAATGATTTTTTTAAAGAAAAATATAACTATTAGATATGAAATTGTTTTTATACTCTTTTGTATAGTTATATTATTGGAAATGTGCTATGAGAATTGAATCTCAAGTTAGTGATCCAATTATGCAGAATTTGATATGGTCTAAGTAAAATATATTCTAAAATAAAAATAATAATAACAGTCTTAGAAAAATCTAATCTAAAAGTTTCTTTTAGTCTATGATACCACTAATATTCTGTAGACACCTGAATTCCTTCAGTTTTTACCTAACCATTTAACTTGGATGCATTGCTAGTTTTCTAGGATGATCTATAAATTAACAAGAACTAAAAATGTGGAAGAAATGTTAAATGCCTTCTTCTTAGACAATAGGAAAGTGGCAGTATAGAATGAAATCATCAAACCAAAATCAAACAGGGGTATAACTTACTGAGTAAGTTAAGCATTAACACCATTTTTGTCCCAAAGAAATTTTGCAAAATCTATCATTTTTTTATGTAAACATTTCTATTGATATTTTATACACAAAGACAAGTTAAATATATTTTTGAAATGGATAGCTTATTGAATATCCATAAAGTCAACATACCCATGTAGCCAAAATCCAGATCAAGAAACATTACATTATTAAAACATGAGAAGCCCTCTCCCTCCCTGTATTAGTCACAACCCAGCTCATCCTTCCAAGGGCAACATTTGTCTTGAATTCTAACGTCATATATTAGTTTTAGTTGTTGTTAAAATTTATGTAAAAAATAATTCAGTAAGCACTTTTCTTGTGTCTGGCTTATTTTATTCGATGTTACTTTTGCCATATATACATATACATATACATATACATTTGTTCCTTCTCCTTGCTGAAGAGTATTCAGCTTTATAGCTACAACACTGTTCCTTTCTCCATTCTACTGTAACATTCTGGGTGGTTTGTTTTCACACCCTGGGAACAATGTTGCTATGAGGATTATTGTATAGACCTTTTGGTAGAAATGAATACATTCATGTGTGTATAAATGATATAGATGTTCTTAGTATTGCATATATTTAGTAGGCAGTGTCAAGCAGTTTTCCACAATGTTTGCATGAGTTTTACTCCTACTAGCAATGCATGAGCGTTTGAGCTGTCCACACTGGGTATTACCCTTTTTATACTGGTGACTATTCTAAATAATTCTGCTTTTGAGATGGATTTACTTTTCATGATGTGAAGGTAGGGAAAAAGGGAAAAGACATGGTGGTTATTATCAGGGAATTTTGGAGCATAGATAAAAGGGAAGATTACCACACATTCTTTTATTCACTTGTTTTACTAACATTTCTTGTGCACCATCCATATGTCATAAACTGTTTTGGGAGCTGAAAAATTATTAGTCAAGATAATAGACAGAATCTTTGCACTGTAGTAGCTTATATTCTTGTGGAAGAGTCCATATAAAAAAGGTAAGCCAAATAAATGTGTACTTACCTAGCTATATAAATATAGACATATGTGCTTACAGATATTGTATAATTCCTAGAATAGTAAAATAATAGAAACTAGAACAGAACTTACCAGGGGATAAGGGAGGGGGTAATGGGGAGTTATTGTTTAATGGGTATAGAGTTTTGGTTTGGAATGATTAAAAAGTCCTTGAGGTTGGTAGTGGTGATGGTCGCACAACAGTGTGAAAATATTAGTATAACTTACGAGTTCACTTAAGAATGGTAAATTTTCTGTTGTTTATATTTTATCATAATTAGAAAAAATAGTGTCGTCTTTAAAATTTAGCTATAGGATTTATCTTCTCCATACTAAGGAGAATCTTCATGGCTCAAAGAACTACATTTATCAAGTATACACAGTGTGCCAAATGTTAGATTAAATGCTGTGGTATCTCATTAACCCTGAAGAAACCTATGCTATTCTCACTTTTTTATTACAATTGAGAAAACTGAAGAACAAAAGAGGAAAATTGACTCTCTCAAGTTCATGCTACAAATACAGAACAGACCAGGATTTGTACTTGAGTACTGTAATTCTTCTCTGAATCACTGCATTCTATTGTCCCGCTACCCTTCCAAACCACAGTGCCATTTACTCATACAGCCCTGTAAGTATCCACAGACCCAACATATTCTGAGTCACAGAACAATCCTGAAACTACTCTCAAAAAGATTGGGGTTTCATTACATTCTTAGCCTCTTCTAAAATTTATTCTTAGAGTATTGTTTATCCCATTTCCGATCTACTGTCTATATTACAATTAAACACTAACATTCTGACTGCATGCAGCACGTCCCTCTGTATATTGTTTCCAATTTGTAGCTAACCTATCACTAACTAGTAGGTAAGGCAGACTAGTACTGCAAGTAGAATGAGACACATTACACAGTCAAAGCTATAGGCCGAGACAGTGGGTGCCTTCTATATATGACATCTTACAGGTTTCACATTAAAATGCACAGGGTTTGAAGTCCAACAGACCAACAGCTGCTTCTGTTTATTCATGTTACCTTGGGCAAAATTTGTAATTGCCCATACCCAACCCCAAGAACCTGATTCCTAAAATGACAATAGTACTTATGGAGAGTTCTTTAAATCATTGAGTGTATTTCTTGGCATCTACTGCTAGGAACTTACAGCAGAAACAACTATTAAAAAATGCTATGCATTTCTCAAGTATCCTCCTGTTTTGTATGGATTGTTGGTTGGCACCTAGGAGCTAAGTAAATGTTGTGGTTTAACAATGTGAACCTCACTAGCTCACAGTGAAATGACAACTGCTTCTATCCAGACAGAGGTGACAGGCTGATTTTTCAGTCTGTCATCACCTAAGATCTGCTTGAGATACTTATCTATTGCATCTCATGAATGTATGAACTAAAAATAGTTGAATCTGCTAGAACAAAAGATGATAAAATATAGTTGTAATAATTACAAATTCATGGCAGTTGTATGGTTCCTAAAAAATACCAAGACAATTTTGCTGCTGACAGTGGAGAGGGTACTTGGGTACTAGAGAATTAATATAGGAGACAAAAGAGACATTTTACTTGGTATAAAATTGTCTTAAATTTGGATATTTTACATTTGCTTTTTAATTGAATAGAAACTGGCACTTTTTAAGAAAAACAAATATAGAAAGATTCATTAACATTTTTATCTAAAAACAGTTTAGGAATATAATCCAGTGTCCTCTTTTGACTCTTTTTTTACTAAGAACAAATGAATTATCTATTCCTTTTGAAAAGCTTAAATTGCTTTTTAATCACAGGAGCATTTCAAATAAAGTGAATTATTTTTCTTATTATAAAAGCAATATACATTCATTGTTGAAAAAGAGAAAAGAGTAGGGAATAATAAAAAAATCAAACATAATCCCATTATCTGGTGGCAACAGCTATAATACATATGTTCCTTTTGATATATTTTCTTTTTATGAGTTCAAAGATTTTAGCATCAACTAATAGAATCATATTGTTCGTATTCTCAATTTCCATATAATATTATAATGCAAAAAAATGCCTAGACCATTATTTTTGATGTGATTTTTCATAGCTGCATAAAATTCCACTATATAAAAGTACCATAATTTACCTAATATGCCAATGCCAGAATTTCACCATCATTGCCATTATAAATAGAATTGTAATTAATCAGAAGTTTTGTTTTTGAGCAACAGAAATCCAACTCAGATCAGTTTAGGCAAAAAGTTGACCCAACATATTTGATTTGTTAAGTATTAGTGTATCTCCTATGGTTCAAGGATGACTTCTACCGGTAAACCATGGGAATTGTACAGACCTGTCAGGGTCTCCTGAGTCACTGGAACCAGAGTTTAATTCCTTTCAGGCTTATCTTTCACTCCCAGTGATGTGATTTATAGTATGAAATGTGTATTTGGTCTTCATCCCTGTTTTTGGCACAAAGCTCCTAACCCCTTCCAAATTTCCTAAATCCATGAGGATACTGTTATGCTGAAAATAAAAAATAAATTAAAAAAAAGATGTTTTGTTATATTAATGAGTGACTTTAGGATCCACCCAAGTGTGGGGGCTGGTTGTCAAGAGAAGAAACTACCAAGTGATTAGAAGGTGGGAGCTTTCCGTTCCATCTCCAGCATCTGGAGAGGGTACTGAGAAAAGCATTCACACAGAAGAAAACCAAATGTGAACAGGCAAAAAATACTTTTTACTTAAATCAATACAATTTTTAACCTAAAAGTTCATTTAATGATTATCATGCTTAAATTTAGCATTTGGTGGGAGTTCACAATGCTATTCGTCACCCTTTCCCTGAGTGCATAACTGCCTTCGTTTTACCAGGCTTCTATTTCATTACAGGTGAACAATGATCTTTTGAGGAAAGAACCCAAATCCAAAATATCAAATACAGAGTTATAAAACTGAGATTATCAAAAAAAGAAAAAGACATTTCTTTGACAAGAGTACAGGCAATATTGCCAAACTAAATATTCTTTACTGAGAAATGGCAATGTTGGTGTTTCATTTCCTATTTCCTTTCATACCCTTATGCTTCTGTCCTCTTCTGGAATTTTTTTTTTTTTTTTTTGGTAGATATGTGGTCATATATTTCTATTAAGACATTGCTAGGATGCCTCGGTGGCTCACTCTGCCTTTGCCTCAGGTCATGATCCCAGGATCCTGGGATCAAGTCTCACATGGGGCTCCTTGCTCAGCAGGGAGCCTGCTTCACCTTCTGCCTGCCGCTCCTCCTGCTTGTGCTCTCTCTCTGACAAATAAATAAGTAAAGTCTTAAAAAAAAAAAAAAGGATATTGCCAGGATAATAAAAAAAGGATATTGTCAGGATAATAAAAAAAGGATAATTTGAATTATTGTGTACTCCTTTTTTTTTTTTCCCTCCTACTGGTTTTCTTTTATGCCATGGTTTTTAAATACTCTCACAAATATGGTTCTTTGACTGGCTCTTGCTTCTCTTGTTAGCTCTCAGACTATAAAAGAGCTTGCTTTTTGTCTACCCCTTTTGCTGCAGATGCTGCCCATCACAGTTGCTACTTCATCCATTCCCTTTCCTGGTCCATCCCTTAGACTCAGCATTTGACCTTTTCACCAATTAGCATCAGCAATACAGAAAATATATATGTAAATGTATTTCTCAGGATATCCTATGTGCCAAGACAGGGACTATATGCACTTGATTTTTTTTTTTTTTTTTTTTTAGCACTTGATTCTTATAAAAGGACTAGTTTCCCAGTGAAGCTGCTCAAAGACTTGTCCCTCAAATATGTGATCAAGAAGACTATATATGATATTGTTTGTTTCTTGCCTTTAAAGACTGTTGTTCACCATTGATGATGCAAATAGGAAATATAAAAGTAAATTATATTTGGGATATAGAATCATAACATCGGCACTTAACTCTTCAATGTGCTTACTGTCCCCAAACAAAAAATGGGGAGCGTTCCCAGATTTAGCTATTAGAATCTTAAGTAAAATATAATTCAGGCAGAGTAACAGTTGGAATCACATTCATTACATTTAGAGATTTTATCATTTTATTTTATTGTATTTCTTTTGCAGTTCATTCATGTGGTCAGAAAAATTGAAAGGAGGCATCCTATGTGAAAGGACTCACCCCTGAGAATTTTGGTTTTCTTGTACTGTGTTCCCAAACGCAGGTAGCATTTTGCAAAAAAGTAAGCTAAGTCAATACCAAAAAGAAGGGAAGTCTGAAAAGAAGGTAATCTTATTCAGACAGAGAGACTTCATGGAAGAATTTTCGAGCCTAAGAGGACTCCCATGACTAATAGATTCAATGCTTTGATTTTGCATATGACGAAAAGAAGACCCAGAGTTGTTGAATAATAATTAGAAATGTTACATTTAACTGCTTCAGTATCCAAATTCTATCATAGCTCCCTTTATCCTACCTTGGGTTTAGAACTGATTCCTGAAAGGCCCTCAGAGCTGACCATGGTTCCACAAGCTGGTTGCATGTTAGAACCACCTATCAGCCAGTCCTACTCCCGGAAATTGTGGAGTAAGACCACTATAGCTACGTATTTCAAAAGCTCTTGGTGTTTCTTGAGAATTTAGGGAGAGTTAAGTTTCATTAGTCAAAGGACCTGAAGCCTTTTTATACTAAAACTGTCATAATTTAGAATTAGTGGTCTGTCAGCTCAAGGTGGATAGTGTTTCATAATTTCCACAATCTTTAATATACAATATTTTTGGTATGTAGAAACCACTCATTCATCTAGATTTACTGGCTTTTACTTTTTAAAATCTCCCTCTAAAATCAACTATCCGTTTGGCTCATTTATTTACATCAGATTCTTATATACGGATGAAATTGAAAATGTTTATAAGCTGATAAAATTCTGTGGTGAGGCAGGAAGGAGCAATCCCACACAAACAGCTTTCTGCCTCTGTTCATAAGTAACACAACTTTTTCTTCCTATAGATTACAAAGATATATCAAAACAATTTGCCAATAAAGTGTACCTGAATGATATAATGTTGGCATATGGCCAATTGTATTGAGAAACTAAATTTGGTTGAGGAAATTATTATTTCCCAACCTTGAAACCTTTACAGACCATTGAACACTAAAATAGGGCCATATTTCTTTAAAATAGCTAACAACAGTAGGTAAAGTTAAATAATATATCCTCCATCAGCTCAAGGGAAAATAAGTCTACTTTGTCAATTCACCTCAAGGAAATAGTTTAATTATGTTTCTAGTATACCTGTCTTTTTAAAGCTTATCATACCTGAAAGAAACTAGCTGTAAAGCCCAAAACTAAATATCTTCTTGGAGTCCTAAAATATGTAAACATGGATATAGGATCAGTGAGATATCTTTGCTGATCCACATTCTTTGCCCAAAAGCACAAAATAGTGTCCTTATATCCCAAACTTCGGTAAACTTTTCAATCAAGATCTATTTTCAAGCAATAAAACACACATGTCTTGTGTTCAGTTTGATGAAATTGACCATTCCATAGCCCTATCTAACTATCATGCAGCACAAATAAACATTATAAGCTATTTGGATCATCCCATAATTTTCTTTAATGTACCTTTATTGTTACGTTCCCCACCCTGGTGTACCCAGTAGTGGGAACTTTCTAACCTCTATCAGCAATAATTAATTTTATTTGTTTTCTCATGTGTGACTTCTTTCATTCAGATTTATACCTTATGGTCTTCTGGTTCAGTAATCAGAAACTCATTCTTTTATATTGCTCAATAGTATATCATTGTATGACTGAACTGTATTCATTTATCCATTCTCCTGTTAATGGACAGTTGTTTTGTTCTACTCTGTCTTTGTTTTTGCAGTTGCTAGTTCTAATGAATTTTGCTGCTATCAATATACTTGTACAAGCCTTTTTACGAGCATGTATTTTCACGGGGATTAATTGTGGAGTGCAGTGTAAATATATGTCCAGAAGAAACTGTCAAAGCCTTCTCCAAAGTGTAGTTAGTGCCCCTTTCACATTCTCCACTGTGATCTGTGAGGATTCCATTTGCCTTACGCACTCACTAACACTTGGTTTTGCAAATCTTTTTGATTATAGCCCTTGTGCTTGGTGTCACAACAGGGAATGTGACGACGTGTTGTCTTCATTCACGCATTTTTGTGCAGTTATTTCCCTGCAGCTTTGTCTTTGGAACCGGAACACATTCGAATATAATGTCCTTACTAAATAAATTATTACATAAATACAAATCATTACTTCTGGTAGGAGAGATTGAGATATTTTTGTGCACAGCTCTTGTTTTCAAAATTTCTTCAACTAAATGAGTTGGATAGGAATATGTGTGACTTGGTCACGTGGATGTGTTTTTCTTCTCTACTAGTCTGCTGCTCTTATTTAGCTACTGCAATGGCTATCATGAACTGGAGTGTTAAAACGAGCCCACATTTTCAGAACGGAAATATATATTTTGAAATATTTCTTTGCTCTTACCACACAGGACACTAACTCACTAATAATAATGACTGAAGCAAATTACTGTCAAAGCCTGTTCAGCTCCCTTCGCAGGTACAATTTTGCTCTTAGCAGAATTCACAAGTGTGCTATAAAAGACTTTTCCCTTTGTGCGCTGATATTTCTTTACTCCACCTTCTGTCTCCAGCTGTAACATTTTCTTAATGACCTCAACTGGGGAATACTTGCTTTGGGAAGCTGTTTTTCTCTGCATGCTCGGTGGGTTCTGTATTTAACATTTTGTCCTTTCCCACTAGTTCCAGGATCTACTTATACATTTTCTTTTTACCCAGTTCTCTAAGGTATAGGCCAATTCCAGGACATACCCTTTGTCTAGTCACTCCTTCTGCGAATAAATCCTGGGTTACAGATTTTCCATTTTTGCTTGACTGGAGTTAAAAATGTGGAGGGCTTTTTTGGTTTGTCTTTTATTTTGGTATTTCATTCTCTCTTTTTTTCTTTCTTTTTGTCTTTCTTTTTGTCTGTCTATCCTTCCTTCCCCATTTCCTTTCTTTTTTTCCTTTCCTCCTGAAGCCTGGGTTCTGTTTTTCTGCTTACCCAAGTTATGAATGGTTAGCAGGATGACCTTGATATGTCTTCATCAGAGCACTATTCCTATCTAGAGATTTTCCACATATAGTGGAGGGTCCTTCTTGCTAAAAATGATTTTACATATCACACTAACCATTGTACTCACTGTATAGAAGGAGACTGGAATCATTGTGACTACTATGAACTACTTAAACTAATGTTCAGCTGAGACTACCCTCATGCACCTAACACAGGAAAACTCTTGAAGTTTATGATGCTATCAATTCCTAGTAGGATTTATTCTCTCTTTGTAAGTATGATGGCATGAACAGATTCAAATCTGCTTTCCATGAAAATTTACTTTCTTTGCTTTTCAACCTTTTATTGAAATGTAGACATGGAAACAAGCACAAATCACAAGTGTATGGCTCAAAAAAGTAAACCCAATTCTGTAACTGCCAACAAAACCATGAAATTGAATATTCTCGAAACACTAATAGTATTGCCTCTATGCCTATAGGTCACAATTCCCCCCAAAGATAATCCCAAACTGACTGGAACACTAACCATCAGATTTGCCTCTTTTTTGAACTTTGAATAAATAAAAGAAATCTTTCCATGTCAGCCACCCTTTAGTCAATACTGTTTTGGAAGTTAAATCATGTTGTTGGTAGAGCAATAACTAGTTAATCCTCAGTTCTGTATAGCAGAGGTCAGCAAACCTTTTCTGTAAAGACCAGATACTAACATTTTTATGTTTTGCAAGCTTTGCAGGTGTTGTAATTGTTCAACTGTACGTTTGTAGCACAACAGCAGCCTTAGACCATTTGTAAATGGAAGGGTGTACTGTGATCTGGTAAAACTTTATTTATAAAAACAAGGAGGGGGATGATTGGACCAACTAGTTTTAAAATTTGTTGACTGGCCAATCTCCTTGAAGGCCTGGTGTGTGACCTGCCAGGGCAATCACGTGGCTGTATGATGAGATCTGTAGCTCAGGAGTGAGGCAGGCAACCCAGACAGGGACCAAAGAGAAAGAAGTCATTCCTTTGAGGTTTTGAGCTTGCCAGCACCTGGGTTGATTTTGAAGGCTGCTCAGAAAGTGACATCCACTAATTGAGGCCACTGCCCACTTTTAAGTACCCAATTAAATATGGAAATATGGCAGAAAAACACACCTATTTGATGACTTAAATCATTTCCATAAACTTCCCACTTTCCTAGGTCACTCTAATACAGACTTTCGGTTTTTCTTCAAAGTCTAACAGTTTTTTGTTTTAAGTATAGTTTTACTTCATTTCTCAGGGGAAATTCCTGGGCCTTTTTATGGTTACATATTATTTTAAATTCACTTCAAGTTAGAATAATCTAAGAAGACTTCAGTCAGAGCTATTTTTCTAAAGTTTTTTTTTTTTTCCAAAATGATTTGAAAATGTCTGTATTAGAAAGATCAAAACCTTGAATGAATATTTATCCATTTTTGTAGTTACTTTTTAAGTACATCAAAGTATTGAATGACATGTAAAAAACACTAAGCAGAATTCATCATTATTATCTTTCTGTTTTGTGAATAAATTAGCAAGAGAATTATTCAAATTAAGTTTCATGAATTAATATCAAAGAACTACTCTGTTCCTAACAATAGGTTAATAAATTACAAAGTAAGTTACAGAAGCCTTGCTTTTAAATAATTGGTATCATCTGCTGTATTCTTAGACATAGACATAGTTTATTCTGTGAATATATTTCCTTAGAAATCTACCAAATCAAATAGAACAATTTTGCTTATATTATTTTATATTATATAATAAATTATTTTCAAATGTAGACATAAATAAATATTAATAAGTTATGGGTTACCATCAGTTGGCAAAATAAAATATGTTAAATGTTGTAAAAGGTAGGCAATACAGTTAATATCACTGAAAGCAGGCCACAAAAATCCACTACTCTAAAAGCTATAATTTATAAGATATTTGAAGAAATATAATTTTTCAATGTAATTGTATTTGTCAGTGAAGATCATATACCTTATTTACCTGTTACTGTAATCTCCTAAAGTACTAGGATAATTTTTATCATCATAAATAGCTTAATAAACTTAAACATATTCATAGAATTCAGTTCTTAAGTAAAACTTCTTAAAAATCATGGAATAAATCTCAGTATCAACTAGACTTTACCACTTAAGTCAGTTTCCTACTAAAAGACTGAACTGATACTGCTTTACTATTCATGCCATTTTAATTCTTTCTTAGTTGCTTTGGTTCCCAGCATTATTCCTAAAGGGATATTAGACCTGGTGTTTTGAAAGTGTTTAGTTCTTCACAAGTGCTTGTAACTGCAATACAGAAAAAAATCTAAAATTGAGGATTACTCTGGTAGATCAGTGTCCAAGAACCTCACCTTGATTGCTGAGGTACAGAAGAATACAGTGTACTAGGAATGGTACACTGGAGGTGTCCCTAGACTTGCTTTTGCTGCTAAAGGAGCCTCAGAGCATTTAAGAAAGGCCATTGACCACCGCAACCCCCATCAAAATTTAGTTTTGTTTTGTTTTTTTATGTTTTTTTTTGTTTTTTTTTGTTTTGTTTTTTTTTTTTTATTTCCAGCATAACAGTATTCATTATTTTTGCACCACACCCCGTGCTCCATGCAATCCGTGCACTCTATAATACCCACCACCTGGTACCCCAACCTCCCACCCCCAAAATTTAGTTTTAAATGAATATTATTTCAGTGCGTTTTGATAAAATATTCCATAGTGACTGAGCCAGATTTCTATCCTAAAATGTAATTTGGAATGCAGCTGGCAAAATAAATAAATAAATTTTTAAAATCAATGCAGTGGAGTCCAAATTGTGATGTTAAAATTTGTTATTAAATATAACTTGCGCCCTGGGGTACCTGGATGGCTCAGTCAGTTAAGTATCCAAGGCTCTTGGTTTTGGTTTAGGTCATGATCTCAGGGTCCTAGGATGGAGCCCCATTGAGCTCCCTGCTCATCTCAGAGTCTGCTTAAGATTCTTTCCCTCTTATTCCACCTCTGCCCGGCTCACGTGCCTGCACATATGCACACTCTCTCTCAAATAAATAAATAAATTCTTAAATATATATATTTTATATTTTGTGACTGATGATTATCCAGAATGACTTACCCTGCTTTCTTTGGACAATCTGCTAATATAGATATGGAGATATAGACATCTCCCAGTGGCTACAACAGAGCCAGTATAAAATGAAGAAAGAAATATTAGGTGTTGAGCCTATAAGATTCGAAATATGAAGCCCTAGGCATTCAAAAAATGAAGAAACAAGGTAGAAATTATCAAGGTAACTTGGATTTGACAATTGTAATAGGTCCAAAATTACTCACAAATCTTCTTTCTATATTTTTCTTGTTTTAATTATGGTTCTATAAATTGTGATTGCTACAACCCATATAAATTGCTAAAATTAAGAAATTAAATGTTATATTTAGAGCACTTTGGGGTTAAAAAAGATCTTGAACATTTTAAGAGTTTATATTTTATTTGATGGACTTTTAACTTATTTTAAAAGCTTCCTCAACATTTTAATACAGAATTTGTCATTCTGGTAATGTTCAAAGGGAAAAAAATAATCAGTGTGACAGTCTGAAAGACAACTAATTAAATGTTAATAATAACTATTAACTGAACGTCTACTAATATCACCTATAGTTTTAGCCCTTTGGCTTCAGCTAGTAGGAAAGTATAGTGGGAATGAAATTAAACTTGCTTGTTTCTTAACTTAAGCTTTTAATTCATTAACCAAATAGTGCTTTGCTATTTTTTTCCCAGATAAATTACTCAAACCATAGTTTTTGAACTGTATTTGGACATAAAGTTAAGCATGAACTGATATGTGAAAGAAATGCAGACAATATGAGGCAACACACACACACACACACACACACACACACACATCCCCAAAAATGAAGGTGTATTTTAAGACATTCATGCTACCTTCTTTCTAAATCCAGTTAATACAATGAACATCTTGTATTTTCACTTCTCAACTATTTCAGGGTGTAGGTTTAGTATATACCCGATCCACTAGATAAACACCTGTAAAAGTTATGAATTTTTATGTTTTATTCAATGAATAAGACATTAAAAGATTAGGAGTGAGCAACATCTTGTCAATCTGAAATGATAATGCTCACTTTGGTGATGAAAATTTGAGGTTACTTGAGCTCAGACAACAGCATTTTTACCACAAAAATTCATGAAAATGTTCTTGGCTCTAAGAAGAGATAACTTGCATGGGTTCATTCAAGCTTTTCAATATTTTCAGTAATTTGAGTAAATACATGTCTAATAAAAGGTGTGTGTGTAAATATGGAGTTTAATTTCATATTGCACTGCTCAATTGACTTTGAGTGCTCATGTGATCACTTGCTCAGGAATTTCTGGTTAGCTAATTTGAGAGCTTTTGACCTATGAAATTTATTAAAGAAAAATTCGATCATGTGGCCCAAAATGGCAGATTTAATTAATGTTCTTACAGTCATCATTGGCTTAATCACATTTATAATTTAATTTTAAAAAGTCTTATGTCAGCTTTCATCAAGGTGTTTAGAGTTATAACACAGAGATAGTCATTCATGCAGTGTTTGGTGAGTAATCTTTAACAAGCTCACTTTTTCCTTTTCCTTTTCCTTTTCAGATTTCCATTAGACATTAGGGATTTCTTTGAAGAACAGAAAGCAAACATCACTTGTAAAGGTAATAATGAGAAATACATGTATTCTTTATTTTTGCACCCTTATTTTATGTCAGACAAATGTATCCTTGATGAATAAGTAAACACATAAATACATAAATGAACTTGCATATATGCATATGCATATATACTTGCATATATAGATTTATACATATATGTATATATGTATAAATACATAAATGAACCTAAATATCTATTTATAAAAATATATAAATATATTTTATATAAATATATATAAATAAATATATATTTAATTAATCAAAACCCCCAAAATATAAGGAAATTATAGTGCCATTCATCTAGTGTTAGAAACTCTGTATCTAACTATACAGATACTCTGTATCTGTGTCTAAGGACCTATGGTTAATATACATTATGTTTAATTCTCAATAGCAACTCCTCAAGTTTCATGAGAAATTTCTCATTACATCTAAGAAAACTACTCAGGCAATTAACAGAAACTTATTTGAACCCACAGAGTGAACACTGAGAAGAGGACTGATTAAACCCAAGTCCTTTGACCCCATATCCCATTTGTCCCCATATGTTAGGTTGATATCAGGTGATAAACGTTAAAGGCAACTGATTAAGTTTTACATGTTTTTTTTTTTTTCCCCCATTGGAACAAGATTTCCAAGGTCCAGTATGCATTCACAGAAATTATAAATTGATTTTGCTTAATGACATAGGGACTATACCCCAGCACTCTTTTCCTTAGCAGCATGGAAATTATGCATATTTACTGTGACCCTCAAAATTGTTAGTGTCAAGACTCTTCATTTGACTGTAAGTCACAAAATGGAAAGTCTTCTTCTTCGTCTTTTTTTTTTTAAATTTCCGTTTACATTACATAAAACTAATACCCTCCCCTCAATTGGCCTTGATATAGAAACAAATATATATTAACAAATGCCTTTTCCCTTTTCTACCTTCTAATATTTCTACTCATTTGATTTCTACTCTTCTGATTTGAACTTTGCAAACAGGGTTTGAGCTTTTTGTAATGTAGGAGTGGGAGAAAAATGAAAAGAGAAATCTGAGAAAGTGCTAGTGTATTCTATAGAGAAAAGCTGAGTGAGCAGAGGAAGAGCTAGAAAATGTTGGCATAGACAAGTGCAGTTAGAATGAGGTAGAATGGAGTGAGATTAAAGTGTTGAGGTGTTTGTGAGAACACAGTCTGGGACATAGATTTATTAGACATTGGGCAGGAAAATCTTAAATATTTGGAAGGAGAAACAGAATTTTTGAGTTGAGAAGAAAGGATTTTTGTAGGTGAAGCCATGGAGTGTATGTTTGGCTCTCTGGGTCACAGAGCTCTTGCGTAGCTCTTTGTTTGATATGCCAAGGAAGCGTTCATTTTCCTGGTGGCAATGCTTACTCTCTCTTTGCATATCTGAACTTGTCAACCATTACTGAGAGAGCTGTTTAACAAGTCTGCTTTGTAGCATCTCTGTCAGGGAGCAGAGGATGCCTACATCTCAAACCTCGAAACAGAATGAGGTTATCATGACTGCCAATTGTCTAACAGATAAAGGATGGAAACAAGTTACTACTTCATAGACAGAGGAAAAAGCGGTGATTGAGTTTGTTTGATCCCTAAAAATCAGTGCTGTGGGTGGGGAGTCATCGAATTTTTTGAATCACTACTTCAATTCCTCACTGTAGAAGGAGTTGACCTCATCAGCAGAGAACTGAAATACCTTTGTAGTTCAGATCTGATGATCTGTTACTCAGATAATATCTGCTAAAATTAAGAAATTAAATATTCCCCTGTTTAGAACACTTTGCAGTCAAAAAAGTTTTTCAGCACTTCGAGAATCTATATTTTATTGGATGGACTGTTAATTTTTTTATTTCCTATAACTTTTCAACAAATAATGTTCTCAGAAAAGGATGTCCAATATTAGAAGATAATATGACATTTTCAAAGTCAACTAATTAAGCAATAAATTAATGATATGTATTAATTTTTTTTGAATTAAGTGACTTTATTAAATATTTCTTTTCTCTAGGAGATCCAAACATTTTATTTACTGATTTGTTTAAGAAAATACTTAATAGTTAATGTGTATCATAACAAGGAGAAGTGTTTTCCACTTTTAAAAATTGCCCTAAAGTAACCCTTTAGTCCTTACCAGCATATTTTGTTAGCTCATTTAAAGTCAAAGTCATTAACTTAGGGGACCTTGATTCAGAATTGTAGCCTTAGACAGTACACCTGACATAGAACAGCTGGAGGACAGTGCCACTGTTTTAGGAATAATTCAAGCAGTCAGGGATGCAAAATACCAGAGATGTAACACTTGCTTTGTCTTATCCAGTGTGACCTACGCATTCCATCACATAAATGATCAACAAAATATAACATTTACTTCTTTTCAAAGGAGACAAACAGAAATAGGTGTTGAACCCCTCAATAAAATGGGGGAATCATATTAGCCTCATTCTCAAGAATGCTAAGAGTAAACTATAATACAATCTTTCTTAAGACATTTGGAGAAGCACACACCTTATGGAAATGGTTGATAGCAATAATTCTGTTTTTGGTGAAAGGAATATAAAATGCAGAAAACAGAACCATGCTTTTAGTGCATTAAAGTAACATGAACATTGTGGTTCATTGGATGTCCTATATTCAGCAAATTAATTGGAACAAACTACTTCAGGGAAAAAATAGTATGCTGAAAATAATTTTATTTCCTTTTAGTTCTGCTTCAAAGACACACACTGATAAAAAGGTGTTCCAAAAGCAAGGTGGTTAATTATAGGGGTTGTTCTGCTCTGAGATCACATTTAAATGCAATTACTCTAAAAGCAAGATGGATAGTTACTTCAGTTGCCCAGTTCTAAAGCTACATCAACAGGAAGGTTTTATGAGTATTAAATGGATTGTGACTTCACTGTTTTCTCTAATTATTTTGTTTATTTGGGAAAGGAAAGTAATAGTCATAAAACTGAATGTCTAATCGCATTGGCTTAACTGACAAACTGCTCCTAAACCATTTTGTAGACTAAAACAATTTTATAAATGTACTTGGTCCATATATATATATATATATATATATATATATATATATATATATATATAATTGTATTTGGACTTTAGTACCGTTCTAAAGCAAAAGAAGGTTGTCATTTGGAAAAAAAAAAAAAAAGGTGGGGGAGTCGGGGGAAGTATTGTTACAGCAAGTCCATTGTCAAAGAGTTTATTATGGCCTGTGACAGACCACACTGAACTCATGAAGTAGTACATCATACTTGAGTGGGAAATCTCTCTCACCTGCCTGAAAGTGTCATAAGATATTTACCAAAAATATTCAGAATTTCAGAATGCTTTCTTCATGACATGCAACAAGTCAGCATATGGAGAAAATATGTCACGTTATAAAAAAGTCAGTAATCTGCCTCTCATGTCATAAAATCTAAGAAAAATGTCAAATGAGCGAACACTTCCACATTATTAGGAAAGTGTCTTCCCACAACTTGGACTCCACAATTTCTAATTATTTTACTATTCATTGTAACCTTTACATTTCTTTCTGTTTTTTCTTTCTTTCTTTCTTTTTTAACATCTATTGTATCTGTTTGGTGGAAATGTGATGTTAAATGGTTTGCTGCTGCCCTTGGCGACACTATGGTCAGGGACATCATGTCAATAGCTTGATATCTGTCATGGTGGAGACTTTACATCACAAAAATTAACAAATGGTACAAATCAGGGCCTCAATTATTGCATTGCTGGTTGTTCGGGGTGACAATAATGTGACAATAATGCACACTAATGCACACTTTTTTTTTTTAAAGATTTTATTTTATTTACTTGACAAAGAGAGATCATAAGTAGGCAGAGAGGCAGGCAAAGAGAGAGGAGGAAGCAGGCTCCCCACTGAGTAGAGAGCCTGATGCGGGGCTCAATCCCAGGACTCTGGGATCATGACCTGAGCTGAAGGCAGAGGCTTTAACCCACTGAGCCACCCAGGTGCCCCTACACTAAACTTTTAATTGTGTCATGTCTCTATTCATTGTGAGTAGCACAAAATTTTAAGAAAATGTTCTTCCAGTGTTCAAAAACTATCATTTAATTCAGCAAAGAAGTTGTTCATATTATTGACAAGAGTGAAGTTCTGACATATGTTTTTTGTTACAATTTGTCTTACTCATAACGTAAAAATATCAACAAACATTTGTGTTGGAATTAGAGCTGTTCATCAGTTGCAATCATAATTTGGCTGCAGATATGACAGTTTGGCAAAAAGCAATGATGGTATTCAGTGAGAATAAACTGGCTATGAGCAATTTGTTGTTTGGCATAGTTCACTATTAAAACACTATTATTTAAAAACTGTATTCTACATATTTTTATATCAGTACAATTTATAAAACAATTTGTGTATATATATATAATTTTTAAAAGATGATTGTTAAACTTTATCAGCATGTTGATTCAAATGCAACTATATTAATATTACATAATATGGGAAAAGACAAAATTCTCAGTGAAAAGACAAGGATGCTGGGCCCCTTCCCCTGGCCCGAGGAAGAGGACGCGTGGCGGCCTGCGGCCAGGCGGGAAGCCCTTGCCGTGCACTTTATGTTCAGACCTGCTGGCTCTCGCCCCGCCCGGACTTCCTTTCACTCTGCTCCACGCTGGCGCCTCCCGCAGCTGGTGGTGTGCTCAGACCATGGCCGCGGGAGGAACAGGCTTGCCCGCTGAGATGCATGCCCCGAGCCCGAGGGAGCCGGGCTGCGGCCCTGTTGTTGCTGTTTGGTTGGTTCTTTTTCCTTTTTTCTTTTTTTTTAAGAAAAAAATAAAGCCAGTGGATTTGAAAAAAAAAAAAAAAAAAAGACAAGGATGCTCAGTGTTTATTAAAAAGATGCAGAACCTACTATATGTTTCTTTTAAGAGATTCATCTTACACCTTAGGATACAAAAATATTGAAAGGAGAAATATGTAAATTTACAAGCATCCCTTAATCAAAGTAATATCAGACAGAATAGACTTGAATGCAAGAATTGTTATTTGAGAAAAAGGAGAGCTTCATAATGTAAAGATAATCCACCATCCTGAATTTAAAGGCAAAATCAATGTGCAACAAATAATATTCTCAAAATATTTTTAGAAATGGGCAAAATTAATTTTAATTTTTATTTTTTAGAAGATTTTTATTTATTTATTTGACAGACAGATATCACTAGTAGGCGGAGAGGCAGTCAGAGAGGGGAAGCAGGCTCCCCGCTGAGCAGAGAGCCTGATGCGGGGCTCGATCCCAGGACCCAGAGATCATGACCTGAGCCGAAGGCAGAGGCTTTAACCCACTGAGTCACCCAGGGACCCCGGCAAAATTAATTTTTTTAAAAATTTTAAATTAAAAAAATAAAAAAAAAAACAACAAAAAAAGCTCTAGCAAATTCTCAAAAATAAGAGACTATTTTAAGACAGTGTTCTCAAAACTTTTATAAAAAGAAGAAGAAAAATCAGTAAGGATATGAGATTTGCACAGTACAAAGGCAGAACTGACACAACAGCTAGAGAACAGTGAATTTATCAATAACACAAAAAACCTTATTTGGGTACACAGGTGACTTTTACCATAATTTACTATAGCCTTAAGCCATAAAGCAAGCCTTTTCAAGACTCTATCAAAGGTGGATCCCTTCCATGCCTCTAGGCCTACCTCAGTTATGCCAAGAAAGCATTCAGAGCCAAACTCTCAAGAATTTAATAGCAGTTAAAGAGAAAAGACTCTCAAGACAGGGAATTAGTCAGGCCTGGAGGCATCATGTACATCAGGATTAAGGTTATGTTCTCCCTTTATCTGTATTTAGCTTGAAGGTTTACAGTTGGGGCAGTCTTTGAGGGTTCTCTGATCACCTGGCAGTGTCTTCCTATAGGTTGGCAGGGGAGATTAGGACCATATAGGGTCTTTAGCAGAAATGTCTTGGCACTTATCTCTCTCAAGGGGGTCGTAATCACAGTGTAAATGTATTATAATGAAACCTTATGTTACTTTAGGACAGTGAACATAAGGAAGAGCACAGGCTCCTGTGCCCCAGGGCTCCCCCGAGTCCACTGCTGGTTGAAGCTTCCCCTTTGCAGTATTGGGGAGATGGGGGTAGTTGGCGATTTCTGGATTTTTCTTTTTTTTTTAATAGTTGGAGAATCCTGTTCATACCTAGCTAACTGCCTACTCTGTCAAAAGTGTACTTATAGAACATGTTGTTTGATACCAGTGGAATTAGTGTATATCTTTATAAAAAAGACTTTTAGGAAATTATCAAATACTGGGAATTACAAGAAAAATACGATTACATATAATTTGAATTTAAAAGAACATGGAGGCACCTGGGTGGGTCAGTGGGTTAAGCCTCTGCCTTTAGCTCAGGTCATGATCCCAGGGTCCTGGGATCGAGTCCCATATCGGGCTCTCTGCTCAGCAGAAAGCCTGTTTCCCCCTCTCTCTCTGCCTGCCTCTCTGCCTACTTGTGATCTCTCTGTGTGTCAAATAAATAAATAAAATCTTTAAAAAAAATAAAAAAGAGGTCTATAGATTTACCTACACTACAAACACCCACGCATTTATATTACATATGTGTAAGTATATGCATATGTATTATGGACTTTTTTGTATATGGACAAGATTATAACACATACAGTGTTATCACATTTTTAACAAGTCAGGTGAAAATAATGGATATAGTTTTATCTAATATTGTCAAAAATTATAAAGCAAAAACATGTGAAATAACTTACAGACAAGAATGTAGTATTTGATGTGAGTATGAGCATAAAGAAATATGTAGGTGCAGATGCATCAACTATTGATAGTCTTTTAAATTCGGCTCATAGTGACATCAGTGAAACTTCCCTAGAAGCCAAGGCATCATTTAAATATTAAAACAACCCCTGTTCTTATTTGCTTACAATAATAAAAGAATTTTTACTTGGCATCAACATAATTATATAGAAAAATAAAAACACAGGTACTGAAAACATGTGCCAAAACTCAGGTACAATAGTCCTCTAAAACATTTATCAAGTTCTTATACATTTTATCATATATTAAAAATGCAAAAATATTGAAAAATAATCTCACAAATGTCTCAGATCCCTATCATCTCAAATCCCTATAGTATAATTCTCTATTCTCCTTACCCCTTTGTGAGAAAAAGAAACATTTTAAATACAAACTCTTTTATGTAGACCCTAGCTTCCTCCTTATTGTTAACCTTAGGTAAAATTCTAGAAAAAAGTCTGTCCAGTTTACAAAGAAGTCTCATAAAGTTATTCATGAAACTCTTTGTTTTTTGTTTTAAAAAAATGCCCCAAATTGTCTTTAATGATATATCTGTCCAAACTCCATACATTTTTGCACCTTGTGTTAATAAGAGAATCTTATTCTGTTATCTAGGACTCCACTAAATCTATTTTCCGTGATCTTTTTGCTTCCAAGAAACCTTTAGAACTCGGGAGATAGAAGGTGGACTAGAAGGAGGAGTGGTTAGTGTTTTACATGTCTCTGGTCAGCTGTCTTTGAGGTATTAGAACCACCAGGGGCAGAAAAATGGGGAAGGGAACTCGAGCCAGTATCCTTACTGGACGGACAAGTTGCTGATCCTCTGGCTGCTTTCTGGCTAACACTGACTGGCTTTCAAAAAGCTACAGGAAGGATTCTGAATGTGTGTTCTCTCTTCTGGGTGCATTTGCGAGTACTTTGGAAGGCTATACGTGAGACTCTGCTCTGCACTGTTTCTTGTTGTAGAATATCCTGCTTGAACTCATCTTCTCCATGTCTAGCTCAGTCCTGTCCAAATCAAAGGCAGAGGCTTTAACCCACTGAGCCACCCAGGTGCCCCTGTCCTATCCAAAGTGAAATCCCTCTCTAAAGTCTGGCCTTCTCTTCTCTAGCCATTCCATTCTATCGATGGAGGAGGCAACGTCACGATGGTGGTGGGGCTGGTTCTACACCATTCACAGAGGGCCTCGAAGAAGGGACTGAATCTAAAGACTAGACTTTCTAAAGTTGCGTTTTGGCTCCCAAGCACATTTTCATTCAACATTGGGCCTTAGTCATAATTCTGATACCACTGGGGAAGAAAAATCCCCAGGACGTAAACTGTGATTGGTATTAATGTTTCCAAGTTTTTCTAACTGCGTATAGTAATTGTTCTCATTTTAACTGGTTCTAAGATCATACATTGCCTAATGTTCTCCTACTGCCCTAGTCCACATCATACATAGAATGCATGAAAAGAGTATTTCTTAATAAAGACACTTCTAATCATGCAACACACTCAGCTCTTTGATTTCTGCATTATTAAATACTATTTAAAAGAATAATTTTGCTTTTAGCTTTTTCTGGGTTTTTTTTTTGTGTGTGACTGATACTTACTCATCTCCCCATCTCTCTTAATGTCTCTTAACATCTTAGTATCTCTCTTAACAGGGTTAGTGTTTACTCATTAATCAAAATTTATATAGTTCATTCAATGTACCGTGTACTAACTTAGAAAATAATCAGCAGTGAGCAAGACAGACACTGCTTCTATTTTTACAGTATTTTTTTCCTATAGTTCTAGATACTGTTAAATTAATTTGGTGTTAGCCTCACCTCAGGGATTACTGGTATTGGATAGCAAAATGATAATGAGAGATTTTTAGCAAAGCATTAAAATGAGAGATTTACAGCCAATATCATCCTTAATGTCCAAGGATAAATGCAAATATAACTTCACTAATTGTATCTCTCACGACTTTACTATTAAAAATGGTCTCATGCTATTTAATTTTGAGCAAAGGGAAAATCTGAGCTCTCATTAATAATTAGCATTTTTTATTCTCTGATTTATATGAACCAGATCAAATGTTTATCTCCCTTGCCCTTTGTAAACATAAATTAATGGAAGATTATTCCTGAAGAGCATGGACTTGCAGAAATGCTGAATCATTATCGTAATGCTATACTGTAAATAAATTTCAGAAACAAGGCCAAACAAAACTATATAATATCCTTAATAAGAAAAGGAGGCAGTGACAAAAGAACAAGTGCAAAAGGAGAGTTTTCTAAATAATGCTGGTACTATGTACAGTTGTGGAACACTCAGAAGTGTCTTAGTCTGAATTTAATGCAATCAAGAACACCTTGAACAGAGTCAGACAAACTAGAATCTTTATCCTCTTAGAACTTTGCAGAACTGAGCATCATTTAAGGTATTGATGACCTGGAACCCTTATTTTAAAAATAGGAATTATATTTATTTGAATTAAAAATAGGTGTTATTATGCCTATCTCACGTAATTCAAACAGAGGTTCCAATGCACAAATTTGTGTAGAGGTCCATGTTCTATAAGAAATACTGCAGTGCAAAGTATTATTGTCAAGTACAGATATTTTCTATTATTTATTAAATGAACAACATGAGCTAAACATTTATGTGTTTGAATTCTTTAGTGTATCAGTTGGATATAACTGATGTAGTAAAAAATCACTTAATTTTAAGTAAGAATTTACATGTAAATGTTCTGTAAAATATAAAGGAAGAATAATAATGTTTTAGTCACTGCAGAACAACCATGTGGAAGTTAGGAGGGACTTAGCTCCTGGCACATCTTGAAAATTTCTAGGAGCCAATAATTTTTTTTTTTCCTGCTAACATTCCTAATCACTGCATCTACTTAAAGACAATAGTGCATTTATTAACTCACCAATAGCTCTATGGTTATCATTATATCAAGTCTATGTCCATTAATAGGCATAGCAAGTAAACTAAGCAAGTCAACAAACAAAATCTCATTAAATGAGAATGGAGTAAATTCTTACCATTAAACGACCAACATCATTTGAGCTTTTCAGAAAGGGAAGGCAGCCCACCATAATAAGGCAGGAAATGTACAGAATACCAGTTTTCCTTGGTTGAAGGGTGAGTATTACTTTGAAAAATTTTTGTTGATGTTTTAACCATATGGCAGATTTTAGACTACTTTGAAAAACTGTGCACATAGTGTACCCTATATTCATAAATGTCCATTAAAATTATCATTATTTTGTTGGCATATACTACAAATGGGTAGAAATGATTTGCAAGTCTTTTAACCACTCAGCAATAATTTCTGCATGCTGGCACTCTTCCACACAAATTTCTATGACACAGACATAATGTCTAAAAAAAAATAAATTTAATCAAAATTTAACCTTACAAAAATTTGTACATAATATGCCAGTCACTCATTGTCTAGACAGTGCTAATCTACCAATGACTATGGAAAGACAAAGCTTTTCTCCTGTAACATAAATTATGTTAGATTCTATAGAAAAGTACAAATAAATAAGCAAAATTAAATTTTAAAGTACTAAATGCTGAGGAACAAACTAATGTGGGAAGGAAGATAGGCATAATCAAGCACAGGAGAAAAACATGATACCTAGAAAATGCTTTATGTAAGAGGTGACATTTGTGTGACAAATTGAAAGAAGGCCAAGCCATGCTAATATCTAGGGAAGGAAAATTATACTCAAGGAAAATGGCAAGTGCCAAGCTCTGAAGTGGGAATTTGCATGGTATGTTTACAAACCAGGAAGCAGACCACTATGGCTTGATAGAATGAGAAGAGGGAATAGTAGAAGATGAGGTCAAAAGATAACAAAGCTTAGAAGACATGTTTTTTCTTGATCATTTTAAGTTTATTACTTTTGCTCTTAGAAATATGGGAAGCCATTGAATGTTTTTGAGCCAAGGAATCTCAGAATCTGCCAGTGTTTAGCAGACTCACTTTGGCTGGTATACTGTGCATGGGTTATAGGGATGGCATATAAAGGCAATTTAGAATAACTCAGGAGAGAAGCTTTACAAGCTTGGACTAGAGGGATTGCAGGAAGAGAAAAACCAAGAGGATGTCCTGACTTTAAAGCTGAAGTGAAGGAAATACTTCCAGTAGCAGTTGTGATAAACCATCTCAAATACTATTGAGGAGTCAAAAATGAAGATGGAGTATGAACTATTACATGTATCATTGTATAAATCAACTGTGACCTTGCCAAGGACAAAAGTTCACAGAGTCAATAGTTCCAGAAGTCAAATGAGTAGTTTAAAAATCATACAATTAACCACTGCTTTCTTTATGCATTATGTTCCATCAGAATTTTTTAGAATCAGGTTTTTCATTAAAATTATCTCAAAGTAATTTTTAAAACCATATTTTAAAGCTGATTTTATATCAAAATAGGCCAGAAATCTGATTTAATCATCTAAATTAGCTCATACACTTCAGCTTTTTGAAAATGAATTTTTATCCTTGATTTTTCACCTAAATGTTCAGAACCTTCTTTTTTCCCTTAAAATCATCTCAAATATAATATTTTTTAACATAAGATTTATAAACAATTTTTATTCAAGAACAGCTCAGGACACTAACTCAAGCCATAAAAACTTTGGTTGATGTCTTGTTTTTGATTTCTACCTTAGACCTCAGGCACAATTTGCATTTTCATGGATTGATATGCATGGAGTCATTTAATATGCTTTGTGGTTTTGCCACAGGGGTACTTAAGTTCACTGGCATACTGACATAATCTAGAATGGAAAATTTGGACTTGATAGCAATTAAAGGTAAATTAGTGCATCTGCTGACAGTATCATCTTTTTTTTTTTAAAGATTTTATTTATTTGACAGACAGAGCTCACAAGTAGGCAGAGAGGCAGGCAGAGGGAGAGGAGGAAGTAGGCTCCCCTCTGAGCAGAGAACCCGATGCGTGGTAGATCCCAGGACCCTGGGATCATGACCTGAGCCGAAGGCAGAGGCTTAACCCACTGAGCCACCCAGGAGCCCCAACAGTATCATCTTAACTGTCTTCTTGAAGAAAGAAATAGAGAAATCGTTAAGGAGTATGGTCACCCATGTGATGGAAAGAGTTTAGCTAATAAATCTAGCCAGGATTGGCTCAGTGTAAAAATTTTGGAGTTAAGGGGGCCAGAGCATATCCTTTAGACTGGGAAAATAAATAATTTCTCACTTATCTTATTACTAAAGAAGATGCCCAGAAGCTTGTGGGACTCATTAATTTTGATAGAATCAATTCCCTGTTTAAGATAAAGGCTGGTTCCTATCACCGATTCATCAAAACTTAATTTTTAATGGTGCACTAAGCAAAAACTAGCATCAAAAGACTACTAGGGTTTATGGCCTTTGCTGCATCCCAGTCTCTCAGATTATTTTAGAGAGAATTTAGGGTCGAGTTATTAGCAAAACTAGAATGCTGTTGCTTGGAGGAGACTTGAGTTTGGTGTAGAAGTGCTGCCTTACAGATTACTAAAGACAATTGCTACTTACCGTGTTTTGGTTGAGTAAGTTTGATTATAAAAAGACATCAAATATTTCTTTTTAAGATTTTATTTATTTGCTTGTCAGAAAGAGAGAGCAGGATCAGCGGGGAGAGGAATAGGGAGAAATGGGCTCCCCACTGAGCAAGGAGCCCAATGAAGGGTTCATTCTCAGGACCCTGAGATCATGACCTGAGCTGAAGGTAGACGATTAACCAACTGAGCTACCCAGAGCTTCCAAGACATCAAATACTCTTAAAACCAGGAATACCTCTCATGTCTTGAGTAACAGAAATTTTTGAGAAGAAAAAGAAACTCAGCAGAGGTTATTGACAAGATATGGCATGGTCACTAGTATTCCTCAGAGGGAATCTGGGGGTAAGCTCTGTACAGTAGCACATTGCTTCACTCACCATGCTGTTGAGAATTGAGCCCTCTCGGGCTTTCCTGCTTAAGTTGTTATACATCTAAACCCTATAAATCTTCCCCATCTAAGACAAAGCACACTGCTGAGTTCACTGCTAAGAGTTCCTGGATTGAACATGTTGTTTGGAAATGGTATGATACACCATGATGGAACAAGGTAAAAGAAAATCTGTACAATGGGCAGATCTGAGCAGTGGGGGAGGAGGGCTTAGTAACAGCCACTTGGGAGTCATTAGGTGGTTTTTGACCCTTGGGCGTTAGCCAATGGCCTTGTAGTAGAGTGAGGCAAAAGAGTCCTCTATAATCAGAAACTAGAAAACACCCCTTTAGAAACTATTCAGAAAGTCTCTATGAGAATTTAGAGAAATAACTGAAATGAGTTGTGCAGATGCCCACTAAAGACCCAGTTGCTAGCTCAGAAGAGGATTTGAATGCTAAGGTAAATTCCTTAATCAGATTCTTTGAAGTAGCCACCCAAGTTTATGAAGTGAGTGCATCTGTGAGTTTCCAGGCCATGCATAGATGTTCTGAATGATAGCATAGGCCCAGCACACAAATAAAACCACAAATATAGGATGAAAGTGTACCTAGTGCCAGTAGAAACCAAGTTACCTGACTTGTGCCAACACTTCATCAAAGGAGATATATGAGTGGCAAATAAGCATATGACATCATGTTCAATATTGTCCTCAAGTATATGCAAATAAAAACCAAGAAGAGATACTACTCTACAACTACCAGCATAGCTAAAATGAAAAATGCTGACAATGTAAGATACTGACAAGAATACCAAGCAACAGAAATGTCAGTTAGTGGGAGGATTGCAAAATGGCACAACCCTCACAAAAACAGACAGGAACTCTCTTATGAAGTTAAACTTAAATGTACTGTGTGACCCGGCAATCTTAATTCTGGGTATTTATCCAACAGAAATGAAAACTTCTCTTTATACAAACCCTGGTACGCAAGTATGTATAGCAGCTCTATTCATTATTACTGAAGATTGGGAATGATCCAGAGGTAATTCATGGGTAAATGGATAAACAAACAGTAAAATATCCATACAGTAGAATCACTGCACGTAACTAGAAAGGAGAAAACTATTCATATAAGCAACAACTTGGATGAATTTTAAAAGGTACTAGGCAGAGTGAGTGAAGCCAGTCTCAAAAGGTTGCATACTATATGATTTAATTAATATGATATTCTGGAAAAGACAAATGTTAACCATTACCAGTTGCCAGGGGTAGGAGTGGGAGTAGGTGTGACTAAAAGTGTCAGCAGGAGGCAGTTTTTTGAAGTAATAACAACTGTTCTCTAGCCTGAGGGGGCTGGTGGTTACCCACATCTAAACTTATATTAAAATGCAGAGAGCTATACACGAAAAAAGATTAAATTTTAATTTATGTTTATTTAAAAGCAATAATAATCCCAGTAGTCTTTTGAGCATTGCTAGTCTTATTATTTTATATAAAACATTGCATAAAGGCTTTAAAGTAATTTATTAAAAAATCATCTGTTGCAAGGAGATATTTGAGGTCAGAAGGTGAACTAGTGAAAAAGGTGACTAGCAAGCATGCCTGTAACCCATGCCTCTCTCTGCCTAGAGGCTTCCTTGAAAACATGACTACAAACTAACCTCTTGGGGAACCCATAAGTGATGTTTACCAACTGCAAAATAACAAGGAAACTTTTACCTAAGAAATACCTTTGGGGGGATTCATCTGATCTGCCTAGGTTGCACAGAATACGCAAAGCTTAAATTTATCAACTTGTGGGCATGTTGGTTAGAAGCTTTCATGGAAGCTGAGCATTTAATTGGAAAATGGTAAGGAGATATTCCAAAACTAAAGCATCTCTCTGTGAGAGCAATGCTTTGCATGAATCACTTAAATATTGTATGTTAAATCAGATCCAGAATGCATCTGAGTGCAAAACAGGAAGTGTCTTTAGAGTGCTTTGTTGACAGTATTGGCCCCTTTCCCCAAGAAAATAGGGCTTTACAAGTCTCAAGATGGCCTAAATACTTTGAAATACTAATAAAGCTTGGTATTGGCTAATATTTATGAGTCATGTAATTCTGGCTTGGCAATTCAATATTTGGTGTTTTCTCAAACCAGGAAAAACCCTTCAAAAAATGTCTGCCTTCTTGTTTTGTTCTGTTTGTTTTTATTTGAGGTGTAATTACACAAAGTAAAATGCATGAATTTCAAGTGTACCTTTGAAATATGTACAGCCACATAAGCAACATCAAAATGATAGAACTTGTTTTTTTAAGATTTTATTTATTTATATGACAGGGATCACAAGTAAGCAGAGAGGCAGGCAGAGAGTGAAGGGGAAGCATGCTCCCCACTGAATAGAGAGCCTGATGCAGGGCTCAATCCCAGGACCCTGAGATCATGACCTGAGTTGAAGATAGAGGCTTAACCCACTGAGCCACCCAGGTGCCCCTAGAGCATTTTTGTCTGCCTAAAAATTCCCTTTTAACTATATAGTTTTAACTTGCATTTCTCCAATAATTACCACTATTAAACAACTTGTAATAATTGCAGAACAATTTGCATTTACTTTGAATTGTTGATTCATCTCTTTTGTTCATTTTCCCTCTTTCATTATTACTTTTGCATCTCAAATTTTAGGAGATCTTTATTATTTGGCTTTTTATTACTTTATTTTTCCCAGTGTCTTATCATCTTTTGTTTTCGTTTATGATTTTTTTTATAAAACTTTTCTTTTTATTACAAAGTAAACTTATTTATATTTTTTATCATTGACTTGGATTCTATCATTGACAATGATTTCTATCATTTCCACTCTTGTCTTTTAGCTTTTGTATCATTTTCCATTTAAATATTTGATCAATTTGCATTCTAAAATGTGTTAGTTATTTTATATATTTACACTAAGATGTTAAATTGGCATATAGAAGGTACAAATACATTTTGCATTTTTCATGAAAACTCAATTTTCCACTCCAGTGCAAAAAAAGGTTGAATTTTATAATGAAAATGAGTGATAAGAGAAAATTTTTTGCTTATAGTTAAAATTGACTCTAGAATAAATTGTGGGGCCTTAGAGATTATATATGTTATAATCTTTTCAAACAAAACCACCCACCCCAACATTGACTGACGATGATAAGCCTCAGTGAACATTTCTAATGATGTGGAAATACTATTTCAAAAGGATCATATTCCACTGTTAGAAATACTACGCAATTCTTCCTTTAATGAATCAAACATTATTTCCCTGTAGTTCTCATTTTTTATCCTTTTTTTGTTATTGTTTTTTTCCCATAATGTTATTCATTTGTGACAAACTAACAAAAATTTCAAGTCAGCTGGTAAATATCTCATAATACTCTTTTTGAAGGTAATGTTTCTCAGTTAATTCAGTGACTTATCAAAGATATTATTTCTAGTCCCTCACCATCCTGATTATTCTAACCTTGGACATTTTAGTTTTCCAACATGCCTTTAAATATGTTGCTATATCTAAGACTAATTAAGTGTAACAGTTACTTTTATTGTACTTCAATTGATTAACATTGCCTAAAAGTTTATTTGCATTTCTCATACTGTGGCCTTTTTGTTGTAGCTAATTTACTGTCTTTATGGATTATGGCTTATTCAGAATTTACACATTACGCTTTAAAAAAAAACACACACATGACTTTTAGTTATCTGGCAAACTCATTTAAATAATTCCTTGGTTTATGTGTGCTAGAGTATGGTTCCCTATAGTCTGTGCTTCAATCTCAGGGCTTTAACTCTTTTTTCTGTAAAAATATTAACAGCTTTAATAAATAAATATACTCTTTCTCTTGAATCAGAGTGTGGGTACTTTCAAGTGCTTATTTTCATATCTGCCTTTGGAATGATACAGCATAATTCTACTAATTTTCTATCCTACTATCCATTAAGTATTTAAAATTAGCTTTCCAGTTATAATTTGCATTTAAGCATTAAAGTTAGTTAAAATACTAGACTAAAACCTACCAAAATAAGGATCTTAGTTTTCTATTTCCTTTGGAAAATCCATGCTTGTCATGGTATTATATTCAGATTCCATACCATCTTTCGTTATACTCATATGTTTATTTATAGTTGACCAATTTTAACTGACTTAATAATAATACCTGATTAGAAGTTAAGATAAGTAATTTCATATTTATGACATTTTGCTTAAAATAGCTAGAAATAACTCTTATTTTCTATCTGCAGTCTTCTAATATTATTTGTGTTCATTATTCTCTTTAATTTCCCTGATAAAAACAATACTGTAAATATACAAAGGGCAATGATCATTGGCATAGTGGGAATAGCTTTTCTTTGACTCTTGGCTATGCAGAGTACATTTATAGATCTTAAAGATCAATAAATATTGCTTCTATAAATAAGAGCTGCAGGTGAATGACATGTCATCAGAAACTTGTGTTTGAGAAATAACCATGCACGAACAATTCTATGTTAGCTAGTCAACCTTAATTAAAGTGAGTCCTCTATCCAGCTAATTTGTCTTATTTGTTAAGTAAATGGCAGCATCTTTAGCTATAATTTGAATTACTAATTAATTGATATCATTCTCTTCTGTAATGGAGATTTGAATTATCCAGTAACTGGTACCTACATGAATAAAGAGTCTTAATTTCATAAAGGGGCTTAGGAAGGAAGTAGTATCATATTAGCTGGTAGGAGGATTTCGATGAATTATGACAGTTTTAGAAAATTAAAAGAAAGTAAAATCTCCATGTAAGATACTTAAGAGGAAAGAACTGAAATCTTTGAAAAAATCTTTAAAAAGCATAAACACCTTGCCTACCATGGTAGAAACAAACTTTACAGCCCAGCAGAATATCTGACTGTAGCTGGAACAACAGAAACCCAATGGTTAATTAGTTCTTCTAAGAAAATATACTACTTTGGACAATTAATCATTTTCATTTTATCAGTCACAACTTCTGATTCTTGAAATTTCAGAACATCTCAGAATAATCATGGTTAAAGATTACACCAAGAGTATGTACAGAAATGAAAATTGAAATACCCTACTCAGTGCAATATAGCCATTCAATTCAAACTACTGAAAGCCTCTGACATGTAAGTGAACCGCTATCATCTAAATGTTCATGACCTCCCCAAAATTCATATGTTGAAATCCTAACCACAAAAGGTAATGGTATTAGGAGGTGGGACCTTTGGGAGATGCTTAGCTTATGAGAGTGGGGCATTCAGACTGGGGCAGGTGTTCTTATAAAAAGATTCCCTAGCCTTTTCTGCCAAGTGAGCACACAGTAAGAAAGCATCTGCTATGAACCAGGAAGCAAAATCTAATTTTCCATAAATTTTGTACAGAACATATCCTCATTAAATTACCTTTTGTGACTATTCTTGGATTAAAAATATTAAATTTTAACAAGAGAAAAAATAGTCCTTTCCTAAGTCAGTTATTTATCTTCTTATTACTGAACAGTACTGTAATTGCATGTTTGTTGTACCATCTGTAAAATAGCCAGAATATTCTCCCCTTTCAGATGATAACTTTTATTGAAAGAGTGTAACAGCTTTCTTCCTGGACTATCTATCTAGATAAAATTTTCAAAAAAGATTTTGGTATTCAATAATGAATGCTTCTTTTCTCTGCCTCCTAATACCTGTGATCATGGCTGAGTCATTGAACACTTTTTTTTTCACCTTTGAAGATTTTATTTATTTATTTGACAGACAAGATCACAAGTAGGCAGAGAGAGCAAATAGAGAGAGAGGGGGAAGCAGGCTCCCTGTTGAGCAGAAAGTCTGATTTGGGACTGGATCCCAGGACCCTGAGATCATGACCTGAGCTGAAGGCAGAGGCTTTAACCCACTGAGCCACCCAGGTGCCCCCATTGAACACTTTTGAATTTAGTTTTCTCACATGTAAAATAAAAAGGTAGCTTTTTTTTTTTTTTAAACCAAAATGAATATTAAAATGCATAACAAAGAATATAAAAGAAACACAATAAAAAGGTAAGATGCTTATATAATCTCCATAATTTTCATGATCATAATTTATTTAGAATTTAGTTAACTTTATTTAAATCCCTGGCCCTTTTTAATCAGAGAGTATGTTCAAAAACTGAATTGAATTTGGGGCACCTGGGTGGCTCAGTCAGTTAAGTGTCTGCCTTCGGCTCAGGTCATGATCCCAGGGTCCTGGGATTGAGCCCCACATCCAGCTCCCTGCTCGGCAGGGAGTCTGCTTCTCCTTCTCCTTCTGCCTCTCTCCCTGCTTGTGCTCTCTTTCTCTCGCATGCTCTCTCTCAAATAAATAAATAAAATCTTAAAAAAAAAAAACTGAATTGAATTTGAAAAGTTGTTATTTGTTTTTTTCTATGCTATTCTTTTGCTAGATACAATTGATATTAGGGCTGTTGATTGCAATAATTTGGAAAATATTATTTGTCTTATTCAACATGCTTGGAAATATCAATTTGTTTATATGGTGGTTCTTATTTTTATTAGCAAGTTAGCAATACTATAAAATATGAAATAATCATAATATGTTAAATATTAAATATTTTAGCTCTTGTCCTGTATCTTTCAATTATCAGAGAAAAGAAGAAAGTTTCAGTAACTAATTTTTTTTGAAAAGGCATTTAAATGAGACCATATATAATGCACACTATATACTTTGTTCTCTTTATTTCTAACAAATATCTTATCGATATGTTTAAGAATTAGTCTGCTTTCCCTTTCTTTCCTCTGATCAGTTTTGTTTACAACATCTGCTTTAGTGTATTAGAGTAGACTTGGCAGTTGTTATTTCTTATTTGTCAGATGTTATAAAGAAAGGAAAAGTGACTTGAGATTTCCTTTGCTTTGTTAAATATTTTTACACACTCTTTTATCTATCCTAACAATATCCATCTCTACTTCATCCTTGAAAATAGAATCTTGGTTTAGTTTAGTGTGGCAAAATGCAAAGCAGTCACAGTAATCACCCTCTGATTTCTCACTTTCCCCATTAAAGGGTGATTTGAGGCATTTTGCCCTATGAGAACAAATGAAAGCTGTGATAGTTGTCAGAATCTTTTACTTTTCTTAGAAAAAAGATAAAACACACTAGCATCATTCTCTGTATGTATTTGTTCCTTTGGGTCTGAATGTTTCTATAGTGACTGGAGCCACAGTAGACATCTTGCATTTGGTGGGAAACGCCAAGTTAATCGTAGACACCTTGGCCCAACAAATGCTAGAAACCTCCTGCTTGTTATGTAAGAAACATAATTGTATTCTTTATTTTAGTTCATTCTTGATAATGTTTGCCATGAGATGTTCTTTTTTTTTTTTTTTAAGATTTTATTTATTTGCCAGAGCGAGAGAGGGAGGGAGAACACAAGTGAGCACAAGCAGGGGGAGTGGCAGGCAGAAGGAGAGGAGGACTCCCTGCTGAGCAGAGAGCTGGGCATGGGGCTCAATCCCAGGATTCTAAGATCATGACCTGAGCCGAAGGTAGATAGATGCTAAACTGACTGAACCACCCAGGTGTCCCATAGTATCTTACTGCTCTTCCACATAGCCAACCTGCCAGTCTTAGAGAGATAGCCTTCTCATGCTTCATACCTCACAGTTGCATGGTTCCTTTAGTTCCCAGCATCATGAAGGGAGGCAGATGTTGATACCAGTTGTCACCTACCCTTTAATAAATAAATAATTCCACATACAACTTTTTCATATTCCTTACTGGGTGGAAGTTGGTTACATAGACAATTGTAGCCTAAGGAAATCCTAGAAAGTGATTATTTAGTTGGGAACTTTACACTGATGAACATAAGCAAGGTTTTATTCAGGAAATTGGAAGTGGGGAGTGGTTGATACTGAGCACCAGATTAATAGTTTCTTTACCAGAAGTACTTTTTGCACTTTTGTTTGCATCCTCTATCCAAATGATTCTTAGAGACCTGATTTTATGATATTCAACTGTTAATTCCTCTTTTCTACTACACAACCCTCTTTTATTTCTCAACTGTCCTCTCCTGTGAGAACCAGAAGTATTAACCTAAAGGTCTTAATTTAATTTTTGTTATTTTCTCTATCTTGTGTATATGTTGCATTGGAGCAACCTCTATTTCATATTATTTCTTGCCTCCATTTCCAATCTTCAATCCCACTTCTTCCCCCCAGCTTTGGTAATAACCTCAAAGGAACTGACTTTTGCCATTTCCATACAACAAAATACTTGACTGCATTTGAATATAATAGAAAAGTATGAAGTCTAGTAGAGGAAAATACCAAATTGAGGTGTGTGCTTTAAAAAAAAAATCTTAACAAGAAACTGTAAATTTTATCATACTGAAATGTTGAGATTAAGCAGAAAATATTGACTATTTCTGAGTACATAAACACAAAAGGAACAGAAAATAATGACTTTTACAATTTCTACAGAAAGACTCCATATTTTTTAGGGAGAGAGGAAAATAGAAATAACTTCAAGTGTTTAAAACAGAGAAAAGTGAACAAAGGGATTAGTTGCATGAGTGATGGAAGACTTAGTACCCAATAGGGAGCAGGGAATTAACCCAGAAATTAGTAACAGCAGGAACCATAGCTAGCTGAAATGGAGAGATAGAGGATCCCAGGAGCTAGATCACTAGATGGAAGGCAGAACCAGTGTCGACCAGTCTAGAGAAGGAAACTGCAGAGAGGAATATAGCTATGCCAGAGATGCTGCCCTAGACAGCCCTTTAATCTCCAATTAAATACCCACTTTCCCTTCTCCTCCTTTCCTTTTCCCAGTCTTCTGTCATGTTCCCCATTTACCAAAACCACCCAAAAGCAGATGCCAACAAAACCTGAGAACCATCCTGAAAGGATCTGCACCCCTGAAAAACATGACAGATGATGAAGAAGAAGAAAAATATGCTTGATAACAGCCATAGGCTCAGCTTGGAGAATTCAGCCATTTCCTGCCAGATTCTGAGATTAAGCTTTTGGAGTTTAATGGGGTGGAAGAACACAACAAACAAACTAAAATAATAAAAATAATAATAAATGGAGATTTAAAATATATAGATATAGATATAGATATAGATATAGATATACATACATACATATATTTAGATTTTGGAAACATTCAGATTTAAATTCTCAAAGTTTAACAAATTAGGTTTTTAAATTAGATTTTAATAGCATTTTGATTCACTGACTCTTCAAAACTGCAGGCAACACCAAGACCATATTTTCAAAAATACATTTTATTTTTTCCTATCCTGAAATGAATGAATTAGTAATACTTTATTTCCTTTAACTTATATCTTTTATTCAGTAAAGAAAGAAAATTAATATAAGCCCAGACCAATTTATATAGTCAATTAGCCAATGATGTTAAATCATTATATTTACATACTAAGCATTTACAAAAATATCTGCTTGTGAGGAATAGTAAAGCCAATATACTGGAGGCAACTCAAGTGAATTAAAATTTCTTTCATTGGTGAATAAGCAAACATTAGCCTATTTTTCACCCTTGGATTGTATAATATCATTAAGCTACTATACTCAGAATTATCCATGTTCTTTATTAACAGAAATTAAGTCAGTGAAGTAAATTAACATCTTCTCCCAAAGTCCGTTACCCATGAACATGTCTCATAATAGATCAATCTCCTAACAACTTATTCATCAGAACATCCTACATTAACATGTTCTGAATTACACTAAAAAGCAAGAATTATTTGTTGAAAATTATGGTAACATTAGCGTATTTATAAACCAAAGTCTTAAGAATATAATGTAGTGCTTTTTTTTTTAAGAAAAGGAATATAATATAGTGTTTAAAGATTTTCATGCTTAGGAGAAAAGTCACAAAAACACGAGCAATTCAGAATGATAATAATATAATAAATCATGAAGGCATTTTAATTTTTTATTGAAATTGTGATTAAATGAGTCTGGATACTAAACATCATATATATCTTTTTTTTTTTTTTATCTTTTTTTTTTTTTTAATTTATTTCCCGATGTGGGACTCGATCCCAGGACGCTGGGATCATGACCTGAGCCGAAGGCCGCTGCTTAACCAACTGAGCCACCCAGGCGTCCCAAACATCATATATATCTTGAGTTATTTTTATCTTTACAGTGAAACCTAGAGGTCCCAGAGCTAACCCTCAACTCAACCAAAATAATTGCATGAATTTAGAAGAAATTATGTTCTATCAACCATATTTCACAATTTTTTTTAAGATTAATTTTCTTTTTATGAGAGAGAGAACAAGAGAGAGTCGAAAGGAGAGGGAGAGAGAGAATCTCAAGCAGATTCCCCGGTGAATCTCCAAGCAGATTCCCTTGGAGACAACATATGGTGCTCCATCTCATGTCCCTGAGATCATGACCTAAGCCAAAATCAAGAGTCCAATGCTTAACCAACACCCACCCAAATGCCCCTATTTCTCAGTTCTTACTAAAAGAAGTGAACAAGATGTATTTGACAGAATTACTTTATTATGGGCTGAACTGTCTTTGCCCAAACTTCAAATTTTGAAGTTCTAGCCTGCAGTATCTCAGAATATGACTGTATTTGGAGACAGAGTCTTTAAAGAGATGATAATATTATCATGAGGTCATTTTATATATATATATATAAAATGATAACTATCTCTTTACTTGATTCCTTTCTGTCCTCAACTTGAGTCTGCTTACATGGTATTGTCAACCAGGACAATATATATATATGACTGATATCCTCAGAAGAAGAGGAAATCAGTATACAGATATGTATAGAGGCAAGACCATGGATTGCAAAGACAGCTATCTCTGGGCCAAGAAAAGTGGTCTCAGAAGAAATCAATACTGTTGACATCTTGATTTCAAACTTCTACCATTCAGAATTGTGAGAAAAAATATTTCTGTTGCTCATGCCAACCAGTTTCTTGTATTTTTTTTTATTATGGCAACCCAAGAAAACAAATAACAGATCACAAAAATAAGGCATTTTAATACCTCAAGTAAAAAGATAGTTATCATATTCATAATATATTTTTTTTGCCCTAAATTCCTTTCTGTCCTCAACTTGACTCTGCTTACATGGTATTGTCAACCAGGAGAACTTGATTCTAGACCCAATTTTGGCATAACATTCAATTCTGCATTAGCTAAATGCTGTTTGTTGAAAGACCCTATATAAAAAATATGGAGCAATTATGTAAGATGTGAACATTCTTTGGCCTTTAGTTTCAATTTTAAGATTATAAGCTACTGAATATTTCCTTCTCATCTTTATATTATCATTTTGATTTCCATTATTATCAAGGTCTATCTATATTTTCAAGCAGTGAATATCTTATTGAAAGTGACTTTATATCATCTGTGGAACAAATAATGATTATTATTTCTAAAATTCATAATTTGACTTGTTTATAAAAGAAAAATATGATTTTTTCTTTTTAAGCTTCATGTATTTATAGGTATAATGCATTTTAAATTCTTTTTTAACAGCAAGGCAAGATGAGAATTTAAAGGCAAATGACATACAAATTATAATAAGATTGAAGATGATAGCAACACTAGTTATACAGAAAAAAGGAAACTGCAGAAGCATAGAATCACTAAACCACCTAAATTTCAAAGTCTGTAACCTTGCAAACTTCTCGAACCCATTTGGTGTTATTTTACCCTGTAGCTCAGGAGGTATGGATGAAATAGCTGTAAAAACCTGGGATTTTGAAATCATTTGCTGAAGCACAGGTTATATATGCATTAGATTTATTTATTTTATTTTATAGTTTCCCATAAATAAATGTTCTGCCCTAGCTAGGCTGACAAGTCAGTTCTCCATCTCTGCAAAATTCTCCGCACATTTGCCAACAACCCTGTCTAAATCAGGGTCTTAACTCAAACCACCTCCACCCTCTATCATCTGTCTAAATGCTACTCAACCTTAAGGATTTGACTTAAGCCTTGTTTTCTCCAGAAGCCACCCCAGATCATATTGAGGTCATGTAGATTATTAATTCCTTTGACCACTGAGCTCTCAAAGTCTCTGTGGCATAAAGTATTGTAGGAAGGCCTCCTTTGAAACTGGAACATCATCCATGAGATTTTAACTAGACCTGGAATATAAAAAAAAAAATCTCCTTTTTAAAATACGCCTGGTAATGTCTCAGAGTAATGTCAGCAACATGGTGGTGTACACACTCTAAATGCCTATCCATTCATAGAATCATCAAAAAACAAGCATAAACTCTTTTTTTTTTTTTTTTTTAATTTTTATTTTATTTATTTTTATTTCCAGCATAACAGTATTCATTATTTTTGCACCACACCCCGTGCTCCATGCAATCCGTGCCCTCTATAATACCCACCACCTGGTACCCCAACCTCCCACCCCCAGTCCCTTCAAAACCCTCAGATTGTTTTTCAGAGTCCATAGTCTCTCATGGTTCACCTCCCCTTCCAATTTCCCCCAACTCCCTTCTCCACTCTAAGTCCCCATGTCCTCCATGCTATTTGTTATGCTCCACAAATAAGTGAAACCATATGATAGTTGACTCTCTCTGCTTGACTTATTTCACTCAGCATAATCTCTTCCAGTCCCGTCCATGTTGCTACAAAAGTTGGGTATTCATCCTTTCTGATGGAGGCATAATACTCTATCCCCAGGGGTACAGGTCTGTGAATCACCAGGTTTACACACTTCACAGCACTCACCAAAGCACATACCCTCCCCAATGTCCATAATCCCACCCCCTTCTCCCAAACCCCCTCCCCCCAGCAACCCTCAGTTTGTTTTGTGAGATTAAAAGTCACTTATGGTTTGTCTCCCTCCCAATCCCATCTTGTTTCATTGATTCTTCTCCTACCCACTTAAGCCCCCATGTTGCATCACCACTTCCTCATATCAGGGAGATCATATGATAGTTGTCTTTCTCTGCTTGACTTATTTCGCTAAGCATGATACGCTCTAGTTCCATCCATGTTGTCGCAAATGGCAAGATTTCATTTCTTTTGATGGCTGCATAGTATTCCATTGTGTATATATACCACATCTTCTTGATCCATTCATCTGTTGATGGACATCTAGGTTCTTTCCATAGTTTGGCTATTGTGGACATTGCTGCTATAAACATTCGGGTGCATGTGCCCCTTTGGATCACTACGTTTGTATCCTTTGGGTAAATACCCAATAGTGCAATTGCTGGGTCATAGGGCAGTTCTATTTTCAACATTTTGAGGAACCTCCATGCTGTTTTCCAGAGTGGCTGCACCAGCTTGCATTCCCACCAACAGTGTAGGAGGGTTCCCCTTTCTCCGCATCCTCGCCAGCATCTGTCATTTCCTGACTTGTTTATTTTAGCCATTCTGACTGGTGTGAGGTGATATCTCATTGTGGTTTTGATTTGTATTTCCCTGATGCCGAGTGATATGGAGCACTTTTTCATGTGTCTGTTGGCCATCTGGATGTCAAGCATAAACTCTTAAACACAGCTTTGTCAAACCCTGGAAAATAGTCCAAGGTTTTACATCAACAAAGTGAAACTGAATCAAGAAACAGGCAACTTGAAAATGTCAAGAAAGTTTTGGGTGGTTTTACTTGTCCTTACCATTCCACCTTCCTGGTTCAGCAGCATTCTTAATGTGGTGGCAGCCAATATTCCCAGTGTGAGACTTTGGTCTCCAGCTCCAGATGAAACACAGCAGATCTTTTTTACAAGTTTTTGTGTAAATCAGTTCCGACCCTTCTGGGGGATACTTGAAGGACTGATACAAGGTGTTTGTTTTGTTTAACTTAGACTGAAAAAGAGGCAGGCATTGCTCAAAAATACTGCAAGGTGAACTAACAAACGACAGATTCCTGGGACAAAAGATACACATATTGTATTATGACACTCATATGCAGAATCTAAAAAAGCCAAACTCATAGTAACAGAAAGTATAATGGTGGTTAGCAAGGGCTGGGGGTTGAAGAAATGGGAGATGTTGGTCAAAGAGTACAAACTTCCAGTTATAAGATGGATACATTCTGGGGATCTAATGAACAGCATAATAATTATAGTTAACAATATTGTACAATATACCTGAAAGATACTATGAGTAGAACTTAAGTGCCTTCACCATAAAAAAAATTTACTTAGGGGGCATCTGGGTGGCTTAGTGTGTTAAAACCTCTGCCTTCGGCTCAGGTCATGATCCCAGGGTTCTGGCATGGAGCCCCAGGTCGGGCTCTCTGCTCCACAGGGAGCCTGCTTCCTCCCCTGTCTCTCTCTGCCTGTCTCTCTGCCTACTTGTGATTTCTCTCTCTCTGTCAAATAAATAAAGTCTTAAAAAAATTTTTTTTTACTTAGGTGATGGAGGTATAAGCTAACACTATGGTGGTAACTATTTTACAATATTTAAGTATATCAAATCAACATGTTGTACACCTTAAACTTATATATAATTTCTAATGTAAATTATATCTTTAAAATAAGAAAAAGAGAAAAAGGAAACAACTTCACACACACACACACACACACACACACACACACACACAAACTGAACAATACTGTAATCCAACCAGACTTAACAGATATAAATAAAACAGCCCACAAGAATAACAGTAGAATATACTTTCTTTACAAAGGCACATAGAATATTCTCCAGAATAAAGCATACACTACACCAAAAACCAATTTCTATTGTTTATTTATTTATTTTTTGAAAGACTTATTTATTTATTTGTCAGAGGGAGCATAAGCAGGGGGAGCATCAGGCAGAGGGAGAAGCAAGCTCCCTCCTGAGCAAAGAGTCTGATGGAGGACTAGATCCCAGGACCCTGTGATCATGACCTGACCCGAAAGCAGACACTTAACCAACTGAGCCACCCAGGCATATCAATTTGAAATCATATAATTTATATTCTCTCACCAGAGTAGAATGAAGCTAGAAATCAATAACAAAAGGAAATTGGAAAATTTACATTTATAGGTGGATATTGAACTATATTCTTAAGCAACCTGTGGTCAGTAAAGATCGTAAGAGAAATTAGAAAATACTTAGAGATGAATTAAAATGAAGCAGGACGTAACTTTTTGTGTGTAACATTGGAATGGGAACATTGTAGCTGCAAAAAGACATGTATGAAAAGTAAGAAAGACCTCAATTCACTAACCTTACTTTATAACTGAGAAGACTAGAAAAAGGAAATTTATACCATGAATCACTATGAAGCAAAGAGACAGACAAAAAGCTAAACTAGAAACCAGAAAAGAAACTAAATACAAAGCTATCAAAAAGAAAATAATAAAGATCATAGTGTTAATAAATAAAATTGAGAAAATAAAAACAACACGATAAATGAACCTAATGGTTGGTTCTCTGAAAAGATGAGCAAACTGGCAAACCTTTTTATCTGAAAAAAAAAAAAAAACTAAAGAGGAGCAAATAACTTAATTCTGAAATGAACATGGTGAGACATTTATACCAACCTTATAGAAATGGAGAGGATATTAAGAGAACAATATGAACAATTGAATACCAACAAATAAATAATCTGGAGGCAATTTACAAATTCCTAAAAACACAAATTACCTAAACTGACTAAAAAAAAAATTGAAAATAGAAAATCTCAAAAGACCTATAATAAGTAAGCCTGTAACAAGTAAAGAGATTGAATAAGTAGCCAAAAACTGCCTAACAGAAAAAAGTTCAGGATCTCAAAAGACCTATAATAAGTAAGCCTGTAACAAGTAAAGAGATTGAATAAGTAGCCAAAAACTGCCTAACAGAAAAAAGTTCAGGATCAGATGTGTTCACTGGTGAATTCTACCAAACATCTAAAGAATTAATACCAACGCTTCTCAAACTTTTCAAAAAACAGAAGATGAAAAGATATTTTGAAACTCATACTATGAAGTTAGCAGCACTCTGACACAACCACCAGATAAAAAGTAACCAAAAAAAAAAATAATAATAATAGGGAAAAGAAAATCACTGTATAATATCCCTTATAAATATAGATACATAATCCTCAGCAAGATATTAGAAAACCAAATCTAAAAGTACATTAAAAAGATCATACAACATGATCAAGTGGGATTTAGCTCTGGAAAGCAAGGTTAGTTTTATACAAGGAGGTAATACCTATGTAATACATCATATGAATAGAACAAAGAAGAACTGATCATCTCAATTGATGCAGAACGAGAACATTGATGAAAGCTAATACACTTTCATGATAAAGAACACTCAGAAAACTAGGAATAGAAGGAAATTTCCTGGACATGATAAAGGACATGTATGAAAAACCCACACTTAACATCATACTCAGTGGAGATAGACTAAACTTTATTCCAAAGATCGGGAACATGACAAAGATGCTGCTTTTACCACTGATCTTTGATACTGTACTGAAAGTTCTAGACAAATGAACTGGACAAGAAAAGGAAAAAAAAATCAGAAAAGAAGAAGTAAACCGCATTCAAAGATAATATCATCCTATGTATAGAAAATTTCCAAAAGGAAGACGCTTGAACTTACAGAGAAATTTAGCAGAGTTTCATGGTAAATATCAACACAAAAAATCAGTTGTGTTTTTATAATATAGCAATGACAACTTGAAAAATAATCATCTAAATTAATACGATACAAAAATACCTAGGAACACATTTAACCAAGAAAGTAAAAGACTTGTACACTAAAGACTATAGAGCATAGCTGAAAAAAAGTTAAAGAAGACCTAAATAAATGGAAATATGCCCCATATTCATGAATGGGAAAACAATTTAATTAAATGTCAGTACTACTTCAAACAACTCCCCTTCACACTCTCCCTATCACTCAGATTCACCACACTGTCAAAATGTCACCAGTCTTTTTTGCAGAAATGGAAAAGCTAATGCTTAAATTTATTTAGGATTACAAGGAGTACCACAGAGCCAAAAAATAAAATAATAATAATAATAATCTTGAAAAACAAGGACAAAGTTTGGAGACTCACACTTAATTTCAAAACTTACAACAAAGCTTCTATAATAAAATCAGTGTGACACTGACACAAGGATAAATATATTAGCCAAGGGAATAGAATTGGAAGCATAGAAAAAGTCCATACATCTATACCGTACTGATTTTTGACGAGGGTTCCAAGTCCATTCAGTGGAGAAAGGATAGTTTTCTATCCTTTCCTTCTATCCTGTATTGAAAAGTATTGGTAACAAGTAGAGATGATTGATTATTTTTGAATACAGAAATGAAAGAGAACAGAAAAGAGTTACTTTTGCTCATACCACTTCCTTTTCATCTATCCAATTTCTAGCCATGGTTTAAGGTTCACCCTATGTTGTTTGAAGATCCCCTTCATTACCTCATCCAGCAAATGAATTCCTTTCTCTTTTAAGGAGCTAGTCCTACAACTTGGCTGTTAATTTACAAAGCATATTATCTATATGCACATAATGACAAAAAGTTATAAGGTCTCCCTACAAACATTCCCTGTCCTTAGTACTTTACATATGTGAACTCATGTAATCTCCAAGCAACCCTAAGGGGGTAGATAAAATTATTAGCTCATTTTACAGTTAAGGATGATAGTAAGTTTCAGAAAGGATAAGACTCTTTGCTCAAGGTCATACAGCTATGTTAGGAACTGTGTAATTATGTATTTTTGAAACTGTTTGTCTTTAAGAATAAATATACTATACTATGCTGTACTGTACGTACCCATTAATGTCTGTCGCAGATTAAATTGTGTCTCTTTAAAAAGTGTGTTGAAGTCCTAACTCCTGGTACCTGTGCATGTGATCTAATTGGGAAACAGGATCTTTGCAGATGTAGTCAAATTGAGATGAGATCATACCGGATTAGGATGAGCTTTACTCCAATCTGACTGATAACCTTATAAGAAGAATTGGAGATACACAGAACCAGAGAGGAATGAATGCCATATGAAGACCAAGGCAGAGACAGGATTGATGCATACACAAGCCAAGGAGCTCCACGGATCAACAGCAAACACCAGAAAGTAGGAAGAGTCATGGGAAGAGTCTTCTCCAGATTCTTCAAAGGCATCATAGGACTGCAAATATCTTAATTTCATCCATCGGGCCTCCAAACTGTTTGAGAGTAAATTTCTATTGTTTTCAATCGCCCAGTTTGTGGTACTTTGTCCTGGCTGCCCTAAAGACTAATAAATCGTTAGAGTCATTCTTATTAATTAATTTAGGACTATAAAATTCTTTTGGATCATACGATTTTTAATTTTTATTTTTTAATTAACAATATTATGTTAAAGTTAGCAGGAACCCTAATATTAAAACAAACCAATTAATATTAAAACAAACAAGTAAGTGGCTCCAGAATCTTCTGCTGACCTCTCTTGGTACCACCCTCTGTGTCCTAGGGCTTCCTAGAGCACAGTTGTGAAAAATAACCGATCCAATTTAATGTTGTTATTTGATTAATGTGCAAACTGAAGCTTAGCAGAATTGTTTATTTCTAAGAGACGCTCATCCTAACTGATGGTGGCTAACCACCTGACTCCAGTAGAGAGGACTTCTTCATTCCTTTATGATTTTCTGCATTTTGCTGGGCTTCAAATTAAAGACTGACTTCTAAAAATAGACCTTATTGATTTTGTCATCATAAAAATAATACATTTTATCTCGTGAAAATGTGTCAAATCAAAACAATAAAAAGAAGAAATTTAAAGCCTAATTAACACTTTATAAAAGCGCCCTGAACATTTGGTCGATTTCCATATGAGCACTTCACTCCCAAATTAAATCCTGGGGCCCCTGTTGACTAGTTAGCAAGTGGTCTCACAGTCAAAGGAATACAATCAAATCAGCAGCCAGAAGGCATTTACACAGAAATAGTGCTTCCTTTTCTCTCCATCTTCCATAATCTATGGCACTAGGAAAATTCCCTTTCCATGGTTCATCCTCTTAATGATCTGTAATCACCAACCAACTTCATTCTCAGCCTTCACCCTCCACAATTCGTACGCTCCCCCTCACCACACACCACACCTTTTCCCTCCAATTCCCTCATCCTCCAGACTATTACAAAATCAAGGAAATGTTCTTACAGAAACGAATCTACACAGAAGGTGGAAATAGCCTCAGCGGATATATTTTTATCTGATCCTCTCACTTACACACACATTTATTACTTTGAATCATATTTCAATCAGAAACCTTTCTATTATCATGATGTTTTCTCCTGAAAGTGTGTTTTGTTTATCCTTTTAAATGACTTCTCATTACAAAATCAAGAAATATTGTCTATTATACCTTAATTTATACAAAGAATTAAGCATATATACATATGTTAGATAGGTTTAAAAATAGGTATCATATATCATCATACATTAAGTGTATTTAAAGTACATAAATGCAGTATATACTAGTGTAAAAATCTAAACGATGCAGAAGTGATAAGTAAAACTTCTGTTGTCTTTTCTTGGATACAACAAACTTGAAGGTACTTCACTCTCATATTTGCAATGAAAAAACAACAAACTAAATTATGACTGGTTTTGAACCTATTAGAGAACTAAGTTCACTGACAAACCACTGTTCTCATATCTAAAAAGAAGAAGCAGCCTGAAGGGAGAGAGAGGGGGTGAGCACTGGCTCACTTGTAGATATGAATGGGTACTTGCAACAGGAGTTCCATGTAAATGACAAACTGTTGAAAGCTGCATTTGGACCCATGGAGGGTTGTGATGCTCCTGGAGTTTACAGATATTGGAGGACTCCACATCCATTGAAGGCAATAATCAATAAACATCAATGGGTGTTCACAAAAAAGACAACGATGAGCTGTAAGAAAGTTTCCATTGTAGTGCACCGGAGGAGAGGAACAGCAGTCATATGGGATGGACAAGAACCTCTGCTTGGACTCTTCTCTTCTGTGTCCACTATGGAACAAAAGCCTTAATCTGTAGGAGGTGGGCAAGTATACTACCATTTTGGGGGTGCTGGAGACATGGGGAGGAGACATGGGAAAAATTCTACTCTTGGGGGAGTGGAAGACTATGCACTAGTCTCAGAACTAAGCGAGGAAAGGAGAAAATAAAAACACAGAATTCCCCAAATTTGGGACACTATGACTGACACTAAAGTTTAATCAAAGGGACAAAATGCTCCTCAAGTCCCCACAGCCAAGCTGGGAAACTCTGAATAACAAATAACTAGTTGAAAACCAAAGAATGAAGGGCAGGCAAGCATGCAAAAACCATTTCAGAGGCACAGAGCAAAAAGACCAAGGCCCAGAGCCATGCAAACATTGTTTTGGAAAACCAATCCGCACTCTACAGACATGGTTTATTGGGATGAAAATTCCATCAGAAGTTTAGGAAGATCTGTACAGGGATTCTCTGCATTATTTTTGTCACTTTTCTGTAAATCTAACATTATTAATTAAGTAATTTATTTGTTTATTTTTTAAAGATTTTATTTATTTATTTGACAAGTAGGGGGAACAGCAGAGAGAGTGGGAAACAGGGTTTCCAGGGAGGAAGGAGCCCAATGTAGGGCTTAATCCCAGGAATCTGGGATCATGACCTGAGCTGAAGGCAGACACCCAACTGAATGAGCCACCCAGGTGCCCCAGAGGTCTAAAATTTCAAAGAAAGATTTTATAACGACAGAGTTTTAAAAATATAAATTCCAGGGAAGTAATTCCCATGTTTTAATTTCTCTCTCTCACTGGATCATTCATCACACTTCAGATGATTAGGCTGGTAAGAGGCAGACTAACTATAGAAGTACAACTCATTACCTTTAAAACTTTAGAGTTTCAGCGTACATATATTTGACACTTCTCAGTGAGGTGCAAGACATGTAAGAGAAGGAGCCTTCAGGAGGACCGCAGGCGCACCTGTGTGGGTTAACCAAGGAGAGTTGCCCAGCTGAGCTGAGACAACTTCAGATTCATGAGCAAAATATGTAATGGTGAGTGCTTTAAGTCACTGTTTTGGGGTAGTGTGTTATGCAGCCGTACATAACTGAAAGAGTGAATCTATTTAGAATCATCCCTAGGATTATTACTGCATTTAGACACAATTGTTGTCCTTCTGTTCCAATTAAGTTAAAAGCCTTGAATCTTAAAGCCCTCGAAGTAATGTTTCTGTGGTCCTCTGTGTTTTATTGAGATGATCTTTCTGTAGCTCAGAGCCTTTAGCTTTACCGACAACTAAATTTGTCAGAACTCTTATCTTTCCTCATGAATTCAACTGAGTTGCTTAAAGTAATGGAAAACAGTTTTGCATGAATCATCTTTCTGAAGCCTTTATTTTAGTTTTCTGGTAATCTCCTTCATTTGCTTGGCTGTTTTTTCACAGAAGAAATTTGAGCTGTGATGTTCAAATCAATACTGTGCTTTCTATATCTGAAACAGCATGAAAAGCTCTAATCAAATGCTTAGATAACTACAGGCTATTATCTCTACTTCTTGGTCACCCTTTTCCTTTCAAAACCTTAGATGAAGTTTGCAGTATCTAACTATACCAAACCATAGGGACATTCAAACCCATATTATCAAATTCTATTTTCAGTCTTACTACTGATTCCCTGTAAGACACTGGAAAAACTCCTTAAACTTGCAAGGCATGAAATAATACATTAGAAATATATGTCCTGGGGCGTCTGGGTGGCTCAGTGGGTTAAGCCGCTGCCTTCGGCTCAGGTCATGATCTCAGGGTCCTGGGATCGAGTCCTGCATCGGGCTCTCTGCTCAGCAGGGAGCCTGCTTCCTCCTCTCTCTGTCTCTGCCTGCCTCTCTTCCTACTTGTGATCTCTCTCTGTCAAATAAGTAAATAAAATCTTTAAAAAAAAAAAAAAGAAATATATGTCCTTCGTTTATGCCATGTGTCTATCCCTCCATTCTTAGTATGAGTGCAATGAAAAATGTTTTCTGAAATGCCTACTTATTAATGTATAGCAACTTCTAAATGTGACATCGCCTCAAATCTCAAAAGCTGAAACCCAAAAAGGTCTAAGCAAGAAGCTCAGGATTTCTTTAAAGATTGTTCATTGCTTAGAGAAGGAACTGAGAGATGAAGTGCCATAGAAAAAAGGAGGAGGTAAACCCTGCTCTCTTCCTTTCACCTCTGTAATGACTTGATCTTCAAAATAACCTCTCTCTCTTTTTTTTTTTAAAGATTTTATTTATTATTTATTTGACAGAGAGAGAGAGAGATCACAAGTAGGCGGAGGGACAGGCAGAGAGAGAGGAGAAAGCAGGCTCCCCGCTGAGCAGAGTGCCCGATGCAGGGCTCGATCCCAGGACCCTGAGATCATGACCTGAGCCGAAGGCAGAGGCTCAACCCTCTGAGCCATCCAGGTGCCTCCAAAATAATCTCTCTTTACAAGATGTTTTTCCTGGTTCTTTCCTCCCTTCTGACATCACAAATTACAAGCAGAAAGGGAGAAAGAATACTTAAATAACAGTGTCAGGAAATGGTAGTCAATTATCCTGTGACAACTGTGTGTCACGTACTTAGTCAAGTAAAAACCGAATTAAAATAGAAAACATATTTCATAATACTTGTCATTATTCTTAGCCTCTAAATTGATGTTAATAACATAAGATACATTAAGACTAACAATTCCTTGATCATTTAGTTATTTTATCAATGCACTCCTTAGCCAATTTATTAATTTTGCCAATTTTAAACAAGGGGCCATCTGAAGACCCAAGAAAATGGAAGTAGGATGCAAACTATTAAATCCATCAAATTGTATTACCAAAATTTTAAATAAGCAAAAAATAATTAAATACCTATAAAATTATAACAATTACTAATTCAATCTCAATAGATGATAGCAAATATAAAATTATTTAAAATTCTGGAAAATCGTAAGGAATGTGCAGACATCCACCAATTGTAAATTGGTAATTATATTTTAGTACTTAGACCCAAAGAACCATCTTTAAAATGTAATTAAATAAATAAAAGCATATTCATGTAAAAGAATATTTATCACATATTAAATGAAAAAAATTTCTCAGTGATAATAAATTACACATTTCCCTATGACAGTGATGGAATAACAGCAACTAGACTTACCCTCCATCACTAAAATAATACTTGAAACCTAAACAAAATATATGAAAGAGCAGTTTCCAGGTATTGGACAACATACAACAAAAGAATATGGTATCTGAGAGGAAGGCTTAAGGCAACCTAGAACTATTAAACTGATTAGAAAAATATACAAATCCATGCCAGGACAGTTGTTCAGACTAATGAAAAGAATACAATAAACTCCTGGACCCAACAATGTAAAATTCAGAATGAATATTATCCAATCAAAAGTTACCAGGCATGCAAAAAGCAGAAAAATAGGGTGCATGGGTGGTTCAGTGGGTTGGTCATGTACCTTCTGCTCAGGTCCTGGTCTCAGGGGCCTGGCTGGAGTCCCACATCAGGGTCTCGGCTCAGGTGGGAGTCTGCTGCTCCCTCTCACTCTCCCTTTGTACTCTCCCTCCCTCTCTCTCAAATAAATGAGTAAAATCTTTAAAAAAAGAAAGGGGGGGGTGGGTAAGAGTCAAGCAGGAGAAAAATCAATTACTAGAAATAGAGCCCCAAATGATAGCGATAATAGAGTTCTCAAACAGAGGTGTGGGATATACAGCTTTTATACATATGTTCCCCACATAGAAGAAAGCAGAGAAAAGGTACATATGAAAATGAGACATACTGAGATATGTGGGAGAAACTCAAATAAACTTCCATAGATTTAGAATCTTTGAAATAAAAAATACACTGAATTGGATCAACAGCTGTTCAATACCACAGAAGAGACTAGTGATATTGAAGAAAAAACAACAGAATATATCCAAAATGAAACACACAGAGTTAAAAAAATGAACAAATCCTTGTGGATAAGTGGGACAATGTAATGTCATTTGGTATCTGTTTAACAGTCTCAGAAGAGAGATAGGAAGATACAAAATAATTGAAGAAATAGAGGCTTTAGTGGATCTCTCTTCATTTGTCAATGGTTTTGTGGTCTACATAGAAAATCTTCAGGAATCTAAAAAAAAAAAAAAATCTACTTGAGGAGCCCCTGGGTGGCTCAGTAGGTTAAGCATCTGACTTCTGATCAAGACCTCAGGGTCCTGGGATCAAGTCCCAAATCTGATTCCCCACTCACCAGGAAACCTGCTTCTCTCTCTGCCACCCATGCCATCTCCCTACTTTGCTTTCTCTCTCTCCCTCTCTCGTGCTGTCTCAAATAAATAAATAAAATCTTTAAAAAATTCTATGAGAACTCTTCCAGGTTTTCATCAGTTGGCAGGATGCAAGCATCAAACAAATAAAAATTTAAATTAACAAAACTCAGCACCCAAAATAGTAGCATTTAAAACATATGAGAGAAGCCCATAAAGAGGAAATAACATGTGGAGTCTGCAGAAAAATGTTCAAATGCAAGGATTATTGTAAGCAGTTTTTTTCATATTATATAATCTCTTAAAATAATCAATTGTTTAAAGCAGTATAATAAAAATCTATTGTGGAATTTAAACATAGGTAACATATAAAAATCAAATTTATTTCTATATACTAGTAATGAACAACTGGAAGTTGAAATAAAAAAATAAATGTTGACAGCAGCAGCCATCAAAAACCAAAATGTTTAGGGATAAAGCTAACAAAATATGTGAAAGTCCTGTACACTAAAAACTGCAAAACATAACAAAATTTAAAGAAAAATAAAAGGAGTCCTTTATTGTGTTTAAGGGTTGGAAGACTACATATTATTTAGATGTCAGTTAGTCCCAAATTGATCTACAAATTAAATGGAATTCTAATCTTCATCCTGCCATTTATTTGAAAATTTGAATCTGATATAAAAACTTATGTGGAAATGAAATAGGAATCAATGGGGTGCCTGGGTGGCTCAGTGGGTTAAGCCTCTGCCTTCGGCTCAGGTCATTATATCCGGGTCCTGGGATCAAGCCCCGATTCTGGCTCTCTGCTCGGCAGGGAGCCTGCTTCCTCCTCTCTCTTTGCCTACTTCTAATTTCTCTCTCTGTCAAATAAATAAAATCTTGAAAAAAAGAAAAAAGAAAGAAATGGGAATCAAATAGAGCAACTTTGGAAAATGAAAGCAAACTTGAAGGAATTACATTGCCCAATTTGAGTACTTATTACAAAGCTATTCTAAATAAATAAATAAATAAATAAATAATAAAAAAGGATTGTATTGGTGTCTAATTGAACAAATAAGCCAAAGTAACAAGATAGAATGTCTGCAAATAGACACAAATATCAGTTGCTTTTTTACTAAATTTCAAATGCAATTTGGTGGAGTAAAGATAGTTTAAAAAATTGCTACTGGGTATGTATAGTAAAAATTAGTAGGTCTCCAAAATTGCAACATACCCAAAATTGCAATATACACAAAAAGCAATTCAATATGTATTACAGACTTAAATGCAAAAACTTATAGACACCTTGGATAAGACATCATAAACTCAATTCTATTAACTTATATAAATTGAATTCATTTTTATAGTACAAATCAAATGAATTGAATAGAAGAAAAATTGATTCTTTGGATTCTAACAAAGTGAAGAATTCTGCTTGGCAGAATTGAGAAAAAAGACAAGGGCTATAGACTATATGTTAATGTCCCCCAGAATTCATGTGGTGAAATCTAGTACCCAGTGTGATCATATCAGAAGTGGAGCTGTTGGGAGGTGATAATCTCAGGAGGAAAGAACCCTCGTGAATGGGATTATTGTCTTCACAAGAGACCCCAGAGAGCTCCCTTCCTTACACCATGTGAAGACATGGTGAAAAGATGAATATCTATGAAAAAGGAAGTGAGCCTTCATTGGTCACCGAATATGCTGGCACCTTGATCTTGGACTTTCTAGCTTTCAAAATTCTGAAGAATAATTTTCTGTTGTTCACAATTCATTCAGTCTATGGTATTTTGTTATACTGAAACAAAACATTATAGACTAGAAGAAAATATTTGCAAATCACATATCTTATTAAGAATTTATGTAAAAAAAGAACTTATATCAAATACAAAGGAGTCTAAAGATTTCTATTTAAAAAAATCCAAATACAAAAAAAAAAAATCCAAATACAGATGGGCAAGTAAAAATGGGAAATAAAGCAAAACTCAGCACCTATTCCGATAATAGCAAAACTTAGAGCATTAAATTACTTCTAACACAAAAATCTTCAAGAAAAAATGAGACAAAATTATTATGTGTTTCTGTGTGTATACATAAGGACACAATATATGGAAGCACACACATGAATTGTCTGCATGAAAGATAATGCCTCTGGGTGGCTCATCTGTTAAGCATCTGCCTTTGGCTCAGGTCACAGTCCGATGGTCCTGGAATTGAGCCCCAACACAGGATTCCCACTCATTGCAGTGTCTGTTTATCTCTCTCTCTCTCCTTCTGCCCCTCCTTGGGCTCATGCTCTCTCTTTCTCAAATAAGTAAATAAAATCTTAAAAAAATATATAAAGAAAGGTAAGGCCTCTGGTCAGAGGGAATCAGATTGTAGTTATCTCATTTCTTTGCCTTTCCATATTCTACTAATTCTTTGTTTTTCTCATATGCCCTTTCCCCTTGGTAAAGTCAGCAAGACTTTGAAAGGAATCACAAAGAATTTTACTGGATATTTAAAAGCAAAATTAAAAAAATAACAGTTATAGAAAATCACCAGATATGTATAGAATGCATAGTCCTTTAAATTTTTAACAGAATGAGTTTAAGGTCTCCCACAGATACGGAGTCTTAATTTTATTTCACTACATTTCTTCTGAGTTATTTTATTGCATATCTATTAGCCAGTTTTTCTAACAGGTTTTAATGACGCCAATCTTCTCCCTCTAAATTGGCACATATTAGAATTTAGATTTCATCTTTCTAGTGACCATGAGATTTAAAGGTGGTAACCACCATTTCTAGAAATAAGTAATTACATCAGCTCACTCTAATACCCAACAGGGATCATTATTTGTTTTTGTTGTTGTTGTTGTTTGTGGTTTTTTGGGAACATTATTTTTAGACTTTTTTTTTTTAATGTGTTCTCCCTTCCTTCTAAAATTTATTAGCATCATCATTATTATTTTGTTTCTCTTATATGGACATTTAAATTTCTGTGTTCCTTTGCAGAGCTGACCTTAGCAATACCGGGATGATTAGATATGCCACTAGACCCATGAGTATTCCAATCCCTTCTCATCTTCGTCACTTGCTTTTAGCTGTCTCTTCCTCCTTCGTGGAGCAGTACACCATCAACATGTCATGTAACACTCATAATTTTATATACCTTAGATAAAGAATGAGAATAACACATGTTTAAGGCTGCATCAACAAGTGAAGTAGACTGTCAGTGTAGGGTAAGTTTTCTTGGGTTGTGATGCATTTTTCTAGGTCACTAGGGGTGCCAGGGGGCAGTATGAGAGCATCAAATTCCTGAGGGAGGAAGTGCTACCAAGGGGACTCAGAGAGAAAAAGGTGCAGACTCTGAAGAAAACCACGATTAACATCAAAATTCTTCATCCTTATTCCCACTTTCAAATCCTCCTGTCCTACTTATGAATCAGAAGGAACTGAGCAGGGAGGGACTTGTTAGCAGAATGCAAAGAAACCAATTTAAGACCCAAAACTTGAGACAGTGGATTCCTTATGTGGTGATGAGAGACAGACCCATGATAGCCTTCTAAGGGAGCTTAGACAGCAGCTAATGATAATTTGAATTACAGAAAGTTTTTGTTAGTAAATTAAAATTTACAGCAAGTCCAGTAACAGACTCCTGTATACATGGAATGTAATGTAGGATGAGGGCAGATTTTCAAAACTGTGCTTTAAAGATGGGCTAGCCAAGGGGCACCTGGGTGGCTCAGTGAGTTAAAGCCTCTGCATTTGGCTTGGGTCATGATCCCAGGGTCCTGGGATCGAGCCCCCCATCGGGCTGTCTGCTGAGTGGGGAGCCTGCTTCCCCCTCCCTCTCTGCCTGCCTCTGCCGACTTGTGATCTCTGTCAAAGAGATCACAAATAATATAATGTCAAATAAATAAATAAAATCTTTAAAAAAATGGGCGAGCCAACAAGTGGTGTGGTAGAAAGTGAATATTTTTTTCCAAAACTTACAAATTTTTCTTATACCACCTTAAATAAAACATATTGCCTTGCCTTTATATAAGAAAATACAAGAAAAGTGATGTGAATACAAGAAAATGATATCATAAATACAAGCAGAATGACATTGTCAAGGAATTAGAAAAAAATACTTTTTATAATTATGGGATTAAAAAAGATTTTTTAAATGAAAACAACCTTTAAATCTTTAAATGTCATCAAAAGAGGAGTGGTTGAACAAAACAAATTATACATGTACTACAAGATGCAAGATACAAGATGCTGCTTAATACTTTAGAAGAAAGAAGTGAATTTACTGACATGAAAAGAATTCCAAATTATATTGTCATCAAATGCAATTCATGAAAAATACATATGATCTAACTTCTATATTAAAAAAAAACTATCAAGTATAAAACTGCAAACTCTATATGTGGGCTGTGTATGTTTGTAAATGAAAAGACTAAGGTTGGTGAATGGATAAAGTATGCTCTGTCCAAGGTAATTTCTGAGAAGAATATGATTATATGAGTTCATGGGACTTTCACTATATCAAAATACCTGACATTTTTCTAGAACATTATGTTTATATATTATTTGATATATAAAATAATATATAATAATAACAGAATATGTACTGTATATTATAATTATAAATACATTTGAAGTAAAATCCAGTTTTAATTACCATTTTTTCTTATCATAATTGCATTAATTTGGGACTGCAATTGTTTAGCAAAGATGGGCTGAGGCTTTGTATTAATTTGACAGTGGATAAGGAAAAAAATACTAATGCCAAAGAAATTGGGTACTATTATTAGAGGTCTTTAATATGTTCAATTACTTTTCCTTTATTCTGTAAGTCACAGTTAGCCTGTTGTGGTGGTTTCTTAAATAAATCTTAAAGGCACTTTGCAAAATCGTATGACAAGATTGCAAGTCGCAGTCATATTGCATGAATATTTGGCCAGTTGGAATTCTTGAGACCTCCATCAATATATTAGCAACATATTGCAAATGTACTTCATATAACAAGGGGGATGGGAGAGTCAGGAAAGATGGACTCATCCTCTAATCACACAAAAAATTAATTTAAAGGAATGCGATTTTTAACTTCCACTTTGTGCTAACCTCAGTTCTGATGAGTTTTGAGTATAGAAAATACTTTCAATTGTGTTTAACTTGAAAGCATGACAAATATTTGACTTTGCTATTCATCTCGCTATATAATAACTATGCCTGAAAGCCATAAAATGCATCCTATTTTAGAGTCTGGAATATCAGTCATAAACTCAAGTTATTAAAACTCCAAGAGATGAAAGTTTCTATATACATTGATCTAATACAACAGGGCATTGATGCCAGAGCCTAGATGGAAGATAAGGCCTACGTTTGGGAACAGAATGGGATTAAAAAAGACTTTTTAGGTGGCGGATGGCATTGATGCATTTCCTTCTCACACGGACAAACTCCCATCAAAAGCCTCAGGAAAATCAGCGAGACATGCTGTAACTGTACAGTTAAGAATATGTCTGAGTTTTTAAAAGGTATTCATTTTAATTAATAAAGAAGCAGAGGTTGTAGATGCTCTTTATTTTCTTTTATGATTGCGGCTGGCTACCGATTTCCTAGGAGAAGTAAAGCTTTGTGAGGTATTACCACTTTAGGGAAAGAAATTATCATAGGCTTATAGACTGTTTGCTTCAGAAGGAATCTTAGAGCTAAGTTTTCTCATCTCCACATTTTATAGGTTGGAAATTTTTTAAGATCTTTTCTTCAAAAGGCAGTAATTCCCTCTTCTACTCACCGTTATGCAGAAAGTCTTGGCTAACTTGAAAGTGTTCCATCATTTTCGCAGTGCCTCGTGCAGGTGACTCACTGCTCAGTCAAGAACAGAAACAAGCATCAGCTAGAGGATTTTAGGAGCTGGTAAACGCGCACGTTGTAACTCCATGAAGAATATCGCCCTTGTCCTTTTTCTTCTGGGAACTGCCTATAGAAGATCCAAAAGAACAAAAACAATGTCAATAAAAAATACACAGAGGGGAAAAAAAAGAGGAAAGGCTTACTGTCCCCACAAATAATCTTCAATCATGAGTACCCTATCATTCACTGAGAAAAACATATATTGTAGAGGAACCCCCGATATTCTATGTGGTTTCGAATTCCAGGACCAAAATTTTTCCTTTAAAATTTTCGACTTAGGTTCTTTTAATATTGTTGCATCATATATTCTGAGAGCTTCTATGGTAATAGGTTTTTATGTTTCAAAAATGGCATTTGAAAAAATCAGTACTGTAATTAAAGATGCTATCAGGTGATGAGGGGAATTATGAACTATTGCACAGAGGTGGGTCAAGCATTGAGCCACTTTACTGATGAGTCATCTGAGCAGTGAGATCCTCCCAAAGTCGTCTTTGTTAGGACAAAGCCATGTTGTGCTAATCCTGACACGATGAAAAAGGGAAAGCGAAAGGTGCTGTGCAGGTTGCCCACAACTCAATTGCTACCAACCTCCCACATGCAGTACAATCACAATCAGCGAGCTAATATTAATATAAAGCAGAAACAGGCTCACATAAGGTGTGAAGGGAAAATCTTTTCTAAAAGAGAACATAATGGAGCTGTGCCTTGTTGTCAAGGTAGAAACCCCATGGCAGGATGCAATAGAAAAGATCTAATTAGAAAGTACAGTCCAACTTCTTACTAACTAAAGATGCAGTTCCCAGGGAGGGGACTTAATCTCTAATTTTAGTCAAAGGGCAAATGCACAATTAAGCTAACACCAATGCCTCAGCCAATCATTTAGCAGAATTCTGTTAGCTCTGGACTCCCCGACCTGCCACAGCTTAATAAGGAGTTCCAAGTGCACCAAATTGCTGTTTGTCAGGCTGAAAAGAGCACAGCCCACTGCAGCTCTACAGAAACTTTGGTCTGAACAGACCTTAAGTCTAAAATAAAGTACAGCACACATAGAGGTGGAAATGGAAACAAACTTTTCTTCATGCATGGAAAATATCTCGTTTATTTCCAACATAAAAAATTCTGCAGCCACTGTGGGAGCAGCCACACACACTGAGGCTCTGACCACCAAGTCAATTTGAAAATAAATAAATACATGAAATCACAGGATTTACTGAAAAAGCTTCTAGGGGAAGGAAGTTCATAATTATGGGAATGCTTGTGTCCAGAACACCGGTGTCCTCAGTCTCCTTATATGTTGATGGACAAAGGTATTTCTCATGTATAGATGGTGATGGGTTGGCCACTGTTGGTTCACATGGCTTGACCCTATGAATAGCAGCATTACCTTTCTTGACAATGGAGCTTGTCTTTTCACTGATGAGGGTTTGCGAGCTCCTCTCCTCTTATCAAGGGCTCTTTAGGAAAAGGAAATAATGCAAGAGCTTTGGAAATGAATTTAATGTAAGAAAATGGTCTGGTCCTAGCTTATGATGCACTGCTTTCTCTACTAATTTAAATTGCAGTTCAAACATATTCAGTTATGCTTATCCAATACTTTTTTATTTCTGCAATGTTATAGTCTGTGTCACTAAGGTTTCAGAGAATGCAGAAGAAAGTAAAACAGACTCTACACTTGAGTTTCTTATTGAAAATTAAAAGTTCACAAATAAGAATACCTCAAAGAGGGATGCCTGGGTGGCTCAGTTGGTTAAGCAGCTGCCTTTGGCTCAGGTCATGATCCCAGCGTCCTGGGATCGAGTCCCACATCAGGCTCCTTGCTCGGCAGGGCGCCTGCTTCTCCCTCTGCCTCTGCCTGCCATTCTATCTGCCTGTGCTCACTCTCTCTCTCTCTGATAAATAAATAAAATATTAAAAAAAAAGAATACCTCAAAGAATGTAAAATGGTGAAATAGTACCAACAAATGTTAAGAGGGATAAAATAAAAAGACATCAAACCCATCCAGTCATGCAAATCTGCCCCCAAATAAATGGATTTCCCTAGAAAACTGGGATAAACATGTTCTTTGACTAAAATACACACGAAATATGTTTGTGTGTGCATGGACATACATATATACACGTGTGTAGGCAATGGCTATTAAAGAAAGCCCATGTCAAAAAAAAAGAAATAGCCCCTGTCATACATTTTCTAATCATGAACTGAAGGAACTAATCACAAGGGAATGCATTTCTTCCCTATTTTAAACTATTCTTGTAGGACTGATAAACTGAGATCTTGTATTTTCTTTATATTTTTTGTGTGAGTGGCAACATTCTGCAAATCAAATTAAGTTTCTAAATTTTTTTAATTTGGAGCTTTACAAGGGCATCACAATAATTAACATAAAATTATGAGCCTTCTAATATAATAAGATAAGCATAAAAATTATATCACATATTTTAAGTATTCCTCAGTTGTTTTCACATTAATTTCTAATTTTGTATTTCTAGGCATATAGTTAAGTGTACCCATCTCTCTGGTCTAGATTTCTCTCCTTGTGCCATTTGGTCCACACTGGCTCTGTGTTTTCTTAGGTTCTGAGTTCTTATTACATACAAGTCTGTGCAAGAATGTTATTTTTTATGGGACTATTATTACTAATCATAGCATCATTTTAAAAATTCTGTATGCATTCAGACTTCATATTCTTAATATTTTTTAAGAGGGCTTTGCTTCTCTTAATTACCTTACCACTTTCTTATCTATTGTGAGAGAAATATTCTATTTGTCTTTGTGGTTAACCTGTAGGTCTCTATTTCTCATTAACCATTTTTTAAAAGATTTATCGTTATTTATTTTAGAGAGAGAGAGCATGAGCAAGTGGGGGAGGGGCAGAGGGAAAAGGAGAGGAGATGGAGAGAATCCTCAAGCCGACTACTGGCTGGGCTTGGAGCTCGATCCCAGGACCCTGAAATCATGACCTGTGGTGAAATCATCACCCGTGGCAAATTCAATAATTGGCCATATAAACGACTGAGCCACGTAGACACCCCTCTCTAAAATCAGTCTTTCTCCTAGTTGCTCCTGAATTTTGTCTCTTTATCACATTCCTATGTTATGTTTGTACATATATGTGAGGTGTAACATACCACATATGTGATATGTGAGAAAGGAGTGTTTAATCATGGACTTAGCCTGGTTTATCATGGTTTCTAGAAGATAGCAGAATTAGATCTAGAATATATCTGTACTAAATATAAATCCCTGATCTGGTCAGAAATGAAGACGCTATTATACTTCAAATGTCACATTACTATACTTAATCAGTGGCTACATTGGTGCAGGAATTTACTGTTACAAATCATGGTAATTGGGAAAGTTTGGAAGTTTAAGAATGCTGATGACACTGACTATATTCGGCCTTCCATCTTGTCCTCACCTTTGCCACACAGTTGGCACCATTTTAGGTAACTATCCTGTGACCTCACCACCATGTGCCTCACTTTATAAAAGCTGTGGGTTAAGATCTGGGCTTGGCCAGGGCAGCTGGGAATGAACATTGAGAATGGCTATACTGTACACCTCCTGGATTCATGGTGCATTTGATTTTTCCTTTAAGTAAAAACTGTGTAAACACTATGGAATGGCTTGCTTTGCTTTTGGTATTAAAGTGCCTTCTCAGTTTGGAGGATACATCATGACCCTCCTCCACATGCCAACAATTGGCTTAGTCAGCATATTACCAAAAATGAATTTTTTGGTGTTTGGAATTCCAGTCGCTGTGGAATTGGTAGAGCTAAGGAGCTACTTTAAGGTGAGGGTGGCAGTTTGGGTGTTAGGACTATGGGATACTGGGGGGACATGACATTATGTTAAATGGCTCTGAGATGTCAAAAATGGCCTCAGTTACTGATCAACTAGCCTTGCGACAAAGACTACATACCACAAGTATGGGTGAGAATCTCAGGAACTTAACTGATTTGATTGAATAAATGCTAGCATTTAGCATTTATTATATTTATTTATTATATATTATTTACTATATACTCATAGCTGGCATTGAGATAACTTGGCCTCAGGAAGGGGATGTTCCTTTTCCTCTCTTACATTAGACCACAATAGAAGAACTGTAAGAAATTATTCATGAGCTAGGAATGAAACCTGGTATTTATGTTCAGCATTTCAGTGGCCCTGGTGAAGAATGGTTTTTATCTGGTATGGAAGACCTCTAAGAGTCAACCCCAGAGACTTCAGTGTCAACACATTGCTAGAGTAGCTTCTGTGCTGGCTGACAAGTGAAACCAAAAGGATCTGTCATAGCGAAAATAGGTTGAAAACACACACACAAAAAAAAAACAAAGGACTTGCCAATGATAAAACGGTGGAAAGAGGGCCCATTACAGTCTCTCAAAACAGTTGTGGCAAGATTTAATATTACTTGAGACCTTGAGAGAAAAGAGAAACAACCAAATTCAGTCTTGGTAAGCCAATGGAAGGTGTTGCCTAAGGAAAACCAGTTTACTCCCTTTAAGGAAGGCTCAAAAAAGCCAGGTGTGTTGCCAAGTGCACCTCCACTAATGGAGGAAATTCGAGGGTGACCACCCTTCACCCCTGGTGAGTTAGGGGTTAAGGCAACATTGCCCTCTAGTGTGTGCAGTAAGGGGCGATCAGAGACACCATGTTGAATTAATAATTTCTTGGTTTTGTACTAACAGACCCTGTTAGCTTTAGTAGACACTGGAGCTGAATGCATACATCTATGGAAACCCCTCAAAATTTGGGGGAGAGAGTAAGGCTATTCATGGTTATGGGGGACAAAGTATCAAGGCCAAACAGCCTAATCTCTACCTACAGATCAGCCAGCGACATCTTTGCTATTTTCTAGTGAATTCAGGTAACTTGTGATGATTTATTTATCTTCCCTGTCTCAAGCAGCTAAGTCATTACAGGCATATCAAGAGTCCCCAGAATCGGAGGGAAATATGGACAAGATCCAAGGACCAGGTCCACAAGTAAAATTCCTGGGTGTCATCTGGTTGGGTAAGACACACGTGATGCCAGAGGCAGTCACTGATAAAATACAAGCTTTCTCAGTCCTAAAACAGTAAAGGAATTACAGGGTTTTGCTAGTTTGTTGAGTTACTGAAGACCTTTTATTCCCCATTGAGTAAAAGCTGTTAAGGCCTTTGTATGCTTTGGTTAAGGGAATCCAATGGGGTTGGGTTGTTAATCAATAAGAGGCTTTCTTAAAGAGAGAAATGATAGTAAAACAAGTACAGGCTCTGGGGCATAGATATTAATGCCAGATGGGAGTTGTGAATTAGAGTAGATGTAAACTGATATCCAGGAAGGTTTTGACCGGAGTTTGTGGCAATGACACAATGTGAAATCAATTGTAGTCATTTGCATAAATTCAATAAAAATCTGTTCTCCTCGTAACATGACACCATTGGAAATATATTACCAAGACTTTGAGTGGAATGTCCTATTTGAGAAAGACATGCTTAGGCGTAGATATGACCAGACTTCTTTAAGCAGGCTCAGATAGTTTTAGGATTTAAGCAGCCTCAGGATAGTTTGAGGACCTCAGGAAAAGAGGAAGTAACCCAAATAGGTAGGTATTGGTTGCGAGTCTGATGGCAAGTATTTGGCTTGGCGCTTAGCCCTGAAAGGCTATTAAAGGTTCAATCTAAAATTCCTTAAGAGGAGCTCAGCAGACAACTCATACAGGCTCTTCCTTGGGTTGACCTGCAATCCTGGTTTCGTGTCTGACTGATACCCCTCTATGAGAGTCCTCAGGGTTACACAGGGTCTGTGTCTTTGGGTTCATCAACACAGAGAAGGCCCAGGTCACCAGAGAGGACCATTACCTGGAGGGTTCTGACTTGTGGGGAAGGAGCCCAAAAGAGACCCTGGTTCCAGCTGTGCTCTTCCTGTTTTATTGGTTCAGAAAATCACTGGACTACTTCTGACCTCAGCTTCTTTATCAATAAGACAGGCCAACTGATGATCTAAGGCATTGTTCCCACAAATGCCTGGAAGGATGCGATGATGAATGGTTAATACTAATTTCCTCCTTTTTTTCTTCTAAAGTCATGTTTATTGAAGTATAATTTAGATACAATAAAAATGCACAAATCTTGTGGTGCCTGACTGACTCAGTCAGTAGAGCGTGCAACTCTTGATCTCAGGATTGTGAGTTCAAGCTGCAAGTTGGGTATGGAGATTTCTTAAAAATAAAATCTGGGAGAAAAAAATAAAACAAAAATAATAAAAAACAAAACAAAGCAAAACGAAACCCCCCACAACAACACAGTAAATTTAAAAGAACCTAAATGGCCATTTACTATTCTTGATGTACTTAGGTAAATAATAAAAATTGTATATATGCAACTTAGTCTTAATTTGGTTACCTTTGATAGGAGTGAGGATGATTGTAGGAATCAATAACTATTTAGGAATAGTTTTTAAGAATCAGTAACTGATTTAGGAGTAGATTTTAGGAATCAGTAACTGAATCAGCAATCAGTGATTTATCAGGAGCATACCTTTATGGATATTAGATTCTAGTTCTGATTTCCCTTGAATGTTTATTATTTACCTATAAAAGTAGGCCAATTCCTGAATCGTTGTGGTTTCCTTGCATATCTAATTTTCTACTTGATTGCTTGCACACTCTAGGCCTGATTGTGAGAGCCCAAGACTGTTAGGTCTGAGGAAAGGACCCCTTTACCAGGTCACTGGCATATCTCCTATCAATATTTAATTGCTGTGGCATAAGGATGCATGTCACTTCCCAATAGCTGCTCCTAGAGTCATCACAGAAGAATGCTGTGCAAAGATTGTTCAGGTCATAAAGATGTTGTGGTTGGAATGCAAGAGTGCTGACAACACAGGCTCCCATCTTGTTCTCCCCATTGGTGTATAGGTGACACTGCTTTAGATAACTAGTAGAGAAGACTGGTGCACCGAATGCTCTAGTTGAGATAACTAGAGGAGAGCTGGTGCACAGATGGCTTTACTTGAGTTAAATACCTTGTGACCACACCACCAGCCTCCTCACCCTATAAAAGCTCTGGGTTGAGGTCTGTGGCGTGGTTTTTGTATAGCGCTCTGGATTGCCTGCCCAGCCAATTGCCCCTGTGGGTAAGTTACCCTAAATAAAACTCTGAATAAACACTGTAGAATGGCTTACTTTTTTGGGGGGGAGGTATTTAAGTGCCATCTCAGTCAGGAGGATACATTACTGACCCTCCTCCAGCTTCTAACAGGAGGATTGTACAATTTGCCAATTCCCTCTTCAGGCATAGGTCCACAACAAGCTAGAAAAGGGTCAAAGAATAAAGAATGTTATTAATTTTGGGGCTCCTTGGTGGCTCAGTGGGTTAAGCCTCTGCCTTTGGCTCAGGTCATGATACCAGGGTCCTGGGATCGAGCCCCACATCGTGCTCTCTTCTCAGCGGGGAGCCTGCTTCCCCCTCTCTCTCTGCCTGCTGCTCTGCCTACTTCTGATCTCTCTCTGTCAAATAGGATCTTTAAGAAAAAAAAAAAAAAAAAGAATGGTATTGATTTTATTATCAGTCATGCCATGTTTATCAACTTGCAAATATGATGATTTTGGTATGTTCTGTTAGGAGTAATGGCTAGGACTTGAGGGTGAAATTAAATTGTTTATCGCTTATTCTCTAATTTAAAAGTTCTTGAATTTGTGGAATCCAGTTATTGGAATTTACCCATCTACCATTTAGAAAATCTTGGCTTGCCTCTTAAACCATCAGCATCAGCTTCCTTAAACCTTCCTTGAGCCCTGATTGCTTTTGTACTGATGACACACATGACTGCACTGATAAAAGTATCAATACACTATGTTGTAGATTAAAACATTTTCTTAAAATTTTATTCTTATTTTAAAAGTACCAAAAGTGGGGTGCCTGGGTGGCTCAGTGGGTTAGGCCTCTGCCTTCAGCTCGGGTCATGATCTCGGGGTCCTGGGATCGAGCCCCACATCGGGCTCTCTCTCTGCTGCTCTGCCTACTTGTGATCTCTCTCTCTCTCTGTCAAATGAATAAATAAAATATTTTTAAAAAATACTGAAAGTATAATTTGTGGGCCTCTAGAAGAATTGTATATCCTACACAATACTTCTACAGTGCCTATTGGTTAAGTCAGTCCTAACTGGAACAGAGATTAGCAGAGTTCCTGTTGTGTGTGTTTTGGTTGTTGAAGTTGTATGTGCGTAGGACATCTTTTATTGGTTAACATGGTCTAGTAGATGTCTGGCTGTCATCCATTTCTCCACTGAGAAAATTATGGTTTCTCTTACAGTGAGGAGCAAGCTAGAGGATGGAGAGGGAAGAAAAATGATCGCTTCCATACTGAACTGTCCTGGGAAACAAGGTGAAGATCACTTCTTTCCATGAAAAGCTTTGCAGCAACAGGTAAGCTCCCCTCAAAGGCAGAGCAGTCTTTATTTGACTCTCTTCATTTCTACAGTGCTTCGGACACGGTAGGTAAACCATGGTTATCATTTCTGTGAAAAATGTATGCAAATCACCTTTGATAATTGGAGACAAAGTGGGTTTTCTGTTTTTCTTCTAATAGTGCTTTCAAATTATTGAATGCTGATTCCTGACATCAGATGTGATACTTTTAGGTACTTCAGCTCCCATGTCCAATTAGTGGTCACATTCTAAAACCTTTTACTGAACCCTATCTTATACCTTCATCTTTATATTTAAACCCTTTAGAATATATTTTTCTCCTAATGTGCTTACTCTGGATTATGGGTGCAATATCAAGTATTCTAATAAAATCTCTCAGCGGTGTGATTGTCACTACAGGAGTGATGCTAATGTCATTGTCCTGGGAGGAGATACTCCAGATTACATATCCAAAGTTAGATGTGAGCTTATCTTCTGGGAAAAAGGATCAGTTAAGACCACAGAATTTTTAGTTAACAAGTGTGGTGATAACTTATTGTGGTTTTGATTTGCATTTCCTGGATGAATGATAGAGTATCTTTTCATGTGTCTGTTGGCCACCTTTATATCTTTTTAGAAGAGTGTCTGTTCAGATTCTCTCCCCATTTAATCAGATTATTTGTTTGGGGGGAGTTGAGTTGTATAAGCTTTTTTTAAAAAGAAATTAATTTAATTTTTTTCAGTGTTCCAAAATCCATTGTTTATGCACCACACCCAGTGTATAAGCTTTATATATATATTATGATTATTAGCCTCTTTTGCGAGTATCTTCTTCCACTGAAGGGTTGCCATTTCATTTTGTTGATGGTTTTCTTCACTGCGCAAAAGCTGTTTATTTTGGTGTAGTTCCAATAGTTTGGTTTTCTTTTTCTGGCTTCTCTTGTCTGAAGTGACCTATCTAGAAAAATGTTGCTATGGCCAATGTCATAAATAACTATGTATGTTCTCTCATAGTACTTTTATGATTTCAGGTCACACATTTAGGTCTTTAATCCATTTTGAACTTGTTTTGCATATGGTGTAAAAAATCTGGTCCGATTTCATTTTTTTGGCATGTGGCTGTCCAGTTTTCTCAGTACCATTCATTGGGGCTCTCTTCGCCCATTCGATATTCTTGGCTCTTTTCTTGTAAATCAATTGACCATAGACGTGTGGCTGTATTTCTGGGCTCTTTTCTGTTCGTTGTTCTAAGGGTCTGTTTTTGTGCCAGTACCACACGTGTTTTGATTACTACAGGTTTGTAGTGAGTCTTTAAATGTGTAATTGTGGTATCTCCAACTTTGTTCTTCTTCCTGACGATTACTTTGGCTATTTGGATCTTTTCTGATTCCAAATTTTACTGTTATTTGTTATACTTCTGTGAAACACGCTTTAGATTTTTTGATAGAATTGCATTATATCTGAAGATTGCTTTAGGTAGTATGGAGAGATGGGTGCAATAAAAGGGACTAAGAGATACAGACTTCCAGTCATAAAATAAGTCATGGAAATGAAAAGTACGGCATAGGAATATGATCATTAATGTTGTAATAATGTTTGACAGATGATGACTGCACTTACTGTTTTGAGCAACAAGTAATGTATAGAATTGTTAAACCATTATGTTGTACACCTGAAACTAATAAAACACCGTTATACTTCAGTAAAGAGCAGAGGAAATGAAACGTGATCTCAGAATAAAGATAACACAGTGCATCCCCAAAGAGCAGACTGTTGGCAGCTTATAGGTCTATATGATTTTTAGTAACATCTTGATGCAATTTCTCAAATAAGAATCAAGTCTCAAGATGGGAAATGGAATGCAGATCACAAGAGAGTTTTAAGGAAAACATACACACCCCTCTTTGATTTTATGCACTGTGTACAGTCTTGGAAAAAAAGTCCTGTTTGGACCTTACTGACCCATTTTCTTTATAATAAACTTATCTTCTTATATCATGAGGCCACCTTCTTGATATATTTGTCCTCTTGCATCTGTCATCTTTATTATTAATCCTCCAATAGTCAAATCTGTAAATGGGATTTGTTTAAAAAAAAAAAAAAGGAGGTGTTATGGTCAAATCAGGAGTGATTTCAAGTTTATAAGGCAATCTAAATAGGGCTGGTCAGATGGCATTTGCCTAAGTTTAAACCTGGTCTCACACACTAATAAGGAAATAAACCTTTTGATGGTGCTTAATTAGTTGCATTATGAAGGCGTGAGGGACATAGGGCAGGAAGTCTGCATCTTTTCAGTCTCTATTTCTCTGTTAAATTATAAAGCAAATGTGCCTTAGTAGCTACCCACCCTTTTATTCATTCGGGGGCCAATGCATTTTTTTCCCTTAATGGTGAATAATTGTACTTAAGGAGAAGTCTCTATCTGGAAGTTTATCTCCGTGTATCAGGATTCCACATTGTCCGCTGCTTAATAGACATTTCATTAGAGTGATTTTATGCTTGGAGTATATTTTTAGTTTATTTACTAATTTATTCAATAAATACTTATTGAGCACGTGATCATCATGGATACCATAATAAACAAAATTGGAGATCCCTTCATGAAATAAACAATAATGGAAATAACCAAATGAAAATAATCACATGTTCTGAGAGATGGATGCAATACCACATACACTTTAGTCAATTTACCTACAAAAAGTACAATTCACTTTATATAATTTATAATTATCCAGGCATAATCTTATTTAATCATTTGCAACAACCATGTAACCGATAAAGCTAAAACTCTGAAAGGCCATGTGACTGGCCCAAACACAGCGTTAGAAAACTGCAATGTTGGATTCAGACCCAGACTTCCCGAGGCCAGATCTTAATGAGTGTCATTTACTTGGCCTAGTTATGTTTACATATATTTGGACAGCATGAATACTCCTTATGATGTCAAGATTGTGCTGATGAAGTCTTCTGGTGAAGAGCACATTTTATGACACATGGCTCTAAAGCCATCCATTACTGTTGAGGGAAGCCCACGTGTCATGCAATTACAACATGTTAGAAATCATTAAAAAAAAAAAAAGGAATAAATGAAAACTATTTTTTTGGAAAACGAAATGGTAATTTACCTCAAACAAGTGATTTATATGTTCAAAATAACATTTCTTATTATGAAGAACAATATGCAAAGGATTCATTTTATGAAGCTTAATGAATCCTTAAAGTGAGACAAGGTGATTTTACGACTGAGATCTCCTACACATTTTCTCTATTGCTCTGATAGCACAGAAAAATTGGAGTCTTTCTTTATATGGACATTATTGTCTTTATCAAGTCCCCATTATCTTTGACAAATCTCAAAATTCAGCTTCTTACCTGTTAAAAATAACAATTCAGTTCTCAGTATCTACTCTCATATCAGCAGGACAAATAATGTGCAAAACCACTACCAAAATAACTTCCTTTTTCCTGCAAAAGCATTGGAAAATAAAAATAAAAACCTCAATTCCAAATGATAAAATTCTTCAAATTTTAGACATTGAAAATGTGATTCTATATACCCTAAACCACCGTTTACCCTCTGGACTATTGCTGCTGAACGTTTAATTGTGACCTAAATGAATGTTCTAACATTTTAAAACCATTTTCCTTTGAACAATAACAGCAATAAGATTCAGGTGGCTGGAGAATACTTACAGTGGATGGCATCCAATTACATGGTGGTGCCCTTGAAGGCTTTGTGTTTAGGCAGCAGGGTGGGAGTTATTTATTAGTAAAATACTATCCATTCTAAAAACAGCTCAGACCACTGCACAGTACACTCACTGTTCTATTTCTGCTTTTTGGAAATAGGTATGTTGAGCATCAGGGCAGTGACAAAGAAAAGCATTTATAAGTAGGCTTTAGGAACCTGGCACCAATGGACATAAAATAGATATACTGCATCTATGGAACATTATCCCTTATTTCCAACACAGTTCTCATTGTTGGAATCTCCATGAATATTGTATGATTATTGCTTTTCACACAGGTCGAGGAGACAGTTGTGTGGTACCACTAAGACATTTGTGTTAAAAACTTGAAAGAATTCACAGAAGTGATCATTGATAAAAGGGCTGGCTGCGAATGGGTGTCTGAGGCAGACCTGTCTAGAAAAGCTAGGTCACGTCACCTCTGCTCATGTGGCTAGAAAAAGAATATAGTGTGCACACCAAGAAGCTTTTCAAAGTCTTCCTTTACCAATCTTCATTCTTAGTGATTTTTTTCATGTACACATTTAGATCCTCAGGAATAAATTGTAAAAGTCTGATATTCTCACCTGGCTTCTCATTCAGAATAATGAATAAAAGCTACACTGTTCTCATTATTTTCCAGCCTGATTCATATCTTAAAAATTCCATGGGAGTAGGTACATAGGTAAATTCTTTCTAGTCATCATTATTTCAAACTATATAATGTATATAATATATACATGGCAACCTTTTGTAGTACAAGTATACATATCCATAATTCAAAGTTATACTTTTTCACTTGATGATACAAAAAATTCTTGTCATGTGTAATTTTAATAAGTTACCTTAAAATGTCACATATAACTACTATAATACAAAAGTTTTTAGAGTACTATAATTTTGTGAGTTACTAATTAGTGGCCATATTGGAGAAATGATTGACAGCTCCCATCAACTGAATGCTGATATTTGATTGAAACATCTATTTAGCTCCTTTCACAACATTGTTATATAGGAAATATTGGAAGTCCTGGAAGAGTTAAGATACTCAGTGTATTTGCCAACATTTTTCCCATGGTCAGTAACTGAAGATGAACTTTTTTAAAAAAATAGGTTTTTTTTTAATTTGATATATAATCAGAATATCAATTACGGATGTATTAGACCTAGAAATCAGTGATAGTACAAAATAAAGATGCTGTTCCTTCTTAAACCTACAGTTTCTTAAAGTGATTACCCACAGATTCATACAATTACAACTAAATATTTATGTGAATTTCAAGTTATAGGCAAGGGAAAAGAAAGCAGAGGGAGAGAACCATTGAGGGCGTGAGGTAGTGGGGGCAGGGTGACGGTGACAGTGAAATCAATTCTAAGGAGTTGAGTTGAGACACATGCAAGTGGAGAGCAGAGGAATTACATTGCCAGGGGATCTGTGTTGCAAGCAAGTGCTAAGAGGTAAAATGAATTTGGTATATACAAAAACAAAAAAATAAGTGCTATGTGTACCATGATTGGAGAGTTCAGATTAGGAAACAAAGCAAAACTCAGAAAATTAAGGAAAAGTTCAAAGTGATCTTGATTATTGAGTGAAGAAGCACAACCTTTCATGTCAAAATATCAGGTTGTATTGATGGGGGAGAGGAGAGTATAGGAGAAAGACATGAGGGAACTGATACTTTGCTATGCTTTAATCTGGCTACAAAATGCAGGATGGATTTGGTTGAATGAAGAAACCACTGTGGTGGTTAGGATATAAGTGATAGGACCTATGTCACAGTGGTTTCTCTGTGGATAAAAAGGACATTTTAGATACAGATTAAGAAGAACATAAAAGACTTTATGATCCATTTTTTTTCTATAGAAAAAAGTAGATACAGAAGTATAATATGTCAACATTTTAAGACTCCATGATTTGATATGCTACAGCTTGTACTGTTTTAAAAGATAATGGATTTGGCTTTATTTTAAGGTAGAGACAGAAAATCAAAGTAGTGGTTCTGCTAACTACATGCAGGATGGAATTTTTCACAACCATGTTTGTTGTTCATTGTTTTTGAATGACCTGTTGCTAAGCATGGGTCATTAAGGCAGCCATTGTGTACATTTACCATTTTTTTCTTATCATTAATGAGACGATAAATGTCAGTATGTACATATATCAGTTTCTTGGGTGGGGGAGATTAATCTTAAAAGAATACTAGCTATTAAAGTTAATCATGATCTAAGAAAATGATGACTTCTATTTAGACACAATTTCAAATGTTGAATTTAAATGGGTTAGGTCTAAAACATGGCAGGGTCCACCATTTATTCTCTACAGCACCTGGACCATCACCTGGGGAGGGTTTACAAAAACAAAATACCGAGTAATTCTGTAGCACTTGGGGAAAATTTAGGGATTAGTATTTATATGTCTCAATGTGTTGCAAATGTTAGGATTGTTATTAGGTCTCATAGTAAGTCTTTTATGTGTCAGGAGTCTACAGCATGATTTCTTAATTTTTTTCTTATATGTTTTCCTATAAAAAATATAAACTCTTTAAATTTAACCCAAGCATATATCTTAGTTGCTTCATGAGTATTTGAATTATATGAATGATTGTGGATTGGGAAAGACTGTTGTACATCTCACGCAAAATAAAAGATGAAATAAGAGAGAAATTAACAAGTAAAGAAAAAAAAAAAAAACTGACCAGTTTCTGGAGCTTATGCTAAAGAGAAATAGATACTGAGAAAGGCCCAGGAAATCAGCAATAGAAAAGGTCAAGTGTTGCTCCAAGAAGATGAAGCTTGTTATTGCCAAGAATATTTCTAAGAATCTTTAGGTAGCTGAGTGATGTAGACCATGAAGTTAGGGCAGAACTAAGAAAGAAATCTATATGGGTTGAAGAAAGTGGAACTTGAACTATGTCTAAAACATGAATATAATCAAAAGATGCATGAGAGATTAAAGCTCATCTAGGGGAATATAGGAAATGAAACAAGCATAAAAGGACAAAACATAAGTTAGGAAAGATTTGAATAAAATCCACACTCAGGAGAGAAAATGAGGCTCAGTAGGGAAGTACAGTGTGACCAGATGGTGGGCATGCTTTAAAATCCAGTGGAAGGATTTGCGCCGTGAGAAGTAGAATAAGAGAGGCACAAAGGTTGGAGACCTAACTTTGTGTTTAAGTGCTTTTATAAAATTAAGTTGTATTTAAAAGGATTCTGTTGGTAATAAGTGAGGGTATTTGGGGAAATAAGAAGCCAAAAGTAGGATATGTGTGGTTTGGGGCAGCATGAAATAATCCAGGAGTAAATCACAAAGATTTGAATGTTTCCATATTATGTACTTAGAAGCTTACTTTTGCTATTTAAATTTCCAGATAGAAGATGATAAAGTGGAGACATTATGAACTTTGGAACCAGAGACATCTGGGTTATAGGTCTTTCCCCAGTAAAAATTACTAGCTTTGAGACTTTAAGCAAGTTCCTTAATTTACCTGAACTTAGCGATAATGTCATATATCAGACAGACTTGCTGAGAAATAAGATAACATCGGAGTGCCTGGGACATTCGGTTGGTTAAGCTTCCAACTCTTGATTTCAGGGACCTGGGAAAAAGCTCCGCCTGAGGGGGAGTCTGCTTGAGATTCTCTCTCCTTTTGCCCCTCCCCCCTGGCTTGTGTGCTTATGCACATGCACTCTCTCTCTCAAATTAACATAAAATAATTCTAATATAGAGACAGAAATACAAGTATGTATTTTATGTATATACATATACATATTTATATGATAATAGTAATACCTGACACACAATTCTCAATAAAAATGTGTGTGCCTTTGCATCTTTTATGTACTTTATTTAGCTTTTTATACGTATATTTTATTTTATTATGCCCCTCAATGTTCTTTTGACAATGTACTTAAAGTCCATAAACTGCTTGCAAAAGAAAATAATTTGAAACTATATAAATATTATAAAATAATCATTCAGCAAAGAAAATGATGACAGCAAAAGGGACATATTGTGGAAGCAGGCCATATAGAACTGGTCAATATTTTCTCAAGTAAAAAAACATATTTACCTTTGCCATTTAACATCCTAAATTTCTCCTAAAAATTACTTGGTCAAGAGCAATACTTTTTAGATCCCAAGAAAATACCACCTCAAGTGCATAATAAAATGTTTGACATGTTGCATGCAGCATTGTGCTAGACTTTTTATGGATTTTTTAAAAAAATATCCTTTATGTGAAGACATTTAGCAGGGTACATTTATTCTTCATAGATGGCAAAATGCATCCCCTTATCTCTACATCATTTTTGACCCATAGAACCTTAACTTCTCTGTGTTTCTTATATACTAGGAAAACAGCAAGTCCAGGGAGAGTCAAGAGACATTTATTTCCTTGGAATGATAAACTTCCTATATACTTAACAAGATGATCCCTGGGCTCAAAGTTTCACCTGCAGTATGTTAGAAAAAGGCACTGTAATAAATGGTTATATAAGTTTTTGGTTCTGTGTGACTATCAAATAGAAAAATTCTTAGACATCCAACAAAACCACTCCCAACCTACCAACTTACTGTCATTGATAAAGTCATCTTTGTTGAGAGTTTAGTCTCTCCCTGATAGTCTAACTTCTAAGGTGTCTTCTATTTCACCAGCCATATAACCCAAACCAAGTTAAATTCATCTAGAATACTGAGGACTAAAGGGAACCTAAATTTAGTACATGTAAAAATTCTTCAGAAATAATTTTTTTTAAGCAAGACAAGAATGAATTGAGCTCCCACGACCAAAATGTGAAATGAATTTTAGATGATTACGAGCTTCCTTGTTCATAATAGTTTTAAGGGATGTAAGAATAATTTTTAATAATTATATTTCAGTGGTTTACCTGCAGAATTCAGTTATGACCACAAATTCGGGTAAATAAGAAGTTTGGGTATTATTGATTTATATTCATAAAAGCAAAATTAGGGCCCAAAGTTGAGGGCTATTTAATGTTAGGTTTATTAGCTTAGTAGCTTCATTTATGACTTCAAATGCATAGCCAGTATTGAGTATGGTTTCAGAGTCTCTATTGTGCTGTCTAAACCTTAGAATTAGCCCTAATTTAGAAGAGGAAAGCTCATTCTATCCAGCTTAGCTCTTTTCAGGCATGGAAGAACATGATGCAAATATAGGGCATGAAGGACAGCAAAGGAGGAGCTGGAATCCACAATAGTGATTCAGTGATCTTCTACAATGCCCATATAGCATGTTGTCAGATAAAAGTGTTATATATTGATGGGAGGAGTCAAGATGGCGGAGAAGTAGCAGGCTGAGACTACTTCGGCTAGCCGGACATCAGCTAGATAGCTTATCTAAAGATTCCAAACACCTGAAAATCCATCGGCAAATCCAAGAGAAGAAGAACAGCAACTCTGGAAACAGAAAAACAACCACTTTCTGAAAGGTAGGACCAGCGGCGAAGTGAATCCAAAGCAACGGGAAGATAGACCCCGGGGGGAGGGGCCGGCGACAGAGCAACGGCGCACAAAATCAGGACTTTTAAAAGTCTGTTCCGCTGAGGGACATCGCTCCAGAGGCTAAACCGGAGCGAAGGCCGCGCGGAGTCAGCGTGGCCTCAGGTCCCGCAGAGTCACAGAAGGATCGTGGGTGTCTGAGTGTTGCAGAGCTTGTGGGTATTGGAACGGGAAAGCCGGCTACAGAGACAGAGCCGACAGTAAGCTCGCGGCTTGGTGTTGCCTTGAACCGGTCGCAGGCTCGGTGAGCTCGGAGCGCGGCCTGAGGTCAGGCAGATGGGAGTAACTGGCGCTGTTCTCTGAGGGCGTGCTGAGGAGTGGGGCCCTGGGCTCTTGGCTCCTCCGGGCCGGAGACCAGGAGGCCACCATTTGTATTCCCGTCCTCCAGAAATCTACGGAAAGCGCTCAGGGAACAAAAGCTCCTGAAAGCAAACCCGAGCGGATTACTCACCCCGGCCCCTGATAAGGGCGGTGCAATTCCGCCTGGGGCAAAGACACTTGAGAATCACTACAACAGGCCCCTTCCCAAGAAGATCAACAAAAAATCCAGCCGAGACCAAGTTCACCTACCAAGGAGTGCGGTTTCAATACCAAGGAGAGCAGCAGAATTCCAGAGGAGGAGAAAGCAAAGCACAGAACTCATGACTTTTTCCCTGTGATTTTTTTTAGTCTTGCAGTTAATTTAATTTTTTTCTTTTTCATTTTTTGTTTTTTTTCTCGCCTTCTGGTAAAATTTTTTTTTAACTTTTACCTTTTTCTTTTTTAACGTTTTTTAACCAGTTTATCCAATATATATATTTTTTCTTTTTTATATTTTTCTTACTTGTTTTCTTTTTTTTTTAATTCTTTTTTTTTTCTTTTTTCCTTTTTGAACCTCTTTTTATCCCCTTTCTCCCCCCCTCACGATTTGAGATCTCTTCTAATTTGGTTAAAGCATATTTTCCTGGGGTTGTTGCCACCGTTTTAGTATTTTACTTGCTCCTTCATATACTCTTATCTGGACAAAATGACAAGAAGGAAAAATTCAACACAAAAAAAAGAACAAGAGGCAGTACCAAAGGCTAGGGACCTAATCAATAAAGACATTGGTAATATGTCAGATCTAGAGTTCAGAATGACAATTCTCAAGGTTCTAGCCGGGCTCGAAAAAGGCATGGAAGATATTAGAGAAACCCTCTCG